>NC_069505.1:502936518-503536518 GCF_027579735.1 Bombina bombina
CAGGCAACTTCAATTAGATTACAATAGCAGACTGATGTTTCACAGACAAAAAATTTTTTATTAAATATTTACACTACTTTTATAACAAATATGAGTTGGCAAGTGGCCTGGCACACACCTGGCAGGCAGGCAACTGCAATTAGATTGCACTAGCTGACTGATGTTTCACAGTCAAAAATTTTTTTAAAATATTTACACTACTGTTACTACAAATATGAGTGGTGCCACTAACTTGGCAAGTGGGCCTGGCAACTCACGCTGACATGGCAGGCAACTTCAATTAGATTACAATAGCATACTGATGTTTCACAGTCAAGAAAATTTTTTTATTAAATATTTACACTACTGTTTATAACAAATATGAGTGGTGGCACTAGTTGGCAAGTGGGCCTGGCAAACACGCTGGCAGGCAGGCAACTTGCAATTAGATTGCACAGCAGACTGATGTTTCACAGTCAAAAATGTTTATTTTTAAATATTAAACTACTGTTACAAACAAATATGAGTAGTGCCACTAACTTGGCAAGTGGGCCTGGCACACACGCTGGGCAGGCAGGCAAATGCAATAAGATTACAATAGCAGACTGATGTTTCACAGTCCAAAATATTTTTTAATTTAAATATTTACACTACTGTTACAACAAATATGATTGGTGGCACTAGTTGGCAAGTGGGCCTGGCGCACACGCTGGCAGGCACGCAACTTCAATTAGATTACACTAGCAGACTGATGTTTCACAGTCAAAATTTTTTTATTTTTAAATATTTACACTACTGTTATAACAAATATGAGTGGTGGCACTAGTTGGCAAGTCGACCTGGCACACACGCTGGCAGGCAGGCAGGCAACTGCAATTAGATTACACTAGCTGAATGATGTTTCACAGTCAAAAAAGTTTTTTTTTTAAATATTTATACTACTGTTACAACAAATATGAGTGGTGCCACTAACTTGGCAAGTGGGCCTGGCACACATGCTGGCAGGCAGGCAACTTCAATTAAATTACAATAGCAGACTGATGTTTCACAGTCAAAAAAGTTTTTTTATTAAATATTTACACTACTGTTATAACAAATATGAGTGGTGGCACTAGTTGGCAAGTGGGCCTGGCAAACACGCTGGCAGGCAGGCAACTGCAATTAGATTGCACTAGCTGACTGATGTTTCACAGTCAAAAAAGTTTTTTTTTTTAAATATTTACACTACTGTTACAACAAATATGAGTGGTGCCACTAACTTGGCAAGTGGGCCTGGCACACACGCTGGCAGGCAGGCAACTTCAATTAGATTACAATATAAGACTGATGTTTCTCAGTCAAAAAAGTTTTTTTATTAAATATTTACACTACTGTTATAACAAATATGAGTGGTGGCACTAGTTGGCAAGTGGGCCTGGCAAACACGCTGGCAGGCAGGCAACTGCAATTAGATTGCACTAGCTGACTGATGTTTCACAGTCAAAAATGTTTATTTTTTAAATATTTAAACTACTGTTACAACAAATATGAGTGGTGCCACTAACTTGGCAAGTGGGCCTGGCACACACGCTGGCAGGCAGGCAAATGCAATAAGATTACAATAGCAGACTGATGTTTCACATTCCAAAATATTTTTAATTTAAATATTTACACTACTGTTACAACAAATATGATTGGTGGCACTAGTTGGCAAGTGGGCCTGGCGCACACGCTGGCAGGCACGCAACTTCAATTAGATTACACTAGCAGACTGATGTTTCACAGTCAAAATTTTTTTATTTTTAAATATTTACACTACTGTTATAACAAATATGAGTGGTGGCACTAGTTGGCAAGTCGACCTGGCACACACGCTGGCAGGCAGGCAGGCAACTGCAATTAGATTACACTAGCTGAATGATGTTTCACAGTCAAAAAAGTTTTTTTTTAAAATATTTATACTACTGTTACAACAAATATGAGTGGTGCCACGAACTTGGCAAGTGGGCCTGGCACACATGCTGGCAGGCAGGCAACTTCAATTAAATTACAATAGCAGACTGATGTTTCACAGTCAAAAAAGTTTTTTTATTAAATATTTACACTACTGTTATAACAAATATGAGTGGTGGCACTAGTTGGCAAGTGGGCCTGGCAAACACGCTGGCAGGCAGGCAACTGCAATTAGATTGCACTAGCTGACTGATGTTTCACAGTCAAAAAAGTTTTTTTTTTTAAATATTTACACTACTGTTACAACAAATATGAGTGGTGCCACTAACTTGGCAAGTGGGCCTGGCACACACGCTGGCAGGCAGGCAACTTCAATTAGATTACAATATAAGACTGATGTTTCACAGTCAAAAAAGTTTTTTTATTAAATATTTACACTACTGTTATAACAAATATGAGTGGTGGCACTAGTTGGCAAGTGGGCCTGGCAAACACGCTGGCAGGCAGGCAACTGCAATTAGATTGCACTAGCTGATTGATGTTTCACAGTCAAAAATGTTTATTTTTTAAATATTTAAACTACTGTTACAACAAATATGAGTGGTGCCACTAACTTGGCAAGTGGGCCTGGCACACACGCTGGCAGGCAGGCAAATGCAATAAGATTACAATAGCAGACTGATGTTTCACATTCCAAAATATTTTTAATTTAAATATTTACACTACTGTTACAACAAATATGATTGGTGGCACTAGTTGGCAAGTGGGCCTGGCACACACGCTGGCAGGCACGCAACTTCAATTAGATTACACTAGCAGACTGATGTTTCACAGTCAAAATGTTTTTATTTTTAAATATTTACACTACTGTTATAACAAATATGAGTGGTGGCACTAGTTGGCAAGTGGGCCTTGCACACACGCTGGCAGGCAGGCAACTGCAATTAGATTACACTAGCTGAATAACGTTTTACAGTCAAAAAAGTTTTTTTAAAATTTTTACACTACTGTTATAACAAATTTGAGTGGTGGCACTAGTTGGTAAGTCGGCCTGGCACACACGCTGGCAGGCAACTGCAATTAGATTGCACTAGCTGACTGATGTTTCACAGTCAAAAAAGTTTTTTTTTTAAAATATTTACACTACTGTTACAACAAATATGAGTGGTGCCACTAACTTGGCAAGTGGGCCTGGCACACACGCTGGCAGGCAGGCAACTTCAATTAGATTACAATAGAAGACTGATGTTTCACAGTCAAAAAAGTTTTTTTATTAAATATTTACACTACTGTTATAACAAATATGAGTGGTGGCACTAGTTGGCAAGTGGGCCTGGCAAACACGCTGGCAGGCAGGCAACTGCAATTAGATTGCACTAGCTGACTGATGTTTCACAGTCAAAAATGTTTATTTTTTAAATATTTAAACTACTGTTACAACAAATATGAGTGGTGCCACTAACTTGGCAAGTGGGCCTGGCACACACGCTGGCAGGCAGGCAAATGCAATAAGATTACAATAGCAGACTGATGTTTCACATTCCAAATTTTTTTTATTTTTAAATATTTACACTACTGTTATAACAAATATGAGTGGTGGCACTAGTTGGCAAGTGGGCCTGGCACACACGCTGGCAGGCAGGCAACTGCAATTAGATTACACTAGCTGAATAATGTTTTACAGTCAAAAAAGTTTTTTTTTAAATATTTACACTACTGTTACAACAAATATGAGTGGTGCCACTAACTTGGCAAGTGGGCCTGGCACACACGCTGGTAGGCAGGCAACTTCAATTAGATTACAATAGAAGACTGATGTTTCACAGTCAAAAAAGTTTTTTTATTAAATATTTACACTAATGTTATAACAAATATGAGTGGTGGAACTAGTTGGCAAGTGGGCCTGGCAAACACGCTGGCAGGCAGGCAACTGCAATTAGATTGCACTAGCTGACTGATGTTTTACAGTCAAAAAAGTTTTTTTTTTAAATATTTACACTACTGTTACAACAAATATGAGTGGTGCTACTAACTTGGCAAGTGGGCCTGGCACACACGCTGGCAGGCAGGCAACTTCAATTTGATTACAATAGCAGACTGATGTTTCACAGTCAAAAAAGTTTTTTTATTAAATATTTACACTACTGTTATAACAAATATGAGTGGTGGCACTAGTTGGCAAGTGGCCCTGGCACACACGCTGGCAGGCAGGCAACTGCAATTAGATTGCACTAGCTGAGTGATGTTTCACAGTCAAAAAAGTTTTTTTTAAATATTTACACTACTGTTACAACAAATATGAGTGGTGCCACTAACTTGGCACGTGGGCCTGGCACACACGCTGGCAGGCAGGCAACTTCAATTAGATTACCATAGCAGACTGATGTTTCACAGTCAAAATTTTTTTTTTATTAAATATTTACACTACTTTTATAACAAACATGAGTGGTGGCACTAGTTGGCAAGTGGGCCTGGCAAACACGCTGGCAGGCAGGCAACTGCAATTAGATTGCACTAGCTGACTGATGTTTCACAGTCAAAAAAGTTTTTTTTTTTAAATATTTACACTACTGTTACTACAAATATGAGTGGTGCCACTAACTTGGAAAGTGGGCCTGGCACACACGCTGGCAGGCAGGCAACTTCAATTAGATTACAATAGCAGACTGAGGTTTCAGTCAAAAAGTTTTTTTATTAAATATTTACACTACTGTTATAACAAATATGAGTGGTGGCACTAGTTTGCAAGTGGGCCTGGCATACACGCTGGCAGGCAGGCAACTGCAATTAGATTGCACTAGCTGACTGATGTTTCACAGTCAAAAAAGTTTTTTAAAAAAAATATTTACACTATTGTTACAACAAATATGAGTGGTGCCACTAACTTGGCAAGTGAGCCTGGCACACATGCTGGCAGGCAGGCAACTTCAATTAGATTACAATAGCAGACTGATGTTTCACAGTCAAAACATGTTTCTTATTAAATATTTACACTACTGTTATAACAAATATGAGTGGTGGCAAAAGTTGGCAAGTGGGCCTGGCAAACACGCTGGCAGGCAGGCAACTGCAATTAGATTGCACTAGCTGACTGATGTTTCACAGTCAAAAAAAAGTTTTTTTTATTAAATATTTACACTACTGTTACAACAAATATGAGTGGTGCCACTATCTTGGCAAGTGGGCATGGCACTCACTCTGGCAGGCAGGACACTTCAATTAGATTACAATAGCAGACTGATGTTTCACAGTCAAGAAAACATTTTTATTAAATATTTACATTACTGTTATAACAAATATGAGTGGTGGCACTAGTTGGCAATTGGGCCTGGTAAACACGCTGGTAGGCAGGCAACTGCAATTAGATTGCACTAGCTGACTGATGTTTCACAGTCAAAAAAGTTTTTTTATTAAATATTTACACTACTGTTACAACAAATATGAGTGGTGCCACTAGTTGGCAAGTGGCCCTGGCACACACGCTGGCAGGCAGGAAACTGCAATTAGATTGCACTAGCTGAGTGATGTTTCACAGTCAAAAAAGTTTTTTTTTAAATATTTACACTACTGTTACAACAAATATGAGTGGTGCCACTAACTTGGCACGTGGGCCTGGCACACACGCTGGCAGGCAGGCAACTTCAATTAGATTACAATAGCAGACTGATGTTTCACAGTGAAAAAAAAATTTTTATTAAATATTTACACTACTTTTATAACAAACATGAGTGGTGGCACTAGTTGGCAAGTGGGCCTGGCAAACACGCTGGCAGGCAGGCAACTGCAATTAGATTGCACTAGCTGACTGATGTTTCACAGTCAAAAAAGTTTTTTTTTTAAATATTTACACTACTGTTACTACAAATATGAGTGGTGCCACTAACTTGGAAAGTGGGCCTGGCACACACGCTGGCAGGCAGGCAACTTCAATTAGATTACAATAGCAGACTGAGGTTTCTGTCAAAAAGTTTTTTTATTAAATATTTACACTACTGTTATAACAAATATGAGTGGTGGCACTAGTTCGCAAGTGGGCCTGGCATACACGCTGGCAGGCAGGCAACTGCAATTAGATTGCACTAGCTGACTGATGTTTCACAGTCAAAAAAGTTTTTTTTAAAAAATATTTACACTACTGTTACAACAAATATGAGTGGTGGCACTAGTTGGCAAGTGGGCCTGGCAAACACGCTGGCAGGCAGGCAACTGCAATTAGATTGCACTAGCTGACTGATGTTTCACAGTCAAAAAAGGTTTTTTTTTAAATATTTACACTACTGTTACTACAAATATGAGTGGTGCCACTAACTTGGAAAGTGGGCCTGGCACACACGCTGGCAGGCAGGCAACTTCAATTAGATTACAATAGCAGACTGAGGTTTCAGTCAAAAAGTTTTTTTATTAAATATTTACACTACTGTTATAACAAATATGAGTGGTGGCACTAGTTGGCAAGTGGGCCTGGCATACACGCTGGCAGGCAGGCAACTGCAATTAGATTGCACTAGCTGACTGATGTTTCACAGTCAAAAAAGTTTTTTTTTAAAAATATTTACACTACTGTTACAACAAATATGAGTGGTGCCACTAACTTGGCAAGTGAGCCTGGCACACATGCTGGCAAGCAGGCAACTTCAATTAGATTACAATAGCAGACTGATGTTTCACAGTCAAAACATGTTTCTTATTAAATATTTACACTACTGTTATAACAAATATGAGTGGTGGCACTAGTTGGCAAGTGGGCCTGGCAAACACGCTGGCAGGCAGGCAACTGCAGTTAGATTGCACTAGCTGACTGATGTTTCACAGTCAAAAAAAGTTTTTTTTATTAAATATTTACACTTCTGTTACAACAAATATGAGTGGTGCCACTAACTTGGCAAGTGGGCATGGCACTCACTCTGGCAGGCAGGCAACTTCAATTAGATTACAATAGCAGACTGATGTTTCACAGTCAAGAAAAAAATTTTATTAAATATTTACACTACTGTTATAACAAATATGAGTGGTGGCACTAGTTGGCAATTGGGCCTGGTAAACACGCTGGTAGGCAGGCAACTGCAATTAGATTGCACTAGCTGACTGATGTTTCACAGTCAAAAAAGTTTTTTTTATTAAATATTTACACTACTGTTACAACAAATATGAGTAGTGCCACTAGTTGGCAAGTGGCCCTGGCACACACGCTGGCAGGCAGGCAACTGCAATTAGATTGCACTAGCTGAGTGATGTTTCACAGTCAAAAAAGTTTTTTTTTAAAATATTTACACTACTGTTACAACAAATATGATTGGTGCCACTAACTTGGCAAGTGGGCCTGGCACACACGCTGGCAGGCAGGCAACTTCAATTAGATTACAATAGCAGACTGATGTTTCACAGTCAAAAACATTTTTTTATTAAATATTTACACTACTGTTATAACAAATCTATGAGTGGTGGCACTAGTTGGCAAGTGGGCCTGGCAAACACGCTGGCAGGCAGGCAACTTCAATTAGATTACAATAGCAGACTGATGTTTCACAGTCAAAAAAGTTTTTTTATTAAATATTTACACTACTGTTACAACAAATATGAGTGGTGCCACTAACTTGGCAAGTGGGCCTGGCACACACGCTGGCAGGCAGGCAACTGCAATTAGATTGCACTAGCTGACTGATGTTTCACAGTCCAAAAAATTTTTTTTTTAAATATTTACACTACTGTTACAACAAATATGAGTGGTGCCACTAACTTGGCACGTGGGCCTGGCACACACGCTGGCAGGCAGGCAACTTCAATTAGATTACAATAGCAGACTGATGTTTCACAGTCAAAAAAGTTTTTTTATTAAATATTTACACTACTGTTACAACAAATATGAGTGGTGCCACTAACTTGGCAAGTGGGCCTGGCACACACGCTGGCAGGCAGGCAACTTCAATTAGATTACAATAGCAGACTGAGGTTTCAGTCAAAAAAGTTTTTTTATTAAATATTTACACTACTATTATAACAAATATGAGTGGTGGCACTAGTTGGCAAGTGGGCCTGGCACACACGCTGGCAGGCAGGCAACTGCAATTAGATTGCACTAGCTGACTGATGTTTCACAGTCAAAAAAGTTTTTTTTTTAAATATTTACACTACTGTTACAACAAATATGAGTGGTGCCACTAACTTGGCAAGTGGGCCTGGCACACACGCTGGCAGGCAGGCAACTTCAATTAGATTACAATAGCAGACTGATGTTTCACAGTCAAAACATTTTTCTTATTAAATATTTACACTACTGTTATAACAAATATGAGTGGTGGCACTAGTTGGCAAGTGGGCCTGGCAAACACGCTGGCAGGCAGGCAACTGCAATTAGATTGCACTAGCTGACTGATGTTTCACAGTCAAAAAAGTTTTTTATGAAATATTTACACTACTGTTACAACAAATATGAGTGGTGCCACTAACTTAGCAAGTGGGCCTGGCACTCACGCTGGCAGGCAGGCAACTTCAATTAGATTACAATAGCAGACTGATGTTTCACAGTCAAGAAAAAAAATTTATTAAATATTTACACTACTGTTATAATAAATATGAGTGGTGGCACTAGTTGGCAAGTGGGCCTGGCAAACACGATGGCAGGCAGGCAACTGCAATTAGATTGCACTAGCTGACTGATGTTTCACAGTCAAAAAAGTTTTTTTTTTAAAATATTTACACTACTGTTACAACAAATATGATTGGTGCCACTAACTTGGCAAGTGGGCCTGGCACACACGCTGGCAGGCAGGCAACTTCAATTAGATTACAATAGCAGACTGATGTTTCACAGTCATAACATTTTTCTTATTAAATATTTACACTACTGTTATAACAAATATGAGTGGTGGCACTAGTTGGCAAGTGGGCCTGGTAAACATGCTGGCAGGCAGGCAACTGCAATTAGATTGCACTAGCTGACTGATGTTTCACAGTCAAAAAAGTTTTTTTATTAAATATTTACACTACTGTTACAACAAATATGAGTGGTGCCACTAACTTAGCAAGTGGGCCTGGCACTCACGCTGGCAGGCAGGCAACTTCAATTAGATTACAATAGCAGACTGATGTTTCACAGTCAAGAAAATTTTTTTATTAAATATTTACACTACTGTTATAATAAATATGAGTGGTGGCACTAGTTTGCAAGTGGGCCTGGCAAACACGCTGGCAGGCAGGCAACTGAAATTAGATTGCACTAGCTGACTGATGTTTCACAGTCAAAAAGTTTTTTTTTTTAAATATTTACACTACTGTTACAACAAATATGATTGGTGCCACTAACTTGGCAAGTGAGCCTGGCACACACGCTGGCAGGCAGGCAACTTCAATTAGATTACAATAGCAGACTGATGTTTCACAGTCAAAACATTTTTCTTATTAAATATTTACACTACTGTTATAACAAATATGAGTGGTGGCACTAGTTGGCAAGTGGGCCTGGTAAACATGCTGGCAGGCAGGCAACTGCAATTAGATTGCACTAGCTGACTGATGTTTCACAGTCAAAAAAGTTTTTTTATTAAATATTTACACTACTGTTACAACAAATATGAGTGGTGCCACTAACTTGGCAAGTGGGCATGGCACTCACGCTGGCAGGCAGGCAACTTCAATTAGATTACAATAGCAGACTGATGTTTCACAGTCAAGAAAAAAATTTAATTAAATATTTACACTACTGTTATAACAAATATGAGTGGTGGCACTAGTTGGCAAAAGGCCTGGTAAACACGCTGGCAGGCAGGCAACTGCAATTAGATTGCACTAGCTGAATGATGTTTCACAGTCAAAAAAGTTTTTTTATTAAATATTTACACTACTGTTACAACAAATATGAGTGGTGCCACTAACTTGGCAAGTGGGCCTGGCACACACGCTGGCAGGCAGGCAACTTCAATTAGATTACAAAAGCAGACTGATGTTTCACAGTCAAAAACATTTTTTTATTAAATATTTACACTACTGTTATAACAAATATGAGTGGTGGCACTAGTTGGCAAGTGGGCCTGGCAAACACTCTGGCAGGCAGGCAACTGCAATTAGATTGCACTAGCTGACTGATGTTTCACAGTCAAAAAAGTTTTTTTTTTAAATATTTACACTACTGTTACAACAAATATGAGTGGTGCCACTAACTTGGCAAGTGGGCCTGGCAGACACGCTGGCAGGCAGGCAACTTCAATTAGATTACAATAGCAGACTGATGTTTCACAGTCAAAAATTTAATTTTATTAAATATTTACACTACTGTTATAATAAATATGAGTGGTGGCACTAGTTGGCAAATGGGCATGGCAAACACGCTGGCAGGCAGGCAACTGCAATTAGATTGCACTAGCTGACTGATGTTTCACAGTCAAAAAAGGTTTTTTTAAAAAATATTTACACTACTGTTACAACAAATATGATTGATGCCACTAACTTGGCAAGTGGGCCTGGCACACACGCTGGCAGGCAGGCAACTTCAATTAGATTACAATAGCAGACTGATGTTTCACAGTCAAAACATTTTTCTTATTAAATATTTACACTACTGTTATAACAAATATGAGTGGTGGCACTAGTTGGCAAGTGGGCCTGGTAAACATGCTGGCAGGCAGGCAACTGCAATTAGATTGCACTAGCTGACTGATGTTTCACAGTCAAAAAAGTTTTTTTATTAAATATTTACACTACTGTTACAACAAATATGAGTGGTGCCACTAACTTAGCAAGTGGGCCTGGCACTCACGCTGGCAGGCAGGCAACTTCAATTAGATTACAATAGCAGACTGATGTTTCACAGTCAAGAAAAATTTTTTATTAAATATTTACACTATTGTTATAATAAATATGAGTGGTGGCACTAGTTTGCAAGTGGGCCTGGCAAACACGCTGGCAGGCAGGCAACTGCAATTAGATTGCACTAGCTGACTGATGTTTCACAGTCAAAAAAGTTTTTTTTTTTTAAATATTTACACTACTGTTACAACAAATATGATTGGTGCCACTAACTTGGCAAGTGGGCCTGGCACACACGCTGGCAGGCAGGCAACTTCAATTAGATTACAATAGCAGACTGATGTTTCACAGTCAAAACATTTTTCTTATTAAATATTTACACTACTGTTATAACAAATATGAGTGGTGGCACTAGTTGGCAAGTGGGCCTGGTAAACATGCTGGCAGGCAGGCAACTGCAATTAGATTGCACTAGCTGACTGATGTTTCACAGTCAAAAAAGTTTTTTTATTAAATATTTACACTACTGTTACAACAAATATGAGTGGTGCCACTAACTTGGCAAGTGGGCATGGCACTCACGCTGGCAGGCAGGCAACTTCAATTAGATTACAATAGCAGACTGATGTTTCACAGTCAAGAAAAAAATTTAATTAAATATTTACACTACTGTTATAACAAATATGAGTGGTGGCACTAGTTGGCAAAAGGCCTGGTAAACACGCTGGCAGGCAGGCAACTGCAATTAGATTGCACTAGCTGAATGATGTTTCACAGTCAAAAAAGTTTTTTTATTAAATATTTACACTACTGTTACAACAAATATGAGTGGTGCCACTAACTTGGCAAGTGGGCCTGGCACACACGCTGGCAGGCAGGCAACTTCAATTAGATTACAAAAGCAGACTGATGTTTCACAGTCAAAAACATTTTTTTATTAAATATTTACACTACTGTTACAACAAATATGAGTGGTGCCACTAACTTAGCAAGTGGGCCTGGCACTCACGCTGGCAGGCAGGCAACTTCAATTAGATTACAATAGCAGACTGATGTTTCACAGTCAAGAAAAATTTTTTATTAAATATTTACACTATTGTTATAATAAATATGAGTGGTGGCACTAGTTTGCAAGTGGGCCTGGCAAACACGCTGGCAGGCAGGCAACTGCAATTAGATTGCACTAGCTGACTGATGTTTCACAGTCAAAAAAGTTTTTTTTTTTTAAATATTTACACTACTGTTACAACAAATATGATTGGTGCCACTAACTTGGCAAGTGGGCCTGGCACACACGCTGGCAGGCAGGCAACTTCAATTAGATTACAATAGCAGACTGATGTTTCACAGTCAAAACATTTTTCTTATTAAATATTTACACTACTGTTATAACAAATATGAGTGGTGGCACTAGTTGGCAAGTGGGCCTGGTAAACATGCTGGCAGGCAGGCAACTGCAATTAGATTGCACTAGCTGACTGATGTTTCACAGTCAAAAAAGTTTTTTTATTAAATATTTACACTACTGTTACAACAAATATGAGTGGTGCCACTAACTTGGCAAGTGGGCATGGCACTCACGCTGGCAGGCAGGCAACTTCAATTAGATTACAATAGCAGACTGATGTTTCACAGTCAAGAAAAAAATTTAATTAAATATTTACACTACTGTTATAACAAATATGAGTGGTGGCACTAGTTGGCAAAAGGCCTGGTAAACACGCTGGCAGGCAGGCAACTGCAATTAGATTGCACTAGCTGAATGATGTTTCACAGTCAAAAAAGTTTTTTTATTAAATATTTACACTACTGTTACAACAAATATGAGTGGTGCCACTAACTTGGCAAGTGGGCCTGGCACACACGCTGGCAGGCAGGCAACTTCAATTAGATTACAAAAGCAGACTGATGTTTCACAGTCAAAAACATTTTTTTATTAAATATTTACACTACTGTTATAACAAATATGAGTGGTGGCACTAGTTGGCAAGTGGGCCTGGCAAACACTCTGGCAGGCAGGCAACTGCAATTAGATTGCACTAGCTGACTGATGTTTCACAGTCAAAAAAGTTTTTTTTTTAAATATTTACACTACTGTTACAACAAATATGAGTGGTGCCACTAACTTGGCAAGTGGGCCTGGCAGACACGCTGGCAGGCAGGCAACTTCAATTAGATTACAATAGCAGACTGATGTTTCACAGTCAAAAATTTAATTTTATTAAATATTTACACTACTGTTATAACAAATATGAGTGGTGGCACTAGTTGGCAAGTGGGCCTGGCAAACACGCTGGCAGGCAGGCAACTGCAATTAGATTGCACTAGCTGACTGATGTTTCACAGTCAAAAAAGGTTTTTTTAAAAAATATTTACACTACTGTTACAACAAATATGAGTGGTGCCACTAACTTGGCAAGTAGGCCTGTCACACACGCTGGCAGGCAGGCAACTTCAATTAGATTACAAAAGCAGACTGAGGTTTCAGTGAAAAAAGTTTTTTTATTAAATATTTACACTACTGTTATAACAAATATGAGTGGTGGCACTAGTTGGCAAGTGGGCCTGGCAAACACGCTGGCAGGCAGGCAACTGCAATTAGATTGCACTAGCTGACTGATGTTTCACAGTCAAAAAAGTTTTTTTTAAAAAAATATTTACACTACTGTTACAACAAATATGAGTGGTGCCACTAACTTGGCAAGTGGGCCTGGCACACACGCTGGCAGGCAGGCAACTTCAATTAGATTACAATAGCAGACTGATGTTTCACAGTCAAAACATTTTTCTTATTAAATATTTACACTACTGTTATAACAAATATGAGTGGTGGCACTAGTTGGCAAGTGGGCCTGGCAAACACGCTGGCAGGCAGGCAACTGCAATTAGATTGCACTAGCTGACTGATGTGTCACAGTCAAAAAAGTTTTTTATGAAATATTTACACTACTGTTACAACAAATATGAGTGGTGCCACTAACTTGGCAAGTGGGCCTGGCACTCACGCTGACAGGCAGGCAACTTCAATTAGATTACAATAGCAGACTGATGTTTCACAGTCAAGAAAATTTTTTTATTAAATATTTACACTACTGTTATAACAAATATGAGTGGTGGCACTAGTTGGCAAGTGGGCCTGGCAAACACGCTGGCAGGCAGGCAACTGCAATTAGATTGCACTAGCTGACTGATGTTTCACAGTCAAAAAAGTTTTTTTTTTAAATATTTACACTACTGTTACAACAAATATGATTGGTGCCACTAACTTGGCAAGTGGGCCTGGCACACACGCTGGCAGGCAGGCAACTTCAATTAGATTACAATAGCAGACTGATGTTTCACAGTCAAAACATTTTTCATATTAAATATTTACACTACTGTTATAACAAATATGAGTGGTGGCACTAGTTGGCAAGTGGGCCTGGCAAACACGCTGGCAGGCAGGCAAACTGCAATTAGATTGCACTAGCTGACTGATGTTTCACAGTCAAAAAAGTTTTTTTTTTTAAATATTTACACTACTTTTCCAACAAATATGATTGGTGCCACTAACTTGGCAAGTGGGCCTGGCACACACGCTGGCAGGCAGGCAACTTCAATTAGATTACAATAGCAGACTGATGTTTCACAGTCAAAAACATTTTTTTATTAAATATTTACACTACTTTTATAACAAATCTATGAGTGGTGGCACTAGTTGGCAAGTGGGCCTGGCAAACACGCTGGCAGGCAGGCAACTGCAATTAGATTGCACTAGCTGACTGATGTTTCACAGTCAAAATTTTTTTTTTTAAATATTTACACTACTGTTACTACAAATATGAGTGGTGCCACTAACTTGGCAAGTGGGCCTGGCACACACGCTGGCAGGCAGGCAACTTCAATTAGATAACAATAGTAGACTGATGTTTCACAGTCAAAAATTTATTTTTATTAAATATTTACACTACTGTTATAACAAATATGAGTGGTGGCACTAGTTGGCAAGTGGGCCTGGCAAACACGCTGGCAGGCAGGCAAACTGCAATTAGATTGCACTAGCTGACTGATGTTTCACAGTCAAAAAAGTTTTTTTTTTTAAATATTTACACTACTGTTACAACAAATATGATTGGTGCCACTAACTTGGCAAGTGGGCCTGGCACACACGCTGGCAGGCAGGCAACTTCAATTAGATTACAATAGCAGACTGATGTTTCACAGTCAAAAACATTTTTTTATTAAATATTTTCACTACTGTTTTAACAAATCTATGAGTGGTGGCACTAGTTGGCAAGTGGGCCTGGCAAACACTCTGGCAGGCAGGCAACTGCAATTAGATTGCACTAGCTGACTGATGTTTCACAGTCCAAAAAATTTTTTTTTTAAATATTTACACTACTGTTACAACAAATATGAGTGGTGCCACTAACTTGGCACGTGGGCCTGGCACACACGCTGGCAGGCAGGCAACTTCAATTAGATTACAATAGCAGACTGATGTTTCACAGACAAAAAAATTTTTTATTAAATATTTACACTACTTTTATAACAAATATGAGTTGGCAAGTGGGCCTGGCAAACACGCTGGCAGGCAGGCAACTGCAATTAGATTGCACTAGCTGACTGATGTTTCACAGTCAAAAATTTTTTTTTAAAATATTTACACTACTGTTACTACAAATATGAGTGGTGCCACTAACTTGGCAAGTGGGCCTGGCACTCACGCTGACAGGCAGGCAACTTCAATTAGATTACAATAGCAGACTGATGTTTCACAGTCAAGAAAATTTTTTTATTAAATATTTACACTACTGTTATAACAAATATGAGTGGTGGCACTAGTTGGCAAGTGGGCCTGGCAAACACGCTGGCAGGCAGGCAACTGCAATTAGATTGCACTAGCTGACTGATGTTTCACAGTCAAAAAAGTTTTTTTTTTAAATATTTACACTACTGTTACAACAAATATGATTGGTGCCACTAACTTGGCAAGTGGGCCTGGCACACACGCTGGCAGGCAGGCAACTTCAATTAGATTACAATAGCAGACTGATGTTTCACAGTCAAAACATTTTTCATATTAAATATTTACACTACTGTTATAACAAATATGAGTGGTGGCACTAGTTGGCAAGTGGGCCTGGCAAACACGCTGGCAGGCAGGCAAACTGCAATTAGATTGCACTAGCTGACTGATGTTTCACAGTCAAAAAAGTTTTTTTTTTTAAATATTTACACTACTTTTCCAACAAATATGATTGGTGCCACTAACTTGGCAAGTGGGCCTGGCACACACGCTGGCAGGCAGGCAACTTCAATTAGATTACAATAGCAGACTGATGTTTCACAGTCAAAAACATTTTTTTATTAAATATTTACACTACTTTTATAACAAATCTATGAGTGGTGGCACTAGTTGGCAAGTGGGCCTGGCAAACACGCTGGCAGGCAGGCAACTGCAATTAGATTGCACTAGCTGACTGATGTTTCACAGTCAAAATTTTTTTTTTTAAATATTTACACTACTGTTACTACAAATATGAGTGGTGCCACTAACTTGGCAAGTGGGCCTGGCACACACGCTGGCAGGCAGGCAACTTCAATTAGATAACAATAGTAGACTGATGTTTCACAGTCAAAAATTTATTTTTATTAAATATTTACACTACTGTTATAACAAATATGAGTGGTGGCACTAGTTGGCAAGTGGGCCTGGCAAACACGCTGGCAGGCAGGCAAACTGCAATTAGATTGCACTAGCTGACTGATGTTTCACAGTCAAAAAAGTTTTTTTTTTTAAATATTTACACTACTGTTACAACAAATATGATTGGTGCCACTAACTTGGCAAGTGGGCCTGGCACACACGCTGGCAGGCAGGCAACTTCAATTAGATTACAATAGCAGACTGATGTTTCACAGTCAAAAACATTTTTTTATTAAATATTTTCACTACTGTTTTAACAAATCTATGAGTGGTGGCACTAGTTGGCAAGTGGGCCTGGCAAACACTCTGGCAGGCAGGCAACTGCAATTAGATTGCACTAGCTGACTGATGTTTCACAGTCCAAAAAATTTTTTTTTTAAATATTTACACTACTGTTACAACAAATATGAGTGGTGCCACTAACTTGGCACGTGGGCCTGGCACACACGCTGGCAGGCAGGCAACTTCAATTAGATTACAATAGCAGACTGATGTTTCACAGACAAAAAAATTTTTTATTAAATATTTACACTACTTTTATAACAAATATGAGTTGGCAAGTGGGCCTGGCAAACACGCTGGCAGGCAGGCAACTGCAATTAGATTGCACTAGCTGACTGATGTTTCACAGTCAAAAATTTTTTTTTAAAATATTTACACTACTGTTACTACAAATATGAGTGGTGCCACTAACTTGGCAAGTGGGCCTGGCACACACGCTGGTAGGCAGGCAACTTCAATTAGATAACAATAGCAGACTGAGGTTTCAGTCAAAAAAGTTTTTTTATTAAATATTTACACTACTGTTATAACAAATATGAGTGGTGGCACTAGTTGGCAAGTGGGCCTGGCACACACGCTGGCAATTAGATTGCACTAGCTGACTGATGTTTCACAGTCAAAAATGTTTTTTTAAAAAATATTTACACTACTGTTACAACAAATATGAGTGGTGCCACTAACTTGGCAAGTAAGCCTGGCACACATGCTGGCAGGCAGGCAACTTCAATTAGATTATAATAGCAGACTGATGTTTCACAGTCAAAACATTTTTCTTATTAAATATTTACACTACTGTTATAACAAATATGAGTGGTGGCACTAGTTGGCAAGTGGGCCTGGCAAACACGCTGGCAGGCAGGCAACTGCAATTAGATTGCACTAGCTGACTGATGTTTCACAGTCAAAAAAGTTTTTTTATTAAATATTTACACTACTGTTACAACAAATATGAGTGGTGCCACTAACTTGGCAAGTGGGCCTGGCACACACGCTGGCAGGCAGGCAACTTCAATTAGATTACAATAGAAGACTGAGGTTTCATTCAGAAAAGTTTTTTTATTAAATATTTACACTACTGTTATAACAAATATGAGTGGTGCCACTAACTTGGCAAGTGGGCATGGCACTCACGCTGGCAGGCAGGCAACTTCAATTAGATTACAATAGCAGACTGATGTTTCACAGTCAAGAAAAATGTTTTATTAAATATTTACACTACTGTTATAACAAATATGAGTGGTGGCACTAGTTGGCAAGTGGGCCTGGTAAACACGCTGGCAGGCAGGCAACTGCAAAAAGATTGCACTAGCTGACTGATGTTTCACAGTCAAAAAAGTTTTTTTATTAAATATTTAAACTACTGTTACAACAAATATGAGTGGTGCCACTAACTTGGCAAGTGGGCCTGGCACACACGCTGGCAGGCAGGCAACTTCAATTAGATTACAATAGCAGACTGAGGTTTCAGTCAGAAAAGTTTTTTTATTAAATATTTACACTACTGTTATAACAAATATGAGTGGTGGCACTAGTTGGCAAGTGGGCCTGGCACACACGCTGGCAGGCAGGCAACTGCAATTAGATTGCACTAGCTGACTGATGTTTCACAGTCAAAACATTTTTCTTATTAAATATTTACACTACTGTTATAACAAATATGAGTGGTGGCACTAGTTGGCAAGTGGGCCTGGCAAACGTGCTGGCAGGCAGGCAACTGCAATTAGATTGCACTAGCTGACTGATGTTTCACAGTCAAAAAAGTTTTTTTATTAAATATTTACACTACTGTTACAACAAATATGAGTGGTGCCACTAACTTGGCAAGTGGGCCTGGCACACACGCTGGCAGGCAGGCAACTTCAATTAGATTACAAAAGCAGACTGATGTTTCACAGTCAAAAACATTTTTTTATTAAATATTTACACTACTGTTATAACAAATATGAGTGGTGGCACTAGTTGGCAAGTGGGCCTGGCAAACGTGCTGGCAGGTAGGCAACTGCAATTAGATTGCACTAGCTGACTGATGTTTCACAGTCAAAAAAGTTTTTTTATTAAATATTTACACTACTGTTACAACAAATATGAGTGGTGCCACTAACTTGGCAAGTGGGCCTGGCACACACGCTGGCAGGCAGGCAACTTCAATTAGATTACAAAAGCAGACTGATGTTTCACAGTCAAAAACATTTTTTTATTAAATATTTACACTACTGTTATAACAAATATGAGTGGTGGCACTAGTTGGCAAGTGGGCCTGGCAAACACGCTGGCAGGCAGGCAACTGCAATTAGATTGCACTAGCTGACTGATGTTTCACAGTCAAAAAAGTTTTTTTTTAAAATATTTACACTACTGTTACTACAAATATGAGTGGTGCCACTAACTTGGAAAGTGGGCCTGGCACAAACGCTGGCAGGCAGGCAACTTCAATTAGATTACAATAGCAGACTGAGGTTTCAGTAAAAAAGTTTTTTTATTAAATATTTACACTACTGTTATAACAAATATGAGTGGTGGCACTAGTTGGCAAGTGGGCCTGGCACACACGCTGGCAGGCAGGCAACTGCAATTAGATTGCACTAGCTGACTGATGTTTCACAGTCAAAAAAGTTTTTTTAAAAAATATTTACACTACTGTTACAACAAATATGAGTGGTGCAACTAACTTGGCAAGTGAGCCTGGCACACATGCTGGCAGGCAGGCAACTTCAATTAGATTACAATAGCAGACTGATGTTTCACAGTCAAAACATTTTTCTTATTAAATATTTACACTACTGTTATAACAAATATGAGTGGTGGCACTAGTTGGCAAGTGGGCCTGGCAAACACGCTGGCAGGCAGGCAACTGCAATTAGATTGCACTAGCTGACTGATGTTTCACAGTCAAAAAAGTTTTTTTATTAAATATTTACACTACTGTTACAACAAATATGAGTGGTGCCACTTACTTGGCAAGTGGGCATGGCACTCACGCTGGCAGGCAGGCAACTTCAATTAGATTACAATAGCAGACTGATGTTTCACAGTCAAGAAATTTTTTTTATTAAATATTTACACTACTGTTATAACAAATATGAGTGTTGGCACTAGTTGGCAAGTGGGCCTGGCAAACACGCTGGCAGGCAGGCAACTGCAATTAGATTGCACTAGCTGACTGATGTTTCACAGTCAAAAAAGTTTTTTTTTAAAATATTTACACTACTGTTACTACAAATATGAGTGGTGCCACTAACTTGGAAAGTGGGCCTGGCACAAACGCTGGCAGGCAGGCAACTTCAATTAGATTACAATAGCAGACTGAGGTTTCAGTCAAAAAAGTTTTTTTATTAAATATTTACACTACTGTTATAACAAATATGAGTGGTGGCACTAGTTGGCATTTGGGCCTGGCACACACGCTGGCAGGCAGGCAACTGCAATTAGATTGCACTAGCTGACTGATGTTTCACAGTCAAAAAAGTTTTTTTTAAAAATATTTACACTACTGTTACAACAAATATGAGTGGTGCAACTAACTTGGCAAGTGAGCCTGGCACACATGCTGGCAGGCAGGCAACTTCAATTAGATTACAATAGCAGACTGATGTTTCACAGTCAAAACATTTTTCTTATTAAATATTTACACTACTGTTATAACAAATATGAGTGGTGGCACTAGTTGGCAAGTGGGCCTGGCAAACACGCTGGCAGGCAGGCAACTGCAATTAGATTGCACTAGCTGACTGATGTTTCACAGTCAAAAAAGTTTTTTTATGAAATATTTACACTACTGTTACAACAAATATGAGTGGTGCCACTAACTTGGCAAGTGGGCATGGCACTCACGCTGGCAGGCAGGCAACTTCAATTAGATTACAATAGCAGACTGATGTTTCAGAGTCAAGAAAATTTTTTTATTAAATATTTACACTACTGTTATAACAAATATGAGTGGTGGCACTAGTTGGCAAGTGGGCCTGGTAAACACGCTGGCAGGCAGGCAGGCAACTGCAATTAGAATGCACTAGCTGACTGATGTTTCACAGTCAAAAAAGTTTTTTTATTAAATATTTACACTACTGTTACAACAAATATGAGTGGTGCCACTAACTTGGCAAGTGGGCCTGGCACACACGCTGGCAGTCAGGCAACTTCAATTAGATTACAATAGCAGACTGAGGTTTCAGTCAAAAAAGTTTTTTTATTAAATATTTACACTACTGTTATAACAAATATGAGTGGTGGCACTAGTTGGCAAGTGGGCCTGGCAAACACGCTGGCAGGCAGGCAACTGCAATTAGATTGCACTAGCTGACTGATGTTTCACAGTCAAAAAAGTTTTTTTTTTTAAATATTTACACTACTGTTACAACAAATATGATTGGTGCCACTAACTTGGCAAGTGGGCCTGGCACACACGCTGGCAGGCAGGCAACTTCAATTAGATTACAATAGCAGACTGATGTTTCACAGTCAAAAAATTTTTCTTATTAAATATTTACACTACTGTTATAACAAATATGAGTGGTGGCACTAGTTGGCAAGTGGGCCTGGCACACACGCTGGCAGGCAGGCAACTGCAATTAGATTGCACTAGCTGACTGATGTTTCACAGTCAAAAAAGTTTTTTTAAAAAATATTTACACTACTGTTACAACAAATATGAGTGGTGCAACTAACTTGGCAAGTGAGCCTGGCACACACGCTGGCAGGCAGGCAACTTCAATTAGATTACAATAGCAGACTGATGTTTCACAGTCAAAACATTTTTCTTATTAAATATTTACACTACTGTTATAACAAATATGAGTGGTGGCACTAGTTGGCAAGTGGGCCTGGCAAACACGCTGGCAGGCAGGCAACTGCAATTAGATTGCACTAGCTGACTGATGTTTCACAGTCAAAAAAGTTTTTTTATTAAATATTTACACTACTGTTACAACAAATATGAGTGGTGCCACTAACTTGGCAAGTGGGCATGGCACTCACGCTGGCAGGCAGGCAACTTCAATTAGATTACAATAGCAGACTGATGTTTCACAGTCAAGAAATTTTTTTTATTAAATATTTACACTACTGTTATAACAAATATGAGTGGTGGCACTAGTTGGCAAGTGGGCCTGGCAAACACGCTGGCAGGCAGGCAACTGCAATTAGATTGCACTAGCTGACTGATGTTTCACAGTCAAAAAAGTTTTTTTTTTAAATATTTACACTACTGTTACTACAAATATGAGTGGTGCCACTAACTTGGAAAGTGGGCCTGGCACAAACGCTGGCAGGCAGGCAACTTCAATTAGATTACAATAGCAGACTGAGGTTTCAGTCAAAAAAGTTTTTTTATTAAATATTTACACTACTGTTATAACAAATATGAGTGGTGGCACTAGTTGGCATTTGGGCCTGGCACACACGCTGGCAGGCAGGCAACTGTAATTAGATTGCACTAGCTGACTGATGTTTCACAGTCAAAAAAGTTTTTTTTAAAAATATTTACACTACTGTTACAACAAATATGAGTGGTGCAACTAACTTGGCAAGTGAGCCTGGCACACATGCTGGCAGGCAGGCAACTTCAATTAGATTACAATAGCAGACTGATGTTTCACAGTCAAAACATTTTTCTTATTAAATATTTACACTACTGTTATAACAAATATGAGTGGTGGCACTAGTTGGCAAGTGGGCCTGGCAAACACGCTGGCAGGCAGGCAACTGCAATTAGATTGCACTAGCTGACTGGTGTTTCACAGTCAAAAAAGTTTTTTTATGAAATATTTACACTACTGTTACAACAAATATGAGTGGTGCCACTAACTTGGCAAGTGGGCATGGCACTCACGCTGGCAGGCAGGCAACTTCAATTAGATTACAATAGCAGACTGATGTTTCACAGTCAAGAAAATTTTTTTATTAAATATTTACACTACTGTTATAACAAATATGAGTGGTGGCACTAGTTGGCAAGTGGGCCTGGTAAACACGCTGGCAGGCAGGCAGGCAGGCAACTGCAATTAGAATGCACTAGCTGACTGATGTTTCACAGTCAAAAAAGATTTTTTATTAAATATTTACACTACTGTTACAACAAATATGAGTGGTGCCACTAACTTGGCAAGTGGGCCTGGCACACACGCTGGCAGTCAGGCAACTTCAATTAGATTACAATAGCAGACTGAGGTTTCAGTCAAAAAAGTTTTTTTATTAAATATTTACACTACTGTTATAACAAATATGAGTGGTGGCACTAGTTGGCAAGTGGGCCTGGCAAACACGCTGGCAGGCAGGCAACTGCAATTAGATTGCACTAGCTGACTGATGTTTCACAGTCAAAAAAGTTTTTTTTTTTAAATATTTACACTACTGTTACAACAAATATGATTGGTGCCACTAACTTGGCAAGTGGGCCTGGCACACACGCTGGCAGGCAGGCAACTTCAATTAGATTACAATAGCAGACTGATGTTTCACAGTCAAAATTTTTTTCTTATTAAATATTTACACTACTGTTATAACAAATATGAGTGGTGGCACTAGTTGGCAAGTGGGCCTGGTAAACACGCTGGCAGGCAGGCAACTGCAATTAGATTGCACTAGCTGACTGATGTTTCACAGTCAAAAAAGTTTTTTTATTAAATATTTACACTACTGTTACAACAAATATGAGTGGTGCCACTAACTTGGCAAGTGGGCATGGCACTCACACTGGCAGACAGGCAACTTCAATTAGATTACAATAGCAGACTGATGTTTTACAGTCAAGAACATTTTTTTATTAAATATTTACACTACTGTTATAACAAATATGAGTGGTGGCACTAGTTGGCAAGTGGGCCTGGTAAACACGCTGGCAGGCAGGCAACTGCAATTAGATTGCACTAGCTGACTGATGTTTCACAGTCAAAAAAGTTTTTTTTTATTAAATATTTACACTACTGTTACAACAAATATGAGTGGTGCCACTAACTTGGCAAGTGGGCCTGGCACACACGCTGGCAGGCAGGCAACTTCAATTAGATTACAATAGCAGACTGAGGTTTCAGTCAAAAAAGTTTTTTTATTAAATATTTACACTACTGTTATAACAAATATGAGCGGTGGCACTAGTTGGCAAGTGGGCCTGACACACATGCTGGCAGGCAGGCAGGCAACTTCAATTAGATTACAATAGCAGACTGATGCTTCACAGTCAAAACATTTTTCTTATTAAATATTTACACTACTGTTATAACAAATATGAGTGGTGGCACTAGTTGTCAAGTGGGCCTGGCAAACACGCTGGCAGGCAGGCAACTGCAATTAGATTGCACTAGCTGACTGATGTTTCACAGTCAAAAAAGTTTTTTATGAAATATTTACACTACTATTACAACAAATATGAGTGGTGCCACTAACTTGGCAAGTGGGCCTGGCACTCACGCTGGCAGGCAGGCAACTTCAATTAGATTACAATAGCAGACTGATGTTTCACAGTCAAGAAATTTTTTTTATTAAATATTTACACTACTGTTATAACAAATATGAGTGGTGGCACTAGTTGGCAAGTGGGCCTGGCAAACACGCTGGCAGGCAGGCAACTGCAATTAGATTGCACTAGCTGACTGATGTTTCACAGTCAAAAAAGTTTTTTTTTTTTAATATTTACACTACTGTTACAACAAATATGATTGGTGCCACTAACTTGGCAAGTGGGCCTGGCACACACGCTGGCAGGCAGGCAACTTCAATTAGATTACAATAGCAGACTGATGTTTCACAGTCAAAACATTTTTCTTATTAAATATTTACACTACTGTTATAACAAATATGAGTGGTGGCACTAGTTGGCAAGTGGGCCTGGTAAACACGCTGGCAGTCAGGCAACTGCAATTGGATTGCACTAGCTGACTGATGTTTCACAGTCAAAAAAGTTTTTTTAATAAATATTTACACTACTGTTACAACAAATATGAGTGGTGCCACTAACTTGGCACGTGGGCCTGGCACACACGCTGGCAGGCAGGCAACTTCAATTAGATTACAATAGCAGACTGATGTTTCAC
This sequence comes from Bombina bombina, assembly GCF_027579735.1. NCBI lineage: Eukaryota > Metazoa > Chordata > Amphibia > Anura > Bombinatoridae > Bombina > Bombina bombina. The sequence continues at coordinate 502,961,170 of NC_069505.1, forward strand.
AGTCAAAAACATTTTTTTATTAAATATTTACACTACTGTTATAACAAATATGAGTGGTGGCACTAGTTGGCAAGTGGGCCTGGCAAACACTCTGGCAGGCAGGCAACTGCAATTAGATTGCACTAGCTGACTGATGTTTCACAGTCAAAAAAGTTTTTTTTTTAAATATTTACACTACTGTTACAACAAATATGAGTGGTGCCACTAACTTGGCAAGTGGGCCTGGCAGACACGCTGGCAGGCAGGCAACTTCAATTAGATTACAATAGCAGACTGATGTTTCACAGTCAAAAATTTATTTTTATTAAATATTTACACTACTGTTATAACAAATATGAGTGGTGGCACTAGTTGGCAAGTGGGCCTGGCAAACACGCTGGCAGGCAGGCAACTGCAATTAGATTGCACTAGCTGACTGATGTTTCACAGTCAAAAAAGGTTTTTTTAAAAAATATTTACACTACTGTTACAACAAATATGAGTGGTGCCACTAACTTGGCAAGTGGGCCTGTCACACACGCTGGCAGGCAGGCAACTTCAATTAGATTACAAAAGCAGACTGAGGTTTCAGTGAAAAAAGTTTTTTTATTAAATATTTACACTACTGTTATAACAAATATGAGTGGTGGCACTAGTTGGCAAGTGGGCCTGGCACACACGCTGGCAGGCAGGCAACTGCAATTAGATTGCACTAGCTGACTGATGTTTCACAGTCAAAAAAGTTTTTTTTTTTAAATATTTACACTACTGTTACAACAAATATGAGTGGTGCCACTAACTTGGCAAGTGGGCCTGGCACACAAGCTGGCAGGCAGGCAACTTCAATTAGATTACAATAGCAGACTGATGTTTCACAGTCAAAAAATTTTTTTTATTAAATATTTACACTACTGTTATAACAAATATGAGTGGTAGAACTAGTTGGCAAGTGGGCCTGGCAAACACGCTGGCAGGCAGGCAACTGCAATTAGATTGCACTAGCTGACTGAATTTCACAGTCAAAAAAGTTTTTTTATGAAATATTTACACTACTGTTACAACAAATATGAGTGGTGCCACTAACTTGGCAAGTGGGCCTGGCACTCATGCTGGCAGGCAGGCAACTTCAATTAGATTACAATAGCAGACTGATGTTTCACAGTCAAAAATTTTTTTTTATTAAATATTTACACTACTGTTATAACAAATATGAGTGGTGTCACTAGTTGGCAAGTGGGCCTGGCAAACACGCTAGCAGGCAGGCAACTGCAATTAGATTGCACTAGCTGACTGATGTTTCACAGTCAAAAAAGTTTTTTATGAAATATTTACACTACTATTACAACAAATATGAGTGGTGCCACTAACTTGGCAAGTGGGCCTGGCACTCACGCTGGCTGGCAGGCAACTTCAATTAGATTACAATAGCAGACTGATGTTTCACAGTCAAGAAATTTTTTTTATTAAATATTTACACTACTGTTATAACAAATATGAGTGGTGGCACTAGTTGGCAAGTGGGCCTGGCAAACACGCTGGCAGGCAGGCAACTGCAATTAGATTGCACTAGCTGACTGATGTTTCACAGTCAAAAAAGTTTTTTTTTTTTAAATATTTACACTACTGTTACAACAAATATGATTGGTGCCACTAACTTGGCAAGTGGGCCTGGCACACACGCTGGCAGGCAGGCAACTTCAATTAGATTACAATAGCAAACTGATGTTTCACAGTCAAAACATTTTTCTTATTAAATATTTACACTACTGTTATAACAAATATGAGTGGTGGCACTAGTTGGCAAGTGGGCCTGGTAAACACGCTGGCAGGCAGGCAACTGCAATTGGATTGCACTAGCTGACTGATGTTTCACAGTCAAAAAAGTTTTTTTAATAAATATTTACACTACTGTTACAACAAATATGAGTGGTGCCACTAACTTGGCAAGTGGGCCTGGCACACACGCAGGCAGGCAACTTCAATTAGATTACAATAGCAGACTGAGGTTTCAGTCAAAAAAGTTTTTTTATTAAATATTTACACTACTGTTATAACAAATATGAGTGGTGGCACTAGTTGGCAAGTGGGCCTGGCCCACACGCTGGCAGGCAGGCAACTGCAATTAGATTGCACTAGCTGACTGATGTTTCACAGTCGAAAAAGTTTTTTTTAAAATATTTACACTACTGTTACAACAAATATGAGTGGTGCCACTAACTTGGCAAGTGGGCCTGGCACTCACGCTGGCAGGCAGGCAACTTCAATTAGATTACAATAGCAGACTGATGTTTCACAGTCAAAAATTTATTTTTATTAAATATTTACACTACTGTTATAACAAATATGAGTGGTGGCACTAGTTAGCAAGTGGGCCTGGCAAACACGCTGGCAGGCAGGCAACTGCAATTAGATTGCACTAGCTGACTGATGTTTCACAGTCAAAAAAAGTTTTTTTTAAAAATATTTACACTACTGTTACAACAAATATGAGTGGTGCCACTAACTTGGCAAGTGGGCCTGTCACACACGCTGGCAGGCAGGCAACTTCAATTAGATTACAAAAGCAGACTGAGGTTTCAGTGAAAAAAGTTTTTTTATTAAATATTTACACTACTGTTATAACAAATATGAGTGGTGGCACTAGTTGGCAAGTGGGCCTGGCACACACGCTGGCAGGCAGGCAACTGCAATTAGATTGCACTAGCTGACTGATGTTTCACAGTCAAAAAAGTTTTTTTTTTTTAAATATTTACACTACTGTTACAACAAATATGAGTAATGCCACTAACTTGGCAAGTGGGCCTGGCACACAAGCTGGCAGGCAGGCAACTTCAATTAGATTACAATAGTAGACTGATGTTTCACAGTCAAAAATTTATTTTTATTAAATATTTACACTACTGTTATAACAAATATGAGTGGTAGAACTAGTTGGCAAGTGGGCCTGGCAAACACGCTGGCAGGCAGGCAACTGCAATTAGATTGCACTAGCTGACTGATGTTTCACAGTCAAAAAAGTTTTTTTATGAAATATTTACACTACTGTTACAACAAATATGAGTGGTGCCACTAACTTGGCAAGTGGGCCTGGCATTAATGCTGGCAGGCAGGCAACTTCAATTAGATTACAATAGCAGACTGATGTTTCACAGTCAAAAAATTTTTTTTATTAAATATTTACACTACTGTTATAACAAATATGAGTGGTGTCACTAGTTGGCAAGTGGGCCTGGCAAACACGCTGGCAGGCAGGCAACTGCAATTAGATTGCACTAGCTGACTGATGTTTCACAGTCAAAAAAGTTTTTTATGAAATATTTACACTACTATTACAACAAATATGAGTGGTGCCACTAACTTGGCAAGTGGGCCTGGCACTCACGCTGGCAGGCAGGCAACTTCAATTAGATTACAATAGCAGACTGATGTTTCACAGTCAAGAAATGTTTTTTATTAAATATTTAAACTACTGTTATAACAAATATGAGTGGTGGCACTAGTTGGCAAGTGGGCCTGGCAAACACGCTGGCAGGCAGGCAACTGCAATTAGATTGCACTAGCTGACTGATGTTTCACAGTCAAAAAAGTTTTTTTTTTAAAATATTTACACTACTGTTACAACAAATATGATTGGTGCCACTAACTTGGCAAGTGGGCCTGGCACACATGCTGGCAGGCAGGCAACTTCAATTAGATTACAATAGCAGACTGATGTTTCACAGTCAAAACATTTTTCTTATTAAATATTTACACTACTGTTATAACAAATATGAGTGGTGGCACTAGTTGGCAAGTGGGCCTGGTAAACACGCTGGCAGGCAGGCAACTGCAATTAGATTGCACTAGCTGACTGATGTTTCACAGTCAAAAAAGTTTTTTTAATAAATATTTACACTACTGTTACAAAAAAATATGAGTGGTGCCACTAACTTGGCAAGTGGGCCTGGCACACACGCAGGCAGGCAACTTCAATTAGATTACAATAGCAGACTGAGGTTTCAGTCAAAAAAGTTTTTTTATTAAATATTTACACTACTGTTATAACAAATATGAGTGGTGGCACTAGTTGGCAAGTGGGCCTGGCACACACGCTGGCAGGCAGGCAACTGCAATTAGATTGCACTAGCTGACTGATGTTTCACAGTCAAAAAAGTTTTTTTTTTAAATATTTACACTACTGTTACAACAAATATGAGTGGTGCCACTAACTTGGGAAGTGGGCCTGGCACACACGCTGGCAGGCAGGCAACTTCAATTAGATTACAATAGCAGACTGATGTTTCACAGTCAAAACATTTTTCATATTAAATATTTACACTACTGTTATAACAAATATGAGTGGTGGCACTAGTTCGTAAGTGGGCCTGACAAACACGCTGGCAGGCAGGCAACTGCAATTAGATTGCACTAGCTAACTGATGTTTCACAGTCAAAAAAGTTTTTTTTTAAATATTTACACTACTGTTACAACAAATATGATTGGTGCCTCTAACTTGGCAAGTGGGCCTGGCACACACGCTGGCAGGCAGGCAACTTCAATTAGATTACAATAGCAGACTGATGTTTCACAGTCAAAAACATTTTTTTATTAAATATTTACACTACTGTTATAACAAATATGAGTGGTGGCACTAGTTGGCAAGTGGGCCTGGCAAACACTCTGGCAGGCAGGCAACTGCAATTAGATTGCACTAGCTGACTGATGTTTCACAGTCAAAAAAGTTTTTTTTTTTAAATATTTACACTACTGTTACAACAAATATGAGTGGTGCCACTAACTTGGCAAGTGGGCCTGGCAGACACGCTGGCAGGCAGGCAACTTCAATTAGATTACAATAGCAGACTGATGTTTCACAGTCAAAAATTTAATTTTATTAAATATTTACACTACTGTTATAACAAATATGAGTGGTGGCACTAGTTGGCAAATGGGCATGGCAAACACGCTGGCAGGCAGGCAACTGCAATTAGATTGCACTAGCTGACTGATGTTTCACAGTCAAAAAAGGTTTTTTTAAAAAATATTTACACTACTGTTACAACAAATATGAGTGGTGCCACTAACTTGGCAAGTGGGCCTGTCACACACGCTGGCAGGCAGGCAACTTCAATTAGATTACAAAAGCAGACTGAGGTTTCAGTGAAAAAAGTTTTTTTATTAAATATTTACACTACTGTTATAACAAATATGAGTGGTGGCACTAGTTGGCAAGTGGGCCTGGCACACACGCTGGCAGGCAGGCAACTGCAATTAGATTGCACTAGCTGACTGATGTTTCACAGTCAAAAAAGTTTTTTTTTAAATATTTACACTACTGTTACAACAAATATGAGTGGTGCCACTAACTTGGCAAGTGGGCCTGGCACACACGCTGGCAGGCAGGCAACTTCAATTAGATTACAATAGTAGACTGATGTTTCACAGTCAAAAATTTATTTTTATTAAATATTTACACTACTGTTATAACAAATATGAGTGGTGGCACTAGTTGGCAAGTCGGCCTGGCACACACGCTGGCAGGCAGGCAGGCAACTGCAATTAGATTACACTAGCTGAATGATGTTTCACAGTCAAAAAAGTTTTTTTTTTAAATATTTATACTACTGTTACAACAAATATGAGTGGTGCCACTAACTTGGCAAGTGGGCCTGGCACTCATGCTGGCAGGCAGGCAACTTCAATTAGATTACAATAGCAGACTGATGTTTCACAGTCAAAAAAATTTTTTTATTAAATATTTACACTACTGTTATAACAAATATGAGTGGTGGCACTAGTTGGCAAGTGGGCCTGGCAAACACGCTGGCAGGCAGGCAACTGCAATTAGATTGCACTAGCTGACTGATGTTTCACAGTCAAAAAAGTTTTTTTTTTTAAATATTTACACTACTGTTACAACAAATATGAGTGGTGCCACTAACTTGGCAAGTGGGCCTGGCAGACACGCTGGCAGGCAGGCAACTTCAATTAGATTACAATAGCAGACTGATGTTTCACAGTCAAAAATTTAATTTTATTAAATATTTACACTACTGTTATAACAAATATGAGTGGTGGCACTAGTTGGCAAATGGGCATGGCAAACACGCTGGCAGGCAGGCAACTGCAATTAGATTGCACTAGCTGACTGATGTTTCACAGTCAAAAAAGGTTTTTTTAAAAAATATTTACACTACTGTTACAACAAATATGAGTGGTGCCACTAACTTGGCAAGTGGGCCTGTCACACACGCTGGCAGGCAGGCAACTTCAATTAGATTACAAAAGCAGACTGAGGTTTCAGTGAAAAAAGTTTTTTTATTAAATATTTACACTACTGTTATAACAAATATGAGTGGTGGCACTAGTTGGCAAGTGGGCCTGGCACACACGCTGGCAGGCAGGCAACTGCAATTAGATTGCACTAGCTGACTGATGTTTCACAGTCAAAAAAGTTTTTTTTTAAATATTTACACTACTGTTACAACAAATATGAGTGGTGCCACTAACTTGGCAAGTGGGCCTGGCACACACGCTGGCAGGCAGGCAACTTCAATTAGATTACAATAGTAGACTGATGTTTCACAGTCAAAAATTTATTTTTATTAAATATTTACACTACTGTTATAACAAATATGAGTGGTGGCACTAGTTGGCAAGTCGGCCTGGCACACACGCTGGCAGGCAGGCAGGCAACTGCAATTAGATTACACTAGCTGAATGATGTTTCACAGTCAAAAAAGTTTTTTTTTTAAATATTTATACTACTGTTACAACAAATATGAGTGGTGCCACTAACTTGGCAAGTGGGCCTGGCACTCATGCTGGCAGGCAGGCAACTTCAATTAGATTACAATAGCAGACTGATGTTTCACAGTCAAAAAAATTTTTTTATTAAATATTTACACTACTGTTATAACAAATATGAGTGGTGGCACTAGTTGGCAAGTGGGCCTGGCAAACACGCTGGCAGGCAGGCAACTGCAATTAGATTGCACTAGCTGACTGATGTTTCACAGTCAAAAAAGTTTTTTTTAAATATTTACACTACTGTTACAACAAATATGATTGGTGCCACTAACTTGGCAAGTGGGCCTGGCACACACGCTGGCAAGCAGGCAACTTCAATTAGATTACAATAGCAGACTGATGTTTCACAGTCAAAAACATTTTTTTATTAAATATTTACACTACTGTTATAACAAATATGAGTGGTGGCACTAGTTGGCAAGTGGGCCTGGCAAACACGCTGGCAGGCAGGCAACTGCAATTAGATTGCACTAGCTGACTGATGTTTCACAGTCAAAAAAGTTTTTTTTAAATATTTACACTACTGTTACAACAAATATGATTGGTGCCACTAACTTGGCAAGTGGGCCTGGCACACACGCTGGCAAGCAGGCAACTTCAATTAGATTACAATAGCAGACTGATGTTTCACAGTCAAAAACATTTTTTTATTAAATATTTACACTACTGTTATAACAAATATGAGTGGTGGCACTAGTTGGCAAGTGGGCCTGGCAAACACGCTGGCAGGCAGGCAACTGTAATTAGATTGCACTAGCTGACTGATGTTTCACAGTCAAAAAAGGTTTTTTTTAAAAATATTTACACTACTGTTACAACAAATATGAGTGGTGCCACTAACTTGGCAAGTGGGCCTGTCACACACGCGGGCAGGCAGGCAACTTCAATTAGATTACAAAAGCAGACTGAGGTTTCAGTGAAAAATTTTTTTTTATTAAATATTTACACTACTGTTATAACAAATATGAGTGGTGGCACTAGTTGGCAAGTGGGCCTGGCACACACGCTGGCAGGCAGGCAACTGCAATTAGATTGCACTAGCTGACTGATGTTTCACAGTCAAAAAAGTTTTTTTTTTTTAAATATTTACACTACTGTTACAACAAATATGAGTGGTGCCACTAACTTGGCAAGTGGGCCTGGCACACACGCTGGCAGGCAGGCAACTTCAATTAGATTACAATAGTAGACTGATGTTTCACAGTCAAAAATTTATTTTTATTAAATATTTACACTACTGTTATAACAAATATGAGTGGTAGAACTAGTTGGCAAGTGGGCCTGGCAAACACGCTGGCAGGCAGGCAACTGCAATTAGATTGCACTAGCTGACTGATGTTTCACAGTCAAAAAAGTTTTTTTATGAAATATTTACACTACTGTTACAACAAATATGAGTGGTGCCACTAACTTGGCAAGTGGGCCTGGCACCCATGCTGGCAGGCAGGCAACTTCAAATAGATTACAATAGCAGACTGATGTTTCACAGTCAAAAAACATTTTTTATTAAATATTTACACTACTGTTATAACAAATATGAGTGGTGTCACTAGTTGGCAAGTGGGCCTGGCAAACACACTGGCAGGCAGGCAACTGAAATTAGATTGCACTAGCTGACTGATGTTTCACAGTCAAAAAAAATGTTTAAAAAATATTTACACTACTTTTACAACAAATATGATTGGTGCCACTAACTTGGCAAGTGGGCCTTGCACACACGCTGGCAGGCAGGCAACTTCAATTAGATTACAATAGCAGACTGATGTTTCACAGTCAAAATTTTCTTTTTATTAAATATTTACACTACTGTTATAACAAATATGAGTGGTGGCACTAGTTGGCAAGTGGGCCTGGCAAACACGCTGGCAGGCAGGCAACTGCAATTAGATTGCACTAGCTGACTGATGTTTCACAGTCAAAAAAGTTTTTTTTTTAAAATATTTACACTACTGTTACAACAAATATGAGTGGTGCCACTAACTTGGCAAGTGGGCCTGGCACACACGCTGGCAGGCAGGCAACTACAATTAGATTACAATAGCAGACTGAGGTTTCAGTCAAAAAAGTTTTTTTATTAAATATTTACACTACTGTTATAACAAATATGAGTGGTGGCACTAGTTGGCAAGTGGGCCTGGCACACACGCTGGCAGGCAGGCAACTGCAATTAGATTGCACTAGCTGACTGATGTTTCACCGTCAAAAAAGTTTTTTTTTTAAATATTTACACTACTGTTACAACAAATATGAGTGGTGCCACTAACTTGGGAAGTGGGCCTGGCACACACGCTGGCAGGCAGGCAACTTCAATTAGATTACAATAGCAGACTGATGTTTCACAGTCAAAACATGTTTCATATTAAATATTTACACTACTGTTATAACAAATATGAGTGGTGGCACTAGTTGGCAAGTGGGCCTGGCAAACACGCTGGCAGGCAGGCAACTGCAATCAGATTGCACTAGCTGACTGATGTTTCACAGTCAAAAAAGTTTTTTTTTTTTAATATTTTCACTACTGTTACAACAAATATGATTGGTGCCACTAACTTGGCAAGTGGGCCTGGCACACACGCTGGCAGGCAGGCAACTTCAATTAGATTACAATAGCAGACTGATGTTTCACAGTCAAAAATTTTTTTTATTAAATATTTACACTACTGTTATAACAAATATGAGTGGTGGCACTAGTTGGCAAGTGGGCCTGGCAAAAACGCTGGCAGGCAGGCAACTGCAATTAGATTGCACTAGCTGACTGATGTTTCACAGTCAAAAAAGTTTTTTTTAAAAATATTTACACTACTGTTACAACAAATATGAGTGGTGCCACTAACTTGGCAAGTGGGCCTGGCACACACGCTGGCAGGCAGGCAACTTCAATTAGATTACACTAGCAGACTGATGTTTCACAGTCCAAAAATGTATTTTTTAAAAATATTTACACTACTGTTATAACAAATATGATTGGTGGTACTAGTAGGCAAGTGGGCCTGGCACACACGCTGGCAGGCAGGCAACTGCAATTCAATTGCACTAGCAGACTGATGTTTCACAGTCAAAAAAGTTTTTATTTTAAATATTTACACTACTGTTACAACAAATATGAGTGGTGCCACTAACTTGGCAAGTGGGCCTGGCACACACGCTGGCAGGCAGGCAACTACAATTAGATTACACTAACAGACTGATGTTTCACAGTCAAAAACGTTTTTATTTAAAATATTTACACTACTGTTATCACAAATATGATTGGTGGCACTAGTTGGAAAGTGGGCCTGCACACACGCTGGCAGGCAGGCAACTGCAATTAAATAACACTAGCAGACTGATGTAAAAGTTTTTTTTTTTTAAAAGTTACACTAATGTTACTACAGATAGGAGTGGTGGCACTGAGGATGGAAGTAGGCACAGTATATGCTGGGAGCCTGACACACAGGCTGGCACTAGTGGCAGGCTGGCCTGGCAACTAAAATTAAATAACACTAGAAGACTGATGTAAAAGTTTTTTTTAAAAAAAGATACACTAATGTTACACCAGATAGGAGTGGTGGCACTGAGGATGGAAGTAGGCACAGTATATGCTGGGAGCCTGACACACAGGCTGGCACTAGTGGCACGCTGGCCTGGCAACTAAAATTGAATAACAATAGCAAACTGATGTAAAAGTTTTTTTTTAAAAAAGATACACTAATGTTACACCAGATAGGAGTGGTGGCACTGAGGATGGAAGTAGGCACAGTATATGCTGGGAGCCTGACACACAGGCTGGCACTAGTGGCACGCTGGCCTGGCAACTAAAATTGAATAACAATAGCAGACTGATGTAAAAGTTTTTTTTTTTTAATTTACACTAATGTTACACCAGATATAAGTGGTGGAAAACAGAGCAATTAGGCACAGTATATGCTGTGGGCCTGACACACAGGCCTGATGGAAAATGAAATTAGATTACACTAGCAAAATTTAAAAGTTTTTTTTTTTTTAAATTTACTCTAATGTTCCCTTGGGCCCTTACACAGGCTGGCACTAGTGGCACACTGGCCTGGCAACTAAAATTAAATAACAATAGCAGACTGATGTAAAAGTTTTTTTTAAAAAAAAATTTACACTAATGTTACACCAGATATAAGTGGTGGAAAACAGAGCTATTAATCACAGTATATGCTGTGGGCCTGACACACAGGCCTGATGGAAAATAAAATTAGATTACACTAGCAAAATGATGTAAAAGTTTTTTTTTTTAAATTTACACTAATGTTACACCAGATATAAGTGGTGGAAAACAGAGCAATTAGGCACAGTATATACTGTGGGCCTGACACACAGGCCTGATGGAAAATGAAATTAGATTACACTAGCAAAATGATGTAAAAGTTTTTTTTTTTTTTAATTTACACTAATGTTAACCAGATATAAGTGGTGGCACAGAAGAATTAATCACAGTATATGCTGTGAGCCTCAAACACAGGCTGACAGGCAGGCAAATGCAAATAAAATTACAAAAAAAAAAAAAAAAAAAAAAAAACAACTGAAGTTCTAGCCCTAAAAAGGGCTTTTTGGGCTGAAGTTCTAGCCCTAAAAGGGCTTTTTGGGGTGCTGTCCTTACAGCAGAGATTAGATGAGTCCTTCAGGACTGTAGTGGACACTGAATACACTAGCCTAGCTATCTATTTCCCTATAAAATCACCAGCTGCAGCACTAAACCTCCTCTCACTAAGAATGCAAAATCGTAATTAATCTAAAATGGCTGCTGCCCAGGAGCTGGGAGGGAGTGTCTGCTGCTGATTGGCTGAAATGTGTCTGCAGACTGTGAGATACAGGGTCAAAGTTTCCTCAATGATGACGAATAGGGGGCGGATCGAACATCGCATATGTTCGTCCGCCTCGGCGAACGCAAACAAGCTAAGATCGCCGGGAACTGTTCTCCGGCGAACAGTTCACAACATCACTACTTATCTCAAAAAGTCCAAAAAATGGTTGTGAACAATATCACAAAGGGTAACTTAGTCTCTGGTGCAATAGTGAGTTGGTACGCTGGGCTGCTGGTCTTGGAACTGAGTAATCAATCAGTGCATCTGTAAGGTGAACATAGAAAGACAGCGCCTCATAGTGCAGATAAACTTCAAAATGTGAGATCACAAGAAGACAAACAAATGGAAATATACTCACAAGAGTACTGGCACTCTTTTAAAAAGAAGTGCGAATGTGCAGGCTGACATTTAGCAGCAGTCAGTACGCTGTAATGTGGATCCTCCAATCGATCAACGGCACAGCCGTGGACTCTCCTCCGTAACACACAGCGGATCTTCTATGTAGGCACCGGTTGTCATGTGCGGCTTCCACTTAGTGTCAGGACTGAGCAACAATGTCCGTAAATGAAAAACTGCTTGTGAGTTTAAAAAGCCCCCAGGGAGCAATAGCATGCAATAGGTTAAATAAGGCTGTAACAAAGCTTAGTGTAAAAACAATGGTTGTTTTATTTGATGAGCTTAAAACGCGTTTCTCGGCCGCAAGCTCCTAGCCGTTTCCTCAGGTTAATTATACATGTTAATTTTGAACACATTTAAAAAGGGTGCCATAAAATTTCATTGGTCAGCCTTGGTAAAATCATAGCTTTGGATACATCGTGAGCATACAATGAAAGACTTGATATATCGCTGTTAAACAAATTTGTCATAATCTGGACAAGACCAGTAACAAATTGTTCAAAATCACTTGTAAATACAATCGCCTAGATTTAGAGTTCTGCGTTAGCCGTCAAAAGCAGCGTTAAGGGGTCCTAACGCTGCTTTTGGCCGCCCGCTGGTATTTAAACTCGGCCAGGTAAAGGTATACCGCTCACTTTCAAGCCACAACTTTCCATACCGCAGATCCCCTATGCACCCCTAAACCGAGGTCCCCCCACATCGCCGCCACTATAATAAATATTTTTAACCCCTAATCTGCCGACCGCACATCGCCGCCACCTACATTATCCCTATGAACCCCTAATCTGCTGCCCCTAACATTGCCGACACCTACATAATATTTATTAACCCCTAATTCTAAGTCTAACCCTAAAAGGTTCTTTAAGTACATAAATAGCAAAAAATCTAAGAAGGATAATATAGGTACATTAAAATGTGTGGAGGGTAGCATGATAAATAATGACAGGGAAAAGGCTGAGGTACTAAACCAGTTTTTTTCTTCAGTATACACAAGAGAGGAACCATTGAATGATACTTTGGAACAGAATAGAACATGCCAGTCCATACCACTAACTGGGTTTTGTTTAGAGGATATCAGGAAAAAACTAAAAAATATTAAGGTAAATAAAACTCCAGGCCCAGATGGAATACACCCAAGGGTGTTAAGTGAACTTAGCACTGTTATAGACAAACCTTTACTCTTAATTTTTCAAGACTCATTATCCTCAGGCATGGTACCCCAGGATTGGCGTAAAGCTGATGTGGTGCCACTCTTCAAAAAGGGAAGCAGGGATGATCCAGGAAGCTATAGACCAGTTAGTCTGACATCAATAGTGGGGAAGATATTTGAAGGGATTATAAGGGATTATATTGATGAGCATATTCGTGTAAACAAGATTATGAGTTCTAATCAGCATGGCTTTAGGAGAAATAGATCATGTCAAACTAATCTAATTAGATTCTACGAGGAAGTAAGTAAAAATATAGATAAAGGGGAATCAGTTGATGTGATATACTTAGATTTTGCAAAGGCATTTGATACAGTGCCTCATGAGAGATTAATGCACAAAATTAAGGGACTGGGAATAGCTGAAAATGTTAGCTCATGGATAAATAACTGGATAAAAGATAGGGAGCAACGAGTAGCAGTAAATGGATCATACTCAGATTGGACAAAGGTAATCAGTGGCGTCCCCCAGGGATCAGTACTGGGCCCTGTTCTTTTTAATATTTTTATAAATGACTTGGAGCAAGGATTAAATAGCGACATCTCTATTTTTGCAGATGATACTAAGTTAAGTAAGGTCATTAGGTCAGAGCAGGATGAACTCTCTTTGCAAAGGGATTTGCTAAAATTAGAACTATGGGCAAGTGAATGGAAAATGAGATTTAATACGGAAAAATGTAAGGTTCTACATTTTGGAAGTAAAAATAAGCAGGCTATGTATTTTTTAAATGGGACAAGACTTAGCCAAACACAGGAGGAAAGGGATTTGGGAGTAGTAATAGATAACAAGCTAAAGATGAGTGCACAATGCAGAGCAGCGGCTTCAAAGGCTAATAAGATACTAGCATGTATTAAAAGAGGCATTGATTCAAGGGAGGAAAGCATAATTCTGTCATTATATAAAGCCCTGGTAAGACCTCACCTTGAGTTTGGAGTGCAGTTCTGGGGACCGATTGCTAAAAAAGATATTGCAGAACTAGAAAAAGTTCAGAGAAGGGCCACAAAGCTAATAAGGGGATTGGAGAAATTAACCTATGAGGAGAGGCTAGCCAAACTGGGTCTGTTCTCTTTAGAAAAAAGGCGCTTGAGAGGTGACATGATTACTTTATATAAATATATTCAAGGCCCATATACAGAGATGGCAGAAGCTCTTTTTATTCCAAGAAAATTGGTTCTGACAAGAGGTCATAATTTAAGGTTGGAGGAAAGGAGATTTAATCTCCTGCAACGGAAACGTTTTTTCACTGTAAGAGCAATAAAATTGTGGAACTCATTACCAAAGGAGGTAGTGAATGCCAATACCATAGATACATTTAAAAATAGTCTGGATAATTTTCTGTATATAAACAAAATTCATGGATATGATTGCTAGTATTAAATGGGTCACATTTTAATGGGGTTATTTAAGCTTAACTGGAGCTTTTTGTAAGTATTTTAGATTTGTATAGGTTGAACTCGATGGACTTCAGTCTTTTTTCAACCTTATCTACTATGTTACTATGTTACTATGTTACTAATCTGCCCCCCCCCACGTCGCCGCCACCTAACTTCAAGTATTAACCCCTAATCTGCTGACCGACTATAATAAATGATAGTGTAGTGTTAGGTTTAATTGTAACTTTGGTTAGGATTTATTTTACAGGTAATTTTGTAATTATTTTAACTAGGTAGCTATTAAATAGTTAATAACTAATAGCTATTGTACCTAGTTAAATAAGCAATCATAAGATGATTGCTTATTTAGCCTGTACCAGTCCATAACACAAGTTTTATCTGTATTTCATACAATACAAGGTCTTTCTGTGGTTTATACTCCATCAGAAAATAAATTATATAAACCATATAACTTATAAATATGTTAATATATATAACCACCATATGAATCAGGGAACTTTTCTATGTTCTCCATCAAGTCATCATGATTCTGTCTTTTTCAAGAAAATATCAAATATTGCATATTTGAATTTTTAAATATTCTTTAATTATTTTTTCATCTTATCGTGTTCTGCTATATTGTGTTTTCGGAGTTGTCTACACACCCTTATTATTCCCCCCTTTTTTAGATACATTTTCTACATCATATATACAGTTTTGACAAAATATCTTTTTTATTCTATTCTTTTATGCACATGGGTTCAAATTTTATATTAGCCCACAGTTTCATTCAGTTTTACTTTTGCGCTCTTCAAAGAAATATCTGAATACAAAAAAGAAATTGATTAAATGCACATACATATTAGTCTGAGTTTTCTATTAGTCTTCCATTTGTACTTTTCAAAAAAAGACCAGAATACAAAAAGGTATTGATCAAACGCACACGCGAGTCACAGAAATTCACTTACATAGACATAATGTCTTTTTTATTAACATTGGCCTAGATTTGGAGTTTTGCGTTAGCCGTCAAAACCAGCGTTAGAGGCTCCTAACGCTGGTTTTTACCGCCCGCTGGTATTTGGAGTCAGTCAGGAAAGGGTTTAACGCTCACTTTCCAGCCGCGACTTTTCCATACCGCAGATCCCCCTACGCCATTTGCGTATCCTATCTTTTCAATGGGATCTTTCTAACGCCGGTATTTAGAGTCGTGGCTGAAGTGAGCGTTAGAAATCTAAAGACAAGACTCCAGCCGCAGAAAAAAGTCAGTAGTTAAGAGCTTTCTGGGCTAACGCCGGTTCATAAAGCTCTTAACTACTGTGCTCTAAAGTACACTAACACCCATAAACTACCTATGTACCCCTAAACCGAGGTCCCCCCACATCGCCGCCACTCTAATATTTTTTTTTAACCCCTAATCTGCCGACCGCACACCGCCACCACCTACGTTATACTTATGTACCCCTAATCTGCTGCCCCTAACACCGCTGACCCCTATATTATATTTATTAAACCCTAATCTGCCGTCCCCAACGTCGCCACCACCTACCTACAATTATTAACCCCTAATCTGCCGACCGCACAGCGCCGCCACCTACGTTATCCTTATGTACCCCTAATCTGCTGCCCCTAACACCGCCGACCCCTATTTTATATTTATTAACCCCTAATCTGCCCCCCACAACGTCGCCGCCAGCTACCTACAATAATTAACCCCTAATCTGCCGACCGCACCTCACAGCTACTATAATAAAGTTATTAACCCCTAATCCGCCTCACTCCAGCCTCAATAACCCTATAAGAAATAGTATTAACCCCTAATCTGCCCTCCCTAACTTCAATTATTAACCCCTAATCTGCCGACCGGACCTCACCGCTACTATAATAAATGTATTAACCCCTAAAGCTAAGTCTAACCCTAACACCCCCCTAAGTTAAATATAATTTAAATCTAACAAAATAAATTAACTATTTAATAGCTATTGTACCTGGTTAAAATAAATACAAAGTTGCCTGTAAAATAAATATAAACCCTAATATAGCTACAATATAACTAATAATTACATTGTAGCTATTTTAGGATTTATATTTATTTTACAGGCAACTTTGTATTTATTTTAACCAGGTACAATAGCTATTAAATAGTTATTAACTATTTAATAGTTATCTAGTTAAAATAATTACAAAATTACCTGTAAAATAAATCCTAACCTAAGTTACAATTAAACCTAACACTACAGCCAATCAGATTGAGCTCGCATTCTATTGGCTGTTCCGATCAGCCAATAGAATGCGAGCTCAATCTGATTGGCTGATTGGATCAGCCAATCGGATTGAACTTGAATCTGATTGGCTAATTCCATCAGCCAATCAGATTTTTCCTACCTTAATTCCGATTGACTGATAGAATCCTATCAGCCAATCGGAATTCGAGGGACGCCATCTTGGATGACGTCATTTAAAGGAAGCTTCATTCGGACTTAGGACGTCGGAAGAAGAGGATGGATCCGCGCCGGAGGTCTTCAAGATGGAGCCGCTTGTCACCGCTTGGAAGAAGATGGTTGCCGGTCCGGATCTACTCTTCTGCCCGGATAGGATGAAGACTTTGGAGCCTCTTCTGGACCTCCTCAGTCGCCACTTGATAGAAGACTTCAGCCGGATGATGGATCTCCAGCCCCCGCTTGGGCTTGGATGAAGACTTCAGCCCGATGATGGACCTCTTCAGCCGGATGATGGATCTCCAGCCCCCGCTTGGGCTTGGATTAAGACTTTGGAGCCTGGAGCGATCGGTGATACCTGGCATGGTGAAGACAAGGTAGGAAGATCTTCAGGGGCTTAGTGTTAGGTTTATTTAAGGGGGGTTTGGGTTAGATTAGGGGTAGGTGGGTGGTGGGTTGTAATGTTGGGGGGGGGTATTGTATATTTTTTTTTACAGACAAAAGAGCTGAATTCTTTGGGGTATGCCCCGCAAAAGGCCCTTTTAAGGGCTGGTAAGGTAAAAGAGCTTTTCTATTTTAATTTTAGAATAGGGTAGGGCATTTTTTTATTTTGGGGGGCTTTGTTATTTTATTAGGGGGCTTAGAGTAGGTGTAATTAGCTTAAAATTGTTGTAATATTTTTATTATGTTTGTAATTATTTTTTTTATTTTTTGTAACTTAGCTTTTTTTATTTTTTGTACTTTAGTTAGTTTATTTAATTGTATTTATTTGTAGGGATTTTATTTAATTTATTTATTGATAGTGTAGTGTTAGGTTTAATTGTAACTTAGGTTAGGATTTATTTTACAGGTAATTTTGTAATTATTTTAACTAGATAACTATTAAATAGTTAATAACTATTTAATAGCTATTGTACCTGGTTAAAATAAATACAAAGTTGCCTGTAAAATAAATATAAATCCTAAAATAGCTACAATGTAATTATTATTTATATTGTAGCTATATTAGGGTTTATTTTACAGGTAAGGATTTAGCTTTAAATAGGAATAATTTATTTAATAAGAGTTAATTTATTTCATTAGATTTAAATTATATTTAACTTAGGGGGGTGTTAGGGTTAGGGTTAGACTTAGCTTTAGGGGTTAATACATTTATTATAGTAGCGGTGAGGTCCGGTCGGCAGATTAGGGGTTAATAATTGAAGTTAGGTGTCGGCGATGTTAGGGAGGGCAGATTAAGGGTTAATACTATTTCTTATAGGGTTATTGAGGCGGGAGTGAGGCGGATTAGGGGTTAATAACTTTATTATAGTAGCGGTGAGGTGCGGTCGGCAGATTAGGGGTTAATTATTGTAGGTAGCTGGCGGCTACGTTGTGGGGGGCAGATTAGGGGTTAATAAATATAATATGGGGTCGGCGATGTTAGGGCAGCAGATTAGGGGTACATAGGTATAATGTAGGTTGCGGCGGTGTACGGAGCGGCAGATTAGGGGTTAAAAAAAATATGCAGGGGGTGGCAGATTAGGGGTTAATAAGTGTAAGGTTAGGGGTGTTTAGACTCGGGGTACATGTTAGGGTTTTAGGTGCAGACTTAGGAAGTGTTTCCCCATAGGAAACAATGGGGCCGCGTTAGGAGCTGAACGCTGCTTTTTTGCAGGTGTTAGGTTTTTTTTCAGCTCAAACAGCCCCATTGTTTTCTATGGGGGAATCGTGCACGAGCAGGTTTTTGAAGCTGGCCGCGTCCGTAAGCACCGCTGGTATTGAGAGTTGCAGTGGCGGTAAATATGCCTTTACGCTCCCTTTTTGGAGCCTAACGCAGCCCTTCTGTGAACTCTAAATACCAGCGGTATTTTAAAGGTTCGGCCAGAAAAAAGCACGCGTAGCTAACGCACCCCTTTGGCCGCAAAACTCCAAATCTAGGCCATTGTATTTACAATTGATTTTGAACAATTTGTTACTGGTCTTGTCCAGATTATGACAAATTTGTTTAACAGTGATATATCCAGTCTTTCATTGTAGAGGATGCTCCGCGTCGGCTGGATTGAAGATGGACCCGCTCCGCTCCGGCAAGATGAAGATAGAAGATGCCACCTGGATGAAGATTTCTGCCATCTGGAGGACCTCTTTTGCCCCGATCAGATGAAGACTTCTGCCGTATGGAGGACCACTTGTGCCCGGCTGGGTGAAGACGGCTCAAGGTAGGGTGATCTTCAAGGGGGTAGTGTTAGTTTTTAAGGGGGGATTGGGTGGGTTTTAGAGTAGGGGTGTGTGGGTGGTGGGTTGTAATGTTGGGAGGTATTGTATTTTATTTTTTACAGGTAAAAGAGCTGATTACTTTGGGGCAATGCCCCGCAAAAGGCCCTTTTAAGGGCTATTTGTAATTTAGTATAGGGTAGGGAATTGTATTATTTTGGGGAGCTTTTTTATTTTATTAGGGGGATTAGATTAGGTGTAATTAGTTTAAAATTCTTGTAATTCTTTTTTTATTTTCTGTAATTTAGTGGGGGGGGGGTTTCTGTAATTTAGTTTATTTAATTTAATTGTAATTAATTGTAGGTAGTTTAGGTAATTAGTTTAATGATAGTGTAGTGTTAGGTGTAATTGTAACTTAGGTTAGGATTTATTTTACAGGTAATTTTGTACTTATTTTAGCTAGGTAGTTATTAAATAGTTAATAACTATTTAATAACTATTGTACCTAGTTAAAATAAATACAAAGTTGCCTGTAAAATAAATATAAACCTTAAGCTAGCTACAATGTAACTATTAGTTATATTGTAGCTATCTTAGGGTTTATTTTATCGGTAAGTATTTAGTTTTAAATAGGAATAATTTATTTAATTGTAGTAAATTTATTTCGTTTTAATTTAAATTATATTTAAGTTAGGGGGTTAGACTTAGGTTTAGGGGTTAATACATTTAATATAGTAGCGGCGACGTTGTGGTTGGCAGATTAGGGGTTAATAAATGTAGGTAGGTGTCGGCGATGTTATGGAAGGCAGATTAGGGGTTAATAAAATTTAACTAGTGTTTGCGAGGCGGGAGTGCGGCGGTTTAGGGGTTAATACATTTATTAAAGTGGCGGCGATGTCCGGTCGGCAGATTAGGGGTTAATAAATTTATTAAAGTGGCGGCGATGTCCGGTCGGCAGATTAGGGGTTAATAAATATAATATAAGTGTCGGCGATGTTAGGGGCAGAAGATTAGGAGTTCATAGGTATAATGTAGGTGGCGGTGATGTCCGGTCGGCAGATTAGGGGTTAAAAAAATTTATTTTAGTGTTTGCGATGTGGGGGGGCCTCGGTTCAGGGGTTAATAGGTAGTTTATGGGTGTTAGTGTACTTTTTAGCACTTTAGTTAAGAGCTTTATGTTCCGGTGTTAGCCCATAAAACTCTTAACTACTGACTTTCAAATGCGGTAGGAGTCTTGCCAGGAGAGGGTCAACCGCTCACTTCTTCCAAGACTCGTAATACCAGCGTTAGGCAAATCCCATTAAAAACATAGGATACGCAATTGACGTAAGGGGATTTGCGGTAGCCTCGAGTCGCGGAAGAAAAGTTAGCGGTACACCTGTACCTGTCAGACTCATAATACCAGCGGGTGTTAAAAAGCAGCGTTGGAACCTCTCAAGGCTAACGCAAGACTCGTGATCTAGCCGAAAGTCTTCAAATATAGAAAGAAGGATCAATGTGATAATTATATTGACAACATGAATAAAAAAAATAAAAAATTACCATATAAACGATGCTGTTTGAAATTCAACAACTCGATCCACCAAATAACAGATTCTGTCTGTTAGTTGTTGAAGTTTCAAACATGCATCGTTACCTGCAATTAAGATAAGGATGTGAGGGATTTTTTTTTTTAGAAAGGTTCTGCGTAGAAAGTCTGGATAGTCTATCGCATCGATTGATATTTACAATGCCCATGAGTTGTTCCATACGATGTCCGGGAAATTTCGGAGTGAGCAACACAGACAGCGCATGTGCAATTCAATCAATGATTTTTGCGCATGCGATTGCCTTCCTTAATGATATGCAAAATAGGAGCAAACGATTGGTTATTTGTCGCATACACGTAGGGGCTAAAAAAGAGGGCTGGATTATATGACGTAATACACTAAAAATAAAAAACAGTTTTAAAAGTTTAGGAGGCTTCGTTTTCACATAATTTTAGGTTCGTATGTTTAAAGTAATGCAAGTTATTTAAAAAAAATTGTGTTTAGATTAAAAAAAAAAAGAAAAAAATTTGTAATCCTTTAAAAAGTGCCCAATCTATAGCTAAGAGTGTCTTATGTAATAAAAGTATATACTTACCATGTAGGACACCCAACCACGTACAGGCAAACCAGTACTGAAACATATCAGCAGAGGTAATGGTACAAGAGTATATTGTTGATCTATAAAAGGAGGCAGCAGATGAATCCCTGCAACGGATTTACAGAGAGCCTTATGAAAAGCTTTCCCATAGGCAAAAACATGGTATCATCAGGCAATACTCCCTTCACATCCCTCAGACAAACACTGCACTTAGAGAGGAACTGGGCTTCAATATGCTTAGAAGCGCCTTTCACAGAAGAAATCCGCACATCATGCTTCACCATCTCCTAAGGAGGTAACGTTTTTAAAACTGAGGTAGGTGTGAGGTGGGAGGTGTATTTATAGGCATTTGAGGTTTGGGAAACATTGCCCCCTTCCTGGTAGGGATGTGTATAGAACAAAAAGAAAAGATGAGAAGCACAGAGCGGTTGCTGGATAATGTATTTATTGGAAAGAATATCCAAACAATTTGCACACGTAGTGTTGGAGGGTAAATACCCTCGAGTAAAATACAGAGACAAAAAGCCAAAGAGCTAGCAGACACTAAGGCTGATGCATTTCAGTGTAAGCCTTACTCATAGCCACAATAAAAAACTACACTCTTACCGTGATTAAAAACTCTAGCTCACATCGTGTTTGGTTGCTGGGTATTCACACCCCTTTAACAAGGCAACCAATACGATGTACGGACAACACATGCCCCCTTTGACTTCCGTAGACGCTAGCCTAATACTGTAATCACACTAACATTGCCCCCTTCCTGGTAGGGATGTGTATCCCATCAGTAACTTGCTTGTGGACTCTCGCCATCTATATGAAAAAAAAACCTGTTCTCTCTCACAATTCATTGGTATTAACCTATAAAACTGTGGTTGCACCTTTGGAGCCCGAGCATTGTAGACTTGCTCAAGCTGGTTTGAAACGCTAGTTAAGTAGCTGCTGCTTAACCTTCAAGCCACCTCAAGGGTGATAGAGTTCAATCACAGTTACAGTTATTAAATTAACGGGAAAAGGGTAAACTTTGTAAATGGCACGTAAGCACAAGCTCATCCTTTCTTCGGATCACACGCTTCCTTGCTACCAGCCTCCTCACAATACAACTAGGAAACAAATAAAGAGGGAGGGGAACTAGCAAAAAGATATATTCTTATATTGTTTTCTTTTGACTGGGGTTCTAGTTTGCTTGCACTGGTAGGCTGGCACAAGAGACCCACTCAGTGCAAGGAGACCCACAAGTAATACAAACATTACATTTGATTATCCTGCACCTGTCACCAGTCTGTGACGGAAACCTGGCTACCTTATTTCCTTTCCTCAGACACACCTGCCCTCATTCTTGGCGACTTCAACATCCCGCTGACAATCCCACTGCCTCGTCTGCAAAACAACTTCTGCAACTCACTTCCTCTTTCGGTTTGTCACAATGGACTGATTTTCCCACTAACAAAGATGGTCACTACCTTGACCTGATCTTTAGCTATCGATGCACTCTCTCAAACTTCACAAACTCCCCTTTTCCTCTTTCTGACCACCATCTCCTCACTTGCAACATATCATCCCTCAATACAACTCTCTCTCCTTCTACTCCGCACACCAAACTTCACAGAAGCATTATGTCATTAGATCAGCAACAGCTTGCTAATTCTCTCAAACCTCTCCTCTCATCCTTCTCCTCCTTTTCCTGCCCTGACCAAATCTATCTGCCACTATAATTCCACCCGTACATCCGTCTGTGACAATCTGGCCCCTCTTACCATAGCTCGGAAATCACACACTCATCCTCAGCCCTGCCATACTCCTCTGACACGGTACCTACGCAGATGTTCCTGTACTGCTGAGCGGCACTGGAGAAAATCTCGGAGTTCAGCTGTTTTTCTTTAATACAAATTCATCTTGAACTCCTACTGTTCTGCCCTTAATCTCTATAAGCAACATTACCTCTCTACTCTTATCTCTACTCTTTCTTCAAACCCAAAACGTCTGTTCTCCACTTTCAATACTCTTTTTCCGCCCACCGCCACCTCCTAATACAAAACTTTCCTGTCAGCTCAAGACTTTTCCAGCCACTTCAATAACAAAATCGACTCCATCAGAAACAAAATCAGCTCTCAACATAATTCCATTTTCTCACCCCCCCCCCCCCAAATACTTGCAATCAATCAACCACAACCCACATAGCCATAAACTTAGCTTTTTCTCCCCTGTTACTGAGGCAGAAGTTTTGGCACTTATACTGTGCTCTCACCTCACTACCTGTCCCCTTGACCCTATCCCCTCACAGCTACTCCCCTCCCTCTCTTCTACCCTTACCTCAATACTCACACACATTTTTAACCTCTCCCTCAGCACCGGTATATTTCCCTCATCTCATGGAAATATATTCTTTTAAAATGGAACTCTTTCACAACATCTGGCAAGTATGGGACTCTTATAGATCAGTGCTACGGTCATGAGCCTAATTTGAGGTTTGTCTCTAGATAGTAGGGTTGGAGCCTCCCCCTACCCTATCCGGTGAGTAGGGAACTTTTATAGATCTAGATTAAGTCTGTAAGTCATATTAGGAGAGAAATTCCCCCTACCTCCCCCCTTTTTTTGGGGGGGGGCTGAGCAGGTCAGGAGAGGGCAGAATCTGTTGAGGATGGTATGTACCTGAAGGACTTGCAACGTCATAAATGAGGCAATGTACCTAATTATTATTATTATTATTATTATACAATTTCAGCTTTAGTATTTTATCTTATTATGTTTTGCGATGTTTCATTATTATGGTTATCACATGCCCAGGAGTTACACTTCCTATATTAGTTGGTACACAGGTAACCGTTGCATTAACCATTGTTTAATATGTTCTTTTTGAACTGTAAATGAAAAACAGGAGATTCTCAATGTAACTGACCCGGTGATATACAACTATTGTTTATATCTTGATGGTTTGACAAAACAATTCTGCATGTAAAAATCTAGCGCAACAATGTCAAATATGCATGTAGATTACTGGTCATGACTACGTACTATGTTGTATGTATCTTAAGAATCTCAATAAAAGATTTATTTAAAAAAAAATAATTGTATTATCTGTCGAAGTCATGAATGTCTAATTATGACTTTACTGTCCCTTTAACAATTTAAAAAGAACCACTATCGTTATGTCATTTTACATGTACATAGGATTTAACTTTTAACCCAATAAACATGTCAATATTATAAGGTATTCAGGTTTAAACCAATACACATATCACTGTTATTCAGTCACATTAATCATACAAACATCTGACCCTTTAATTTGTTAAACATGTTACTGTCATTGGATCACTTTGCTGCTTCATAGATCAGAGCATTTAACCCATTATAAGTCTCAAAATCAAACCAACCTTCATAAGCGATCTGGTCATTGCACCAAATTTCAGCTGTAGTAAATTTCCAATCAGTGGAAGAGGTGTTGGACCTGGAGGAAGGTTACGTTTCTTGTACATTTTGTTCCATGTCATATAGATAAAAATGCTGGTTATGAGCAGAAGTAGCGACGTTCCCAGTCCTGCAATATCCATGAGAGACATTTATGAGATGTATATACTTCTATCTTTATCCAGAGTAACTGTGAATGGTTACTTAGCTCTTCAGTGAATTATACTGGGGGTTTTAAATTATTCCACCCATAATGTTTTTAAACAATATTCTTATTATGCGTCTCTATAACAACAACATTGTTTATTTGGCTTCCTATTGTACTTTTGGCAATAAAATAACCACTTATTTGGACCATTTACATATCCAGCCACAATTTTAATGAGCAAAATATTCATATTTCAAAACAGAATCCACCACACCCTCCCCAATAGGTGTTTGGATCATGTGTTAATTAGTTTTTTTACCTGACAAGTGCAGTACTTTAATTACGTAGCCTTATCTTGAACTTTCCAAAACACTATACTTCAGAAATACATATTTCAACATATATCTGATGGTATTTTGGTACAATATATATATATATATATATATATATATATATATATATATATATATATATATATATATATATATATATACATACATATATACAGGGAGTGCAGAATTATTAGACAAGTTGTATTTTTGAGGATCAATTTTATTATTGAACAACAACCATGTTCTCAATGAACCCAAAAAACTCATTAATATCAAAGCTGAATAGTTTTGGGAGTAGTTTCTAGTTTGTTTTTAGTTATAGCTATTTTAGGGGGATATCTGTGGGTGCAGGTGACTATTACTGTGCATAATTATTAGGCAACTTAACAAAAAACAAATATATACCCATTTCAATTATTTATTTTTACCAGTGAAACCAATATAACATCTCAACATTCACAAATATACATTTCTGACATTCAGAAACAAAACAAAAACAAATCAGTGACCAATATAGCCACCTTTCTTTGCAAGGACACTCAATAGCCTGCCATCCATGGATTCTGTCAGTGTTTTGATCTGTTCACCATCAACATTGCGTGCAGCAGCAACCACAGCCTCCCAGACACTGTTCAGAGAGGTGTACTGTTTTCCCTCCTTGTAAATCTCACATTTGATGATGGACCACAGGTTCTCAATGGGGTTCAGATCAGGTGAACAATGAGGCCATGTCATTAGATTTTCTTCTTTTATACCCTTTCTTGCCAGCCACGCTGTGGAGTACTTGGACGCGTGTGATGGAGCATTGTCCTGCATGAAAATCATGTTTTTCTTGAAGGATGCAGACTTCTTCCTGTACCACTGCTTGAAGAAGGTGTCTTCCAGAAACTGGCAGTAGGACTGGGAGTTGAGCTTGACTCCATCCTCAACCCGAAAAGGCCCCACAAGCTCATCTTTGATGATACCAGCCCAAACCAGTACTCCACCTCCACCTTGCTGGCGTCTGAGTTGGACTGGAGCTCTCTGCCCTTTACCAATCCAGCCACGGGCCCATCCATCTGGCCCATCAAGACTCACTCTCATTTCATCAGTCCATAAGACTTTAGAAAAATCAGTCTTGAGATATTTCTTGGCCCAGTCTTGACGTTTCAGCTTGTGTGTCTTGTTCAGTGGTGGTTGTCTTTCAGCCTTTCTTACCTTGGCCATGTCTCTGAGTATTGCACACCTTGTGCTTTTGGGCACTCCGTGATGTTGCAGCTCTGAAATATGGCCAAACTGGTGGCAAGTGGCATCTTGGCAGCTGCACGCTTGACTTTTCTCAGTTCATGGGCAGTTATTTTGCGCCTTGGTTTTTCCACAAGCTTCTTGCGACCCTGTTGACTATTTTGAATGAAACGCTTGATTGTTCGATGATCACGATTCAGAAGCTTTGCAATTTTAAGAGTGCTGCATCCCTCTGCAAGATATCTCACTATTTTTGACTTTTCTGAGCCTGTCAAGTCCTTCTTTTGACCCATTTTGCCAAAGGAAAGGAAGTTGCCTAATAATTATGCACACCTGATATAGGGTGTTGATGTCATTAGACCACACCCCTTCTAATTACAGAGATGCACATCACCTAATATGCTTAATTGGTAGTAGGCTTTCGAGCCTATACAGCTTGGAGTAAGACAACATGCATAAAGAGGATGATGTGGTCAAAATACTCATTTGCCTAATAATTCTGCACTCCCTGTATATATATATATATATATATATATATATATATATATATATATATATATATATATATATATATATATGAATATACATGTATAACTACATAGAACATAGTCTGTCTTATCCCGGTGTCATAATATATTATGACGCTGCTAGACTTTCACAGCTGATGGGCTGGTCTATGCCGGCGGACAGTTTTTGTTGGTATAAAGTCGAGCAGGATATGCTACCTAGGGGTGTGGTTATATCTGACCTGCCCTGGATTCCTCCTTATTTGAGAGGTAGATTGAAAATTACTCATCCTTTCCTTTAAGATGCACTAAAACACTGGGACTCTAAGAGAGCATTGCCGAATATAGCCCCCATTCTACGCCTTTATTTTTAGTACGCTTTATACTACTATCATTGCCTGAAACCCACATTTCTAAATGGGCTGCAGATCTCCCTGTCACAGAACTATATAGAGGAGATAGGGTAATAGATTTGCAACAGCTAAGGAGAAGTTTAATCTCCCGGATTCCTTGCATTTCGAATACCTTTGTGTCATTAGCCTCCAAACGGCGTGGGGTTTGAGGGTGAATAACCCTAGACCAGGAACTTCATGGGAAGTTCTTTGGTTTCCTAGAGTCAAATCTACACCTGCTAATGAGCGGTTTTAGAACACTATCCCCCGATAGCAGGTGCAGATCTTTCCTAAGGATCTTAACTATATTTGTATACTGTTGAGTATATTTTGTGGTAAAGATAATACTACCATTAAAGTTGTCTACATTTTTACAGTCTTGTCTATTTGACCTACAATTCATATTTTTGACTGACTTTCTACACTTCTCCAGTGAGTGAGGATCATAGCCTCTTTTGGGTAACCTCTCCTTAAGTTCCAAAGACTGTAGATCATAAATGTCATCAGACTTAGTATTTCTTTGCAGTCTTATGAATTGGCCTCTGGGAATGGCCTTGATCAAA
This sequence comes from Bombina bombina, assembly GCF_027579735.1. NCBI lineage: Eukaryota > Metazoa > Chordata > Amphibia > Anura > Bombinatoridae > Bombina > Bombina bombina. The sequence continues at coordinate 502,989,052 of NC_069505.1, forward strand.
TGTCCCGGGTGTTGGGAGGAAGCATTCAGAATGGTATTGCCAGCTGTTGGTTTCCTGTATGTTTTTGTAACAATCTGATTGTCAATAATAGACAGAGTAAGATCTAGGAAATGAATCTCCTTATTTAGTTCACCAGTAAATTTAAGTCCTTATTCATTAGTACTAAAGTATGTCATTTCGTTGGTCCAAAAAATTACGCACAACAAGTAAGAGGTCATCTATATACCTGACGTAGAACACTATCTGTTCCTGCCAGGGGCTTTGGAGGGAATAAACGTACATTAGCTCCAACCAAGCCACAAAAATGTTGGCAAAAGCCGGGGCAAAATTTGCCCCCATCGCAGTACCCCTGACTTGCAGATAGTACTCTTCGTCAAATAGGAAAAAATTATGCGACAGCAGGAACCGCAAAACATCCCCTATATATAACCTTACGGAGTCACTGTAATTGGAGTCTCTTTCAAGAAAAAAGTCAACCGCCTTAATACCTAGATGTTGTGGTATGCTAGTGTAAAGTAGGTTATGTCTGCAGTAATCCAACAAATGTCATCCTGCCACCTAATAGTATCCAAAGTGGCAAGTAGGTGGGAAGTGTCCTGTAAATAGCTTAATTGGGTTTTGGCAATCGGTTGAAGGACAGAATCCATCCATTCACCAATAGGTTCTAAAAGTGAACCAATACCTGCCATGATGGGTCTACCAGGAGGACAGGATTTACTCTGGTTGATTTTTGTAAAATATTGGTGTTAATGGATGATCAGAGATCAATGTCTCACGATCTTTAATCGTAAAAACCCCAAGTAGAATACCATCTTCAATGAGTTTAGCCATATCCTTTTTGAAAATAAAAGTAGGATTATTGGGTAATTGGCGATATACTGTCACATCTGAGAGTTGCCTATGTGCCTCCTGGAAATAGAAATCCCTATCCATCACAACAATGCTGCCACCCTTGTCTGAATTTCTTATAACAATTTCCTTATTCTCCTGTAAGAATTTAAGTGCCACACTTTCAGTGGCCTAGATTTAGAGTTTGGCGGTAGCCGTGAAAACCAGCGTTAGAGGCTCCTAACGCTGGTTTTAGGCTACCGCCGGTATTTGGAGTCAGTCAGGAAAGGGTCTAACGCTCACTTTTCAGCCGCGACTTTTCCATACCGCAGATCCCCTTACGTCAATTGCATATCCTATCTTTTCAATGGGATCTTTCTAACTCCGGTATTTAGAGTCGTGGCTGAAGTGAGCGTTAGAAATCTAACGACAAAACTCCAGCTGCAGAAAAAAGTCAGTAGTTAAGAGCTTTCTGGACTAACGCCGGTTTATAAAGCTCTTAACTACTGTGCTCTAAAGTACACTAACACCCTTAAACTACCTATGTACCCCTAAACCGAGGTCCCCCCACATCGCCGCCACTCGATTACATTTTTTTAACCCCTAATCTGCCGACCGCCACCTACGTTATACTTATGTACCCCTAATATGCTGCCCCTAACACCGCCGACCCCTATATTATATTTATTAACCCCTAACCTGCCCCCCACAACGTCGCCGCAAGCTACCTACAATAATTAACCCCTAATCTGCCGACCGCAAAGCGCCGCTACTTACGTTATCCTTATGTACCCCTAATCTGCTGCCCCTAACATCGCCGACCCCTATATTATATTTATTAACCCCTAACCTGCCCCCCTCAACGTCGCCTCCACCTGCCTACACTTATTAACCCCTAATCTGCCGAGCGGATCTCACCGCTACTATAATAAAGTTATTAACCCCTAATCCGCCTCACTCCCGCCTCAATAACCCTATAATAAATAGTATTAACCCCTAATCTGCCCTCCCTAACATCGCCGACACCTAACTTCAAGTATTAACCCCTAATCTGCCGATCGGCGCTCACCGCTACTCTAATAAATTTTTTAACCCTAAAGCTAATTTTAACCCTAACCCTAACACCCCCCTAAGTTAAATATAATTTTATTCTAACAAAATAAATTAACTCTTATTAAATAAATTATTCCTATTTAAAGCTAAATACTTACCTGTAAAATAAACCCTAATATAGCTACAACATAAATTATAATTATATTATAGCTATTTTAGGATTAATATTTATTTTACAGGCAACTTTGTATTTATTTTAACCAGGTACAATAGCTATTAAATAGTTAATAACTATTTAATAGCTAAAATAGTTAAAATAATTACAAAATTACCTGTAAAATAAATCCTAACCTAAGTTACAATTAAACATAACACTACACTATCAATAAATTAATTAAATAAACTACCTACAATTATCTACAATTAAACCTAACACTACACTATCAATAAATTAATTAAATACAATACCTACAATTATCTACAATTAAACTTAACACTACACTATCAATAAATTATTTAAATAAAATATCTACAAATAACTACAATGAAATAAACTAACTAAAGTACAAAAAATAAAAAAGAACTAAGTTACAAAAAATAAAAAAATATTTACAAACATTAGAAAAATATTACAACAATTTTAAACTAATTACACCTACTCTAAGCCCCTTAATAAAATAACAAAGCCCCCCAAAAGAAAAAATGCCCTACCCTATTCTAAATTAAAAAAAGTTCAAAGCTCTTTTACCTTACCAGCCCTGAACAGGGCCCTTTGCGGGGCATGCCCTAAGAAATTCAGCTCTTTTGCCTGTAAAAAAAACACATACAATACCCCCCCCAACATTACAACCCACCACCCACATACCCCTAATCTAACCCAAACCCCCCTTAAATAAACCTAACACTAAGCCCCTGAAGATCTTCCTACCTTATCTTCACCATACCAGGTTCACTGATCGGTCCTCGGAAGTGTTGATCCAAGCCCAAGTGGGGGGCTGAAGAGTGACGTCCATCCTCGGGCTGAAGTCTGGATCCAAGCGGCGGCTGAAGAAATCCATCATCGGGCTGAAGTCGGAAGTCCATCATCGGGATGAAGTCTTCTATCAAGCCGCATCTTCAATCTTCTTTCTTCTGGAGCGGAGCGGAACCATCTTCTTCCAAGCCGACGCGGAACATCCTCTTCAACCGACGACTAGACGACGAATGACGGTTCCTTTAAATGACGTCATCCAAGATGGCGTCCCTCGAATTCCGATTGGCTGATAGGATTCTATCAGCCAATCGGAATTAAGGTAGGAATATTCTGATTGGCTGATGGAATCAGCCATTCAGAATCAAGTTCAATCCGATTGGCTGATCCAATCAGCCAATCAGATTGAGCTCGCATTCTATTGGCTGTTCCGATCAGCCAATAGAATGCGAGCTCAATCTGATTGGCTGATTGGATCAGCCAATCGGATTGAACTTGATTCTGATTGGCTGATTCCATCAGCCAATCAGAATATTCCTACCTTAATTCCGATTGGCTGATAGAATCCTATCAGCCAATCAGCCAATCGGAATTCGAGGGATGCCATCTTGGATGACGTCATTTAAAGGAACCGTCATTCGTCGTCTAGTCGTCGGTTGAAGAGGATGTTCCGCGTCGGCTTGGAAGAAGAAGGTTCTGCTCCGCTCCAGAAGAAAGAAGATTGAAGATGCGGCTTGATAGAAGACTTCATCCCGATGATGGACTTCCGACTTCAGCCCGATGATGGATTTCTTCAGCCGCCGCTTCGATCCAGACTTCAGCCCGAGGATGGACGTCACTCTTCAGCCCCCCGCTTGGGCTTGGATCAACACTTCCGAGGACCGATCGGTGAACCTGGTATGGTGAAGATAAGGTAGGAAGATCTTCAGGGGCTTAGTGTTAGGTTTATTTAAGGGGGGTTTGGGTTAGATTAGGGGTATGTGGGTGGTGGGTTGTAATGTTGGGGGAGGTATTGTATGTGTTTTTTTTACAGGCAAAAGAGCTGAATTTCTTGGGGCATGCCCCGCAAAGGGCCCTGTTCAGGGCTGGTAAGGTAAAACAGCTTTGAACTTTTTTAATTTAGAATAGGGTAGGGCATTTTTTTATTTTGGGGGGCTTTGATATTTTATTAGGGGGCTTAGAGTAGGTGTAATTAGTTTAAAATTGTTGTAATATTTTTCTAATGTTTGTAAATATTTTTTTATTTTTTGTAACTTAGTTCTTTTTTATTTTTTGTACTTTAGTTAGTTTATTTCATTGTATTTATTTGTAGATATTGTATTTAAATAATTTATTGATAGTGTAGTGTTAGGTTTAATTGTAGATAATTGTTGGTATTTTATTTAATTAATTTATTGATAGTGTAGTGTTAGGTTTAATTGTAACTTAGGTTAGGATTTATTTTACAGGTAATTTTGTAATTATTTTAACTATTTTACCTATTAAATAGTTCTTAACTATTTAATAGCTATTGTACCTGGTTAAAATAAATACAAAGTTACCTGTAAAATAAATATAAATCCTAAAATAGCTATAATATAATTATAATTTATATTGTAGCTATATTAGGGATTATTTTACAGGTAAGTATTTAGCTTTAAATAGGAATAATTTATTTAATAAGAGTTAATTTATTTCGTTAGATTTAAATTATATTTAACTTAGGGGGGTGTTAGTGTTATGGTTAGACTTAGCTTTAGGGGTTAATACATTTATTAGAATAGCGGTGAGCTCCAGTCGGCATATTAGGGGTTAATGTTTGAAGTTAGGTGTCGGCGATGTTAGGGAGGGCAGATTAGGGGTTAATACTATTTATTATAGGGTTATTGAGGCGGGAGTGAGGCGGATTAGGGGGTTAATAACTTTATTATAATAGCGGTGCTGTCCACTCGGCAGATTAGGGGTTAATAAGTGTAGGCAGGTGGAGGCGACGTTGTGGGGGGCAGATTAGGGGTTAATAAATATAATATAGGGGTCGGCGGTGTTAGGGGCAGCAGATTAGGGGTACATAGGGATAATGTAAGTAGCGGCGGTTTACGGAGTGGCAGATTAGGGGTTAAAAAAAATATGCAGGGGTCAGCGATAGCGGGGGCGGCAGATTAGGGGTTAATAAGTGTAAGGTTAGGGGTGTTTAGACTCGGGGTACATGTTAGAGTGTTAGGTGCAGACGTAGGAAGTGTTTCCCCATAGCAAACAATGGGGCTGCGCTAGGAGCTGAACGCGGCTTTTTTGCAGGTGTTAGGTTTTTTTCAGCTCAAACAGCCCCATTGTTTTCTATGGGGAAATCGTGCACGAGCTCGTTTTTGAAGCTGGCCGCGTCCGTAAGCAACTCTGGTATCGAGAGTTGAAGTTGCATTAAATATGCTCTACGCTCCTTTTTTGGAGCCTAACGCAGCCATTCTGTGAACTCTCAATACCAGAGTTATTTAAAAGGTGCGGCCAGAAAAAAGCCAGCGTTAACTACGCGGGTCGTTACCTACAAAACTCTAAATCTAGCCGTGTGTGTTTTAGGTTAAGGGTGGCAGCACTCCCGATACCATTAGTCTCCCTTTCCAGTTGGAGTATATACTCTTGAACAGCTTTCTGATAAGCATTAATCATGGACCCCTAAAATGAATAGGATAAAACGTAGATTTATCCTTTTTAGGTTTTTGGGGTATATTTAAGGGGGTTTCAGGATCATATTCACGATGATACAGAGCACCAAGGGTGACAATAGCACAAGCATCACTGAATGGTAAGTCTGGTGCATTGGTAAATTGCAAAGTGTCAATCTCAGTATCTGCATCATCATTTTCATTGGAACTAGAATCTTTATTGGACAATGCAAAAAATCTTTTCAAAGCTAATTTGCGTATAAACTTGTTCACGTCAAGTAAAGTGTTAAAGCTAGTGAATCTATTAGTGGGGGCAAAGTCCAACCCTTTAGATAGAACTGCTTGTTCATCATTACTTAAATTATAATGTGATATGTTGTGAATACTGAGTCCATCAGAAGTAACAGAGCTAGCATTTATTAACCGTGTCCCTTCTTTTTGTTGGACTTTGCCCCTCTTTTTTCTCCATCGTCTTCTGTGTCTCTTTCCTGCATTTTTGTCTTTCTCGTCTTGGGGCAAACAGCCGGCGTAGCTACCTCCACTTCCTCCCCCGAAGACTCCTGTAAAAAAACACAAGAAGAAGGGGAGAAGGTAGGGGAAATAGAAGATGAAGAAGAACAAAGGGATGAAAAGGAGGAAAAAGCTTGCGGTAGTGTTAAATTCAGAATGTGATGTTTCACACTCTGAGGCACTAAATGCAACTGCCTTAGTGTCTTTCTTTTTCAAGATAGATTTTGGCACATTCTTATGATCTTTCTGATCTTGGGCTTGTTTTTTTCTTCCAAGTTTATTCTTATTTGAGCGCTGTTGTTGGCGAACCATTGCCCAATTATATGCTTTATTCTGATTATAGTCCTCCTTATCTCTATTAAATGTGTTTCCTTTGCAGGAGGCTTGTTCCTGATCACATTTTCTTAGAACATAATCCATTTTCTTTTTATGTACAAGGTTTTTGGGATTTGCCTCTAATGGTTTAAGATCATTGTTGATATTTTGCACTGTTTCCTTAAGATTTATTCTCTTTTTTTCTTTGACACAAACTAATATATTGATTAGTTTAAATGAACACTCTGTTAGTGCCGTGTTCCATTCATCCATGTCCAATGGGTCCTCAAATTCAAAAGAGGGATACTTTTTGATCCCGAGTCCCCTGGGGATCCTACGTGTTTCTAAATATTTATTGAAAGCAACTATGACGTGAGTCACCAAGATCTGAGGGCCTGTTATGGAACATTCTTTGGGCTGGAGGTACATGGGCTTAAAGATACCCAGAGACTGCATGGAAATGTGGAATTTTATATGCTAGACACCCCATGTACTTTCATAACTCTGTCTTATGTCCATGTCACCCTGTATCCATAAATACAGGATGGGTACAGGGTGTGAGTGCCTCTTGTGGGAGAAATTGTGACTCTATAAACCAAGTAGGCATAAAGGACTTAATAGTTAATAAGAGCTGTTTTTATATTTTGTAATAAGATGTATTTTATTTACGTTTCAGACCTGATTGTGTCTCAGGAGTCTGTCTTGGTAAACTGATTGTGTTCCTAGACTGCCCAACATCAGATTGTCCGAGTAAGTTTTTGTCGGTAATGGTGTGCAGTGTTAACGAGCATTTTTTTCTCACCGCTTACTTAAGACAGCGCTGGTATTACGAGTTTTCTGAAAGCCGGCGTTAGCCACAGAAAAGTGAGCGTTAAGCAAAATTTTGCTCCACATCTCTGCCATCTCACCTCAATACCAGCGCTACTTACGGTATCGGTAAGCTGGCTAAACGTGCTTGTGCACGATTTCCCCATAGGAAACAATGGGACTGAGATGGCTGAAAAAAAACCTAACACCTGCAAAAAAGCAGCATTCAGCTCCTAACGCAGCCCCATTGATTCCTATGGGGAAATACTTTTTATGTCTACACCTAACACCCTAACATGAACCACGAGTCTAAACACAACTAATCTTACACTTATTAACCCCTAATCTGCCGCCCCCGACATCGCCGCCACCTACATTATACCTATGAACCCCTAATCTGCTGCCCCTAACATCGCTGACACATACATTATAGTTATTAAACCCTAATCTGCCACCCCCAATGTCGTCACAACCTACCTACACTTATTAACCCCTAATCTGCTGCCTCCAACGTCGCCGCCACTATAATAAAGTTATTAACCCCTAAACCTAACCCTAACCCCCCCTAATTTAAATATAACTTAAAATAATCTAAATACAATTACTACAATTAAATAAATTAATCCTAAAAAACTAAATACTTACCTATAAAATAAACCATAAGCTAGCTACAATATAACTAATAGTTACATTGTATCTAGCTTAGGGTTTATTTTTATTTTACAGGCAACTTTGTATTTATTTTAACTAGGTACAATAGTTATTAAATAGTTATTAACTATTTACTAACTACCTAGCTAAAATAAATACAGATTTACCTGTAAAATAAAACCTAACCTAAGTTACAATTACACCTAACACTACACTATAATTAAATGAATTACCTACATTAACTACAATTAATTACAATTAAATTAAATTAAATAAAGCACAAAAAACAACAAACACTAAATTACAGAAAATAAAAAAATAATTACAAGAATTTTAAACTAATTACACCTAATCTAATCCCCCTAATAAAATAAAAAAGCCCCCCAAAATAATAAAAATCCCTACCCTATACTAAATTACAAATAGCCCTTTGTATTGCCCCAAAGTAATCAGCTCTTTTACCAGAAAAAAAAGTACAAATACCCCCCCAACATTAAAACCCACCACCCACACACCCAACCCTACTCTAAAACCCACCCAATCCCCCCTTAATAAAACCAAACACTAACCCCTTGAATATCACCCTACACTAACCCCTTGAATATCACCCAACCGGGCAGAAGTGGTCCTCCAGACGGCCAGAAGTCTTCATCTGATCTGGGCAGAAGAGGTCCTCCAGACGAGCAGAAGTCTTCATCCAGGCGGCATCTTCTATCTTCATCCATCCGGAGCGGAGCGGGTCCATCTTAATTCCAGCCGACGCGGAGCATCCTCTTCAAATGAAGTACAACTGAAGAATGAAGGTACCTTTAAGTGACGTCATCCAAGATGGCGTCCCTTGAATTCCGATTGGCTGATAGAATTCTATCAGCCAATCGGAATTCATCAGCCAATCGGAATTAAGGTAGGAAAAATCCTATTGGCTGATGCAATCAGCCAATAGAATTGAAGTTCAATCCTATTGGCTGATCCATTCTATTGGCTGTTCCAATCAGCCAATAGAATTCAAGCTCAATTCTATTGGCTGATTGCATCAGCCAATAGTATTTTTCCTACCTTAATTCCGATTGGCTGATAGAATCCTATCAGCCAATCGGAATTGAAGGGACGCCATCTTGGATTACCTCATTTAAGTTGCCTGTAAAATACCCTAAGATGGCTACAATGTAACTATTAGTTATATTGTAGCTATCTTAGGGTTTATTTAACAGGTAAGTATTTAGTTTTAAATAGGAATAATTTAATTAATTGCAGTAATTTTATTTAGATTTATTTAAATAATATTTAAGTTAGGGGGTGTTAGGGTTAGGGTTAGACTTAGGTTTAGGGGTTAATACATTTAATATAGTAGCAGCGACGTTGTGGGCGGTAGATACCGGCATTAGGAAAATCTCATTGAAAAGATAGGATACGCAATTGACGTAAATGGATTTGCGGTATGCTCGAGTCGCGGGGAAAAAGTGAGCGGTACACCTGTACCTGTCAGACTCATAATACCAGCGGGCATTAAAAAGCAGCGTTGGGACCTCTCAACGCTGCTTTTTAAGGCTAATGCAAGACTCGTAATCTAGGCGTTGGTATGTTAATCTGTTTTACCTGTGAATAGACAATTGTTAGAGGTTTGATGTATTGTTCATATGTTTGCTTTACTGTTTAACCAATTCCCTATGTAACCTGAAGCTCTGTAAATCTGGAATGCCAGGGTGTATAAATCTCTGTGCTGCCTTCAAATAAAGTGTTCATTTTTGTTGCCTCAGATCTGTTCTCCTCCATAACTTTAGACTGCGGTCAAAGGGGGGTACCAGGAGCTATTGCTCTGGATAAAAGGATGTCCAGGACAAGCAAAGTGTTCTGATGGAGGTACTCATTTGGGGTACCAGGTGGTCTGCTACAGCAACAATATCCCACATAAGCCTTAAATGAGTAGTGAGGCTTTGCTGCAGCAACCTAAAATATGTTTTTAATTCAACACATTCCAATTCAGACTCTTATTTAGAAAAAACCTTATCAAAAAAGTCCTTTCTCATGCACATGTCAAACATATCCTGTGTGTTTGTGGGTTCTGCTATGCACTCAGAAACAGATTCATTGCTCTGTATATGTGACCCTGAACCCTCTGTGTCTGTATCTGTGTCTGCCATATTAATGAAATAACACATCTTAATAGGTAACAACGCCAAAGGGATGTAATCCGGTACCTCAAAAAAATAAATCTGTTTAAAGATATATTTTTTTTCCTTTCCTTATTTTACAGATGTCACTAATCCAATGTACTGTGGAACTTTGCAATAATCAATATATGTTTCCAATTGGCTTCAAGTACCTTAAAAGTAAAAACCACAGTACTCACTTTGTCAGTAGTGAAGATCAGGATAAGGCGATATCTGAAGCTTTTCCTATTTCAGTTTGGCGGCACCCAGCCATGTAGTTTTGATCAATGTAGAAGCAAGTTAGAGCCATGGCATGCGGCTGCACCAAACTGGAACCGGAACCAGTGAAGATCATCCAATCAGAGGCTAGTAGAAACGCTGTGTGTGCCGTAGCAACGGTAGATCAACCCGAAACAAAACGCTATAGGCAAAAGATGCAGGCACTACTCAATGTTTATGTTAAAAACACAATCCTTTATTCGGCTTGTCTTAAAAAATGCAAAATATGCAAAAACATATATACAATCCAGTGGAAAGGCAGACACACAGACCAACAAGAGGGAATGACGGCCTGACGCGTTTTGCACCCCCTAGCAGCGCTTAATCTTAGGCTGACGAAATAGAGAGTAGGTATCCATTATATAGGGATTTGTTAACCCCTTTCTACATTAACAAACAATTTAAAAACAATATAAAAACACACCCCTTTGTGCTGGATGGATTGTGGAAAACTGGGTAAGCCTATACATATCTGGTGGGAATGCCCTAAGATTAAGGGATTATGGAGAACAGTTTTCAATATTCTACATGCCCTACATATCGGTGTGCCTGTGTAACCAGCCTTAGGTCTACTACATCATGGAGCCCCTAAACTTATGGAAATAGACAGAACTTTGATGATTTAGCTATTAATGACCAAAAAATTGGCAATAGCGAGAGATTGGAAACAATCATCAACCCCTTCCCTCTCACAAATTGTAGCTACTGTGGAATACATTAGGGACATAGAAATATATTAGTTTAAAATGGCAAACAAATTGGAACTCTATCACAACATCTTGCAAGTATGGGACACTTATAGATCAGTGCTAGGGTCATGAGTCTAATTTGAGGTTTGTCTCTAGATAGTAGGGTTGGAGCCTCCCCTACCCTATCCCATGAGTAGGGAACATTTATAGATCTAGATTAAGTCTGTGAGTCATATTAGGAGAGAAATTTCCCCCCTCCTCCTTTTTTTGTCGGGGGGCTGAGCAGGGCAGGAGAGGGCAGAATCTGCTGAGGATGGTATGTACCTGAAGGACTTGCAAAGTCATAAATGAGGCAATGTACCTAATTATTCTTATTATTATATAAAATTTCAGCTTTAGTATTTTATCTTATTATGTTTTGCGATGTTATTATGGTTATCACATGCCCAGGAGTTATACTTCCTATATCAGTTGGTACACAGGTAACCGTTGCATTAACCATTGTTTAATATGTTAATATGTTCTTTTTGAACTGTAAAGGAAAAACAGGAGATTCTCAATGTAACGGACCCGGTGGTGTACAATTATTGTTTATATCTTAATGGTTTGACAAAACAATTCTGCATGTAAAATCTAGCGCAACAATGTCAAAAATGCATGTAGATTACTGGTCATGACTATGTACTATGTTGTATGTATATTAAAAAATAATAATTTGTATTCTCTGTCGAAATCATGAATGTCTTATTATAACTATAATAAGTCTCAAAATCAAACCAACCTTCATAAGCGATCTGGTCATTGCACCAAATTTCAGCTGTAGTAAATTTCCAATCAGTGGAAGAGGTGTTGGACCTGGAGGAAGGTTACTTTTCTTGTACATTTTGTTCCATGTCATATAGATAAAAATGCTGGTAATAAGCAGAAGTAGCAACGTTCCCAGTCCTGTGATATCCATGAGAGTATGAGATGTATCTACTTCTATCTTTATCCAGAGTTAATGTGAATGGTTACTTAGCTCTTCAGTGAATTATACTGGGGGTTTTAAATTATTCCACCCAGAATGTTTTTAAACAATATTCTTATTATGCGTCTGTATAACAACAACATTGTTTATTTGGCTACCTGTTGTACTCTTGGCAATAAAATAACCACTTCTTTGGACCATTTACATATCCAGCCATAATGTTCTAATAAGTAAAATATTCATATTTCAAAACAGAATCCACCACTCCCTCCCCAATAGGTTTTTGGATCATGTGTTAATTAGTTTTTTTTCCTGACAAGTGCAGTACTGTAATTACGTAGCGTTGTCTTGAACTTTCCAAAACACTATATTTCAGAAAACATAATTTATGTAAGAATTTACCTGATAAATTCATTTATTTCATATTGGCAAGAGTCCATGAGCTAGTGATGTATGGGATATACAATCCTACCATGAGGGGCAAAGTTTCCCAAACCTCAAAATGCCTATAAATACACCCCTCACCACACCCACAATTCAGTTTAACGAATAGCCAAGAAGTGGGGTGATAAAGAAAAAAGCATAACAAAGGAATTGGAATAATTGTGCTTTATACAAAAAAATCATAACCACCATAAAAAGGGTGGGCCTCATGGACTCTTGCCAATGTGAAAGAAATGAATTTATCAGGTAAATTCTTACATAAATTATGTTTACTTTCATGTAATTGGCAAGAGTCGATGAGCTAGTGACGTATGGGATATCAATACCCAAGATGTGGAACTCCACGCAAGAGTCACTAGAGAGGGAGGGATAAAAATAAACAACAGCAAATTCCGCTGAAAAAAATTAATCCACAACCCAAATCATAAGTTTTAATCTTATAGAGGAAAAGAAAAAAAATGAAAATATAAGCAGAAAAATCAAACTGAAACAGCTGCCTGAAGAACTTTTCTACCAAAAACTGCTTCTGAAGAAGCAAATACATCAAAACGGTAGAATTTAGTAAATGTATGCAAAGAAGACCAAGTTGCTGCCTTATCCTGATGAAAAATCAGAAAAGGAGGCTCACAAGAAAGAGCAGATAATTCAGAAACTCTTCTAGCAGAAGAGATGGCCAAAAGGAACAACACTTTCCAAGAAAGCAATTTAATGTCCAAAGAATGCATATGTTCAAACGGAGGAGCCTGTAAAGCCTTCAAAACCAAATTAAGACTCCAAGGAGGAGAGATTGATTTAACGACAGGCTTAATATGAACCAAAGCCTGTACAAAACAATGAATATCAGGGAGTTTAGCAATTTTTCTGTGAAATAAAACAGAAAGAGCAGAGATTTGTCCTTTCAAAGAACTTGCAGACAAACCTTTATCCAAACCATCTTGAAGAAACTGTAAAATTCTAGGAATTCTAAAAGAATGCCAAGAGAATTTTTGAGAAGAACACCATGAAATTTAAGTCTTCCAAACTCGATAATAAATCTTTCTAGAAACAGATTTACGAGCCTGCAACATAGTTTTAATCAATGTGTCAGAGAAACCTCTATGACTAAGCACTAAGCGTTCAATTTCCATACCTTCAAATTTAATGATTTGAGATCCTGATGGAAAAACGGACCTTGAGATAGAAGGTCTGGTCTTAATGGAAGTGGCCAAGGTTGGCAACTGGACATCCAAACAAGATCTGCATACCAAAACCTGTGAGCCCATGCTGGAGCCACCAGCAGCAAAAACGATTGCTCCATGATGATCTTGGAAATCCCTCTTGGAAGGAGAACTAGAGGCAGAAAAATATAGGCAGGTTGATAACTCCAAGGAAGTGTCAATGCATCCACTGCTTCCGCCTGAGGATCCCTGGACCTGGACAGGTACCTGGGAAGTTTCTTGTTTAGATGAGATCTATTTCTGGAAGCCCCCACATCTGAACAAATTGAAAAAACACATCTGGGTGAAGAGACCACTCTCCTGTATGTAAAGTTTGACGACTGAGATAATCCGCTTCCCAATTGTCTATACCTGGGATATGAACCGCATAAATTAGACAGGAGCTGGATTCTGCCCAAACAAGTATCCGGGATACTTCTTTCATAGCCTGAGGACTGCGAGTCCCACCCTGAGGATTGACATACGCTACAGTTGTGACATTGTCTGTCTGAAAACAAATAAACGGCTCTCACTTTAATAGGGGCCAAAACTGAAGGGCTCTGAGAATTGCACGGAGCTCCAACATATTGATTGGTAATCTCGCCTCTTGAGATTTCCAAACCCCTTGTTCTGTCAGAGATCCCCAGACAGCTCCCCAACCTGAAAGACTCACATCTGTTGTGATCATGGTCCAGGTTGGATGAACAAAAGAGGCCCCTTGAAGTATACGATGGTGATCTAACCACCAAGTCAGAGATAGTCGAACATTGGGAATTAAGAATATTAATTGTGATATCCTGGTATAATCCCTGCACCATTTGTTCAGCATACAAAGTTGAAGAGGTCTCATGTGATAACGAGCAAAGGGGATCGCGTCCGATGATGCAGTCATGAGACCTAAAACCTCCATGCACATAGCTACTGAAGGGAATGACTGAGACTGAAGGATCCGACAGGATGCAACCAACATAAAATGTCTCTTGTCTGTTAGAGACAAAGTCATGGATACTGAATCTATCTGGAAACCTAAAAAACATAATTTATGTAAGAACCTGATAAATTCATTTATTTCATATTGGCAAGAGTCCATGAGCTAGTGACATATGGGATATACAATCCTACCAGGAGGGGCAAAGTTTCCCAAACCTCAAAATGCCTATAAATACACCCCTCACCACACCCACAATTCAGTTTTAATGAATAGCCAAGTAGTGGCGTGATAAAGAAAGGAGTAAAAAGCATCAACAAAGGAATTTGGAAATAATTGTGTTTTATACAAAAAAAATCTTAACCACCATAAAAAAAGGGTGGGCCTTATGGACTCTTGCCAATATGAAAGTAATTAATTTATCAGGTAAGTTCTTACATAAATTCTGTTTTCTTTCATGTAATTGGCAAGAGTCCATGAGCTAGTGACATATGGGCTATCAATACCCAAGATGTGGAACTCCATGCAAGAGTCACTAGAGAGGGAGGGATAAAAATAAACAACAGCCATATGCTGAAAAATTAATCCACAACCCAAAATATAAGTTATTCTCATGAAGAAAAGAAAAACTTAAAACATCAGCAGAAGAATCAAACTGAAACAGCTGCCTGAAGAACTTTTCTACCAAAAACTGCTTCTGAAGAAGCAAATACTTCAAAACGGTAGAATTTAGTAAATGTATGCAAAGAGGACCAAGTTGCTGCTTTGCAAATCTGATCAACTGAAGCTTCATTCTTAAAAGCCCATGAAGTGGAGACTGATCTAGTAGAATGAGCTGTAATTCTCTGAGGCGGGTCCTGACCCAACTCCAAATAAGCTTGAAGAATCAAAAGCTTTAACCAAGAAGCCAAGGAAATAGCAGAGGCCTTCTGACCTTTCCTAGGACCAGAAAATATAACAAATCTTTAGTAGCTTCAACATAATATTTCAAAGCTCTCACCACATCCAAAGAATGTAAGGATCTTTCCAAAGAATTCTTAGGATTAGGACACAAGGAAGGGACAACAATTTCTCTACTAATGTTGTTAGAATTCACAACCTTAGGTAAAAACTTAAATGAAGTCCGCAAAACCGCCTTATCCTGATGAAAAATCAGAAAAAGAGATTCACAAGAGAGAGCAGAAAGCTAAGAAACTCTTCTAGCAGAAGAGATGGCCAAAAGGAACAACACTTTCCAAGAAAACAGTTAAATGTCCAAAGAGTGCATAGGCTCAAATGGAGAAGCCTGTAATGCCCTCAAAACCAAATTAAGACTCCAAGGAGGAGAGATTGATTTAATGACAGGCTTAATACGAACTAAAGCCTTTACAAAACAGTGAATATCGGGAAGATTAGCAATCTTTCTGTGAAATAAAACAGAAAGAGCAGAGATTTGTCCCTTCAAGGAACTTGCAGACAAACCCCTATCCAAACCATCCTGAAGAAACTGTAAAATTCTAGGAATTCTAAAAGAATGCCAAGAGAATTTATGAGCAGAACACCATGAAATGTAATTCTTCCAAACTCTTTAATAAATCTTCCTAGAGACAGATTTACGAGCTTGTAACATAGTATTGATCACCGAGTCAGAGAAACCTCTATGACTCAGTACTAAGCGTTCAATTTCCATACCTTCAAATTTAATGATTTGAGATCCTGATGGAAAAACGGACCTTGAGACAGTAGGTCCGGCCTTAACGGAAGTGGCCAAGGTTGGCAACTGGACATCTGAACAAGATCCGCATACCAAAACCTGTGGGGCCATGCTGGAGCCACCAGCAACACAAATGATTGTTCCATGATGATTTTGGAGATCACTCTTGGAAGAAAAACTAGAGGCGGGAAGATATAAGCAGGTTGATAACACCAAGGAAGTGTCAGCGCATCCACTGCTTCCGCCTGAGAATCCCTGGACCTGGACAGGTATCTGGGAAGTTTCTTGTTTAGATGAGAAGCCATCAGATCTATTTCTGGAAGACCCCACATCTGAACAATCTGAGAAAACACAACCGGATGGAGAGACCACTCCCCTGGATGTAAAGTCTGACGGCTGAGATAATCCGCCTCCCAATTGTCTACACCTGGGATATGAACCGCAGAAATTAGACAGGAGCTGGATTCCGCCCAAACAAGTATCCAAGATACTTCTTTCATAGCCTGGGGACTGTGAGTCCCACCCTGATGATTCACATATGCCACAGTTGTGATATTGTCTGTCTGAAAACAAATGAACGGTTCTCTCTTCAACAGAGGCCAAAACTGAAGAGCTCTGAAAATTGCACAGAGTTCTAAAATATTGATTGGTAATCTTGCCTCTTGAGATTTCCAAACCCCTTGTGCTGTCAGAAATCCCCAGACAGCTCCCCAACCTGAAAGACTCGCATCTGTTGTGATCACAGTCCAGGTTGACCGAACAAAAGAGGCCCCTTGAACTAAATGCTGGTGATTTAACCACCACGTCAGAGAGTGTCTAACATTGGGATTTAAGGATATTAATTGTGATATCTTTGTATAATCCCAGCACCATTGATTCATCATACAAAGCTGGAGAAGTCTCATGTGAAAACGAGCAAAAGGAATCGCGTCCGATGCTGCAGTCATGAGGCCTAAAACTTCCATGCACATAGCCACTGAAGGGAATGACTGAGGCTGAAGGTGCCGACATGCTGCAACCAATTTCAAATGTCTCTTGTCTGTTAGTCATGGACACTGAATCTATCTGGAAACCTAAAAAGGTGACCCTTGTCTGAGGAATCAAGAAACTTTTTGGTAAATTGATCCTCCAACCATGTTTTCGAAGAAACAACACTAGTTGATTTGTGTGAGATTCTGCAGAATGTAAAGACTGAGCTAGTATCAAGATATCGTCCAAATAAGGAAACACCGCAATACCCTGTTCTCTGATTACAGAGAGTGGGGCACCCAGAACCTTTGAAAAGATTCTTGGAGCTGTTGCTAGGCCAAATGGAAGAGCAACAAATTGGTAATGCTTGTCTAGAAAAGAGAATCTCAGGAACTGATAATGTTCTGGATGAATCGGAATATGAAGGTAAGCATCCTGCAAGTCTATTGTAGACATATAATGAACAAAAGGCAGAATAGTCCTTATAGTCACCATCTTGAAAGTTGGTACTCTTACATAATGATTCAGATCCAGAACTGGTCTGAATGAATTTTCTTTCTTTGGGACAATGAATAGATTTGAATAAAACCCCAGACCTTGTTCCTGAAAAGGAACCGGCATGATTACCCCTGAAACCTCCAGGTCTGAAACACACTTCAGGAAAGCCTGGGCTTTTACTGGATTTACTGGGACGCGTGAGAGAAAAAATCTTCTCACAGGAGGTCCCTGAGAGACAATGCTCTGAATCCATTGATTTTGGACAGAATTTGCCCAAACATCCTTGAAAAACCTTAATCTGCCCCCTACCGAGCTGGAATGAGGGCCGCACCTTCATGCGGACTTAGGGGCAGACTTTGGTTTCTTAAAAGGCTTGGATTTATTCCAATTTGAGGAAGGCTTCCAATTGGGGACAGATTCCTTGGGGGAAGGATTAGGTTTTTGTTCCTTATTTTGACGAAAGGAACGAAAACGATTAGAAGCCTTAGATTTACCCTTAGGTTTTTTATCCTGAGGCAAAAAAACTCCCTTCCCCCGAGTAACAGTTGAAATAATAGAATCCAACTGAGAACCAAATAAAGTATTACCTTGGAAAGAAAGAGAAATTAATCTAGACTTAGATGTCATATCAGCATTCCAAGATTTAAGCCACAAAGCTCTTCTAGCTAAAATAGCTAAAGACATGGATCTAACATCAATTTTTATAATATCAAAAATATCATCACAAATAAAATGTTTAGCATGTTGTAGTAAACGAACAATGCTATATAAGTCAGAATCAAATTCTTGTTGCGCTAAATTCTCCAACCAAAAAGTTGAAGCAGCTGCAACATCAGCCAAAGAAATTGCAGGCCTAAGAAGATGACCTGAATATAAATAGGCTTTCCTTAGATAAGATTCAAGCTTACTATCTAAAGGATCTTTAAAGGAAGTATTATTTCCATAGGAATAGTGGTTCGTTTAGCAAGAGTAGAAATAGCCCCATCAACTTTGGTGATCTTTTCCCAAAACTCTATTGAAATTGCCGGTAAAGGATACAATACCCGGCTTATTCCATTCCTTAGAAATCATATCAGAAATAGCATCAGGAATAGGAAAAACCTCTGGAATAACCACAGGAGGTTTAAAAACAGAATTTTAACGTTTACTGGTTTTAATATCAAGAGGACTAGCTTCCTCAATATCCAAAGTAATTAACTCTTCTTTTAACAAAGAACGCATATACTCCATTTTAAATAAATAAGTAGATTTGTCAGTGTCAATATCTGAGGAAGGATCTTCTGAATCAGATAGATCGTCATCAGAGGTGAATAATTAATTATGTTGTTGGTCATTTGAAATTTCATCAACTTTATGAGAAGTTTTAAAAGACCTCTTACGCTTATTAGAAGGTGGAAATGCAGACAAAGCCTTCTGAATAGAATCAGTAACAAATTCTTTAAAATTCACAGGTATATCATGTACATTAGAAGTTGAAGGAAATGTAACCGGCAATGTACTATTACTGATGGACACACTACCTGTATGTAAAAGTTTATCATGACAACTAATACAAATGACATTAGGAGATATAATCTCCACAATTTTACGAGAAATGCACTTAGCTTTGGTAGAGCCGATGTCAGGCAGCAAAGTTCCAACAGATACTTCTGAGGCAGGATCAGATTGAGACATCTTGCAAAAATGTAAAAGAAAAAACAACATATATAGCAAAATTATCAATTTCCTTATATGACAGTTTCAGGAATGGGAAAAAATGTAAATAGTTTCAGGAATGGGAAAAAATGCAAATAGAATAGCCCTCTGACATAGAAATAGGCAAGAGGCAAAAAGCAACGGTGCAATAAATAATGAAAAAAGTTTGGCGCCAAGTATGACGCACAACTTAACAGAAAATTGTTTTGGTGCCAACCATGTCCGGAAATGACACACTCGCATCACTAACGACGCAACCCTGTGTGAAACCTCTGCGTCAATTACGACGGCGGAAATGACGAACTTGCGTCAACAGACGTGCCTTCCGCGCCTACAAGTTCTCGCACCAAGAATGACGCAATAAAGTGTAGCATTTGGCGCACCCGCGAGCCTAAGTCAGCCCGCAATTTGAAACAAAGTAGTCAATTGAAAAAAAGACTAAACCCCAGGTAAGAAAAATATTTCTTAATATTTACTTTCCCCAAATATGAAACTGACAATCTGCAAAAGGAAATACATGAACCTGACTCATGGCAAATATAAGTACAATACATATATTTAGAACTTTATATAAATGCATAAAGTGCCAAACCATAGCTGAGGTGTCTAAAGTAATAAAAACATACTTACCAAAAGACACCCATCCACATATAGCAGATAGCCAAACCAGTACTGAAACAGTTATCAGTAGAGGTAATGGTATATGAGAGTATATCATCGATCTGAAAAGGGAGGTAGGAGATGAATCTCTATGACCGATAACAGAGAACCTATGAAAAAGACCCCCATTAGGAAAATCATTGCATTCAATAGGTGATACTCTCTACATCCCTCTGACATTCGCTGTACTCTGAGAGGAATCAGGCTTCAACAATGCTGAGAAACGCATGTCAACGTAGAAATCTTAGCACAAATTTACTTCACCACCTCCATAGGAGGCAACGTTTGTAAAACTGAATTGCGGGTGTGGTGAGGGGTGTATTTATAGGCATTTTGAGGTTTGGGAAACTTTGCCCCTCCTGGTAGGATTGTATATCCCATACGTCACTAGCTCATGGACTCTGGCCAATTACATGAAAGAAAGGTTACCCTTGTTTGAGGAATCAAGGAACTTTTTGGTAAAATGATCCTCCAACCATGTACTTGAAGAAACAACACTAGTTGATTCATGTTAGATTCTGCAGAACGTAAAGACTGAGCAAGTACCAAGATAAGGAAACACTGCAATACCCCACTCTCTGATTACAGAGAGTGGGGCACCGAGAACCTTTGAAAAGATCCTTGGAGCTGTCGCTAGGCCAAAAGGAAGAGCAACAAATTGGAAATGCTTGTCTAGAAAAGAGAATCTCAGGAACTGATAGTGATCTGGATGAATCGGAATATGAAGATATGCATTCTGTAAGTCTATTGTGGACATATAATGCCCTTGCTGAACAAAAGGCAGAATAGTCCTTATAGTCACCATTTTGAATGTTGGTACTCTTACAAAATGATTCAAGACTTTTAGATCCAGAACTGGTCTGAATGAATTGTCTTTCTTTGGGACAATGAACAGATTTGAATAAAACCCCAGACCCTGTTCCTGAAAAGGAACTGGCATGATTACCGCAGATAACTCCAGGTCTGAAACACACTTCAGGAAAGCCTGTGCTTTCACTGGGTTCACTGGAATGCGTGAGAGAAAGAAACTTCTTACAGGCGGTCTTACTCTGAAACCTATTCTGTACCCCTGAGAGACAATGTTCTGAATCCAATGATTTTGGACTGAATTCATCCAAACATCTTTGAAAAATTTTAATCTGCCCCCTACCAGCTGAGCTGGAATGAGGGACGCACCTTCATGCGGACTTGGGGGCTGGTTTAGATCTCTTAAATGGCTTGGATTTATTCCAGATTGAGGAAGGCTTCCATTTGGAAACAGATTCCTTAGGGGAAGGATTAGGTTTCTGTTCCTTATGTTATCGAAAGGAACGAAAACGGTTAGAAGCTTTAAATTTACCCTTAGATTTTTTATCCTGAGGCAAAAAAGCTCCCTTCCCCCCAGTGACAGTTGAAATTAAAGAATCCAACTGAGAACCAAATAATTTATTACCTTGGAAAGAAAGAGATAGCAAAGTTGATTTAGAAGTCATATCAGCATTCCAAGATTTAAGCCATAAAGCTCTTCTAGCTAAAATAGCTAAAGACATATCTAACATCAATTCTGATGATATCAAAAATGGCATCACAAATGAAATTATTAGCATGTTGAATTAATTTAACAATGCTATACACATTATGATCTGATACTTGTTGCGCTAAAGTTTCTAACCAAAAAGTTGAAGCAGCTGCAACATTAGCCAAAGAAATAGCAGGCCTAAGAAGATGACCTGAACATAAATAAGCTTTCCTTAGAAAAGATTTAAGCTTCCTATCTAAAGGATCTTTAAAAGAAGTACTATCTTCCGTAGGAATAGTAGTATGCTTGGCAAGAGTAGAGATGGCCCCATAAACTTTGGGGATCTTTTCCCAAAACTCTAATCTATCAGTAGGCAAAGGATACAATTTTTTAAACATTGAAGAAGGAGTAAAAGAAGTACCCAGTCTATTCCATTCCTTAGAAATCATATCTGAAATAGCATCAGGAACTGGAAAAACCTCTGGAATAACTACATGAGGTTTATAAACCGAATTTAAACATTTACTAGTTTTAGTATCAAGAGGACTAGTCTCCTCCATATCTAATGCAATCAACACTGCATTTAATAAAGAACGAATATACTGCATTTTAAATAAATAAGAGGATTTGTCAGTGTCAATATCTGAAGCAGAATCCTCTGAATCAGACAGATCCTCATCAGAGATAGATAAATCAGTATGTTGTCGGTCATTTGAAATTTCATCTTCTCTATGAGAAGTTTTAAAAGACCTCTTACATTTATTAGAAGGCAGAATGGCAGACAAAGCCTTCTGAATGGAATTAGAAACAAATTCTCTTAAATTTACAGGACTATCCTGAACATTAGATGTTGATGGACCAGCAACAGGTAATGAACTACTACTGATGGAAACATTATCGGCATGTAAAAGATTATAATGACAACTATTACAAACCACAGCTGGAGGAACAGTTACCACAAGTTTACAACAAATGCACTTAGCTTTGGTAGAACCGACATCAGGCAGCAGAATTCCAGTAGCAGATTCTGAGACAGGATCAGATTGAGACATCTTGCAATATGTAAGAGAAAAAATAACATATAAAGCAAAATTATCAATTTCCTTATAAGACAGTTTCAGGAATGGGAAAAAATGCAAAAGCATAGACCTCTGACAATGAAAAAAAGACCAGATGACGCAACCTTGTGAAACACTCTAAGACGCCGGAAATTACAAATTTGCGTCAACAGACGTAATTTTCGCACCAAAAAATTATAGCATTTTGCGCTCTCGCGAGCCTAATACAGCCCGCACTTAGAAAAAAGTCAATCTGAAAACCCCAGGTAATAATTTTTTTTTTTTTTTTCAAAAAATGCATTTCCCAGATATGAAACTGACAGTCTGCAAAAAAGGAAATATACTGATAAAACTGAATCATGGCAAATATAAGTACAAACATATATTTATAACTTTATATATAAAGTGCCAAACAATAGCTGAGAGTGTCTTAAGTAAATGAAACATACTTACCAAAAGATACCCATCCACATATAGCCGATAGCCAAACCAGTACTGAAACGAGAATCAGTAGAGGTAATGGTATATAAGAGAATATCGTCGATCTGAAAAGGGAGGTAGGAGATGAATCTCTACGACCAATAACAGAGAACCTATGAAATAGATCCCCGTTAGGATGACCATTGCATTCAATAGTTAATACTCCCTTCACATCCCTCTGATATTCACTGCACTCTGAGAGGAACCGGGCTTCAAAAAAGGCTGAGAAGCGCATATCAATGTAGAAATCTAGCAAAAACTTACTTCACCACCTCTATAGGAGGCAAAGTTTGTAAAACTGAATTGTGGGTGTGGTGAGGGGTGTATTTATAGGCATTTTAAAGTTTGGGAAACTTTGCCCCTCCTGGTAGGATTGTATATCCCATACGTCACTAGCTCATGGACTCTTGCCAATTACATGAAAGAAATACATATTTCTACATATATATGATGGTATTTTTGGTACAATATCTATCTCTCTCTCTCTCTCTCTCTCTCTCTCTCTCTCTCTCTATATATATATATATATATATATATATACATATATATATATAATATATATATACTGTATATATATATATATATATAAATATATATATATATATACAGTATATATATATATATATACACAGTATATATATATATATATATATATATATATATATATATATATATATATATATATATACATATACAGGGAGTGCAGAATTATTAGGCAAGTTGTATTTTTGAGGATTAATTTTATTATTGAACAACAACCATGTTCTCAATGAACCCAAAAACTCATTAATATCAAAGCTGAATAGTTTTGGAAGTAGTTTTTAGTTTGTTTTTAGTTATAGCTATTTTAGGGGGATATCTGTGTGTGCAGGTGACTATTACTGTGCATAATTATTAGGCAACTTAACAAAAAACAAATATATACCCATTTCAATTATTTATTTTTACCAGTGAAACCAATATAACATCTCAACATTCACAAATATACATTTCTGACATTCAAAAACAAAACAAAAACAAATCAGTGACCAATATAGCCCCCTTTCTTTGCAAGGACACTCAAAAGCCTGCCATCCATGGATTCTGTCAGTGTTTTGATCTGTTCACCATCAACATTGCGTGCAGCAGCAACCACAGCCTCCCAGACACTGTTCAGAGAGGTGTACTGTTTTCCCTCCTTGTAAATCTCACATTTGATGATGGACCACAGGTTCTCAATGGGGTTCAGATCAGGTGAACAAGGAGGCCATGTCATTAGATTTTCTTCTTTTATACCCTTTCTTGCCAGCCACGCTGTGGAGTACTTGGACGCGTGTGATGGAGCATTGTCCTGCATGAAAATCATGTTTTTCTTGAAGGATGCAGACTTCTTCCTGTACCACTGCTTGAAGAAGGTGTCTTCCAGAAACTGGCAGTAGGACTGGGAGTTGAGCTTGACTCCATCCTCAACCCGAAAAGGCCCCACAAGCTCATCTTTGATGATACCAGCCCAAACCAGTACTCCACCTCCACCTTGCTGGCGTCTGAGTCGGACTGGAGCTCTCTGCCCTTTACCAATCCAGCCACGGGCCCATCCATCTGGCCCATCAAGACTCACTCTCATTTCATCAGTCCATAAAACCTTAGAAAAATCAGTCTTGAGATATTTCTTGGCCCAGTCTTGACGTTTCAGCTTGTGTGTCTTGTTCAGTGGTGGTCGTCTTTCAGCCTTTCTTACCTTGGCCATGTCTCTGAGTATTGCACACCTTGTGCTTTTGGGCACTCCAGTGATGTTACAGCTCTGAAATATGGCCAAACTGGTGGCAAGCTACACGCTTGACTTTTCTCAGTTCATGGGCAGTTATTTTGCGCCTTGGTTTTTCCACACGCTTCTTGCGACCCTGTTGACTATTTTTAATGAAACGCTTGATTGTTCGATGATCACGCTTCAGAAGCTTTGCAATTTTAAGAGTGCTGCATCTCTCTGCAAGATATCTCACTATTTTTGACTTTTCTGAGCCTGTCAAGTCCTTCTTTTGACCCATTTTGCCAAAGGAAAGGAAGTTGCCTAATAATTATGCACACCTGATATAGGGTGTTGATGTCATTAGACCACACCCCTTCTCATTACAGAGATGCACATCACCTAATATGCTTAATTGGTAGTAGGCTTTCGAGCCTATACAGCTTGGAGTAAGACAACATGCATAAAGAGGATGATGTGGTCAAAATACTAATTTGCCTAATAATTCTGCACTCCCTGTATATATATATATATATATATATATAGATAGATAGATAGATAGATAGATAGATAGGAATATACATGTATAACTACATAGAACATAGTCTGTCTTATGCCAGTGTCATATTATATTATGACACTGCTAGGCTTTAGCAGCTGATGGGCTGGTCTATGCTGGCGGACAGTTTTTCTTTTGTAGGAAGTCGAGCAGGATATGCTACCTAGGGGTGCGTTTTTTTCTGACCTGCCCTGGATTCCTCCTTATTTGAGAGGTAGATTGAAAATTACTCATCCTTTCCTTTTAGATGCACTAAAATACTACGACTCTAAGAGAGCATTGCCGAATATAGCCCCCTATCCTACACCTATATTTTAAGTATGCTTTACAATACTATCATTGTCTGAAACCCACATTTCTAAATAAGCTGCAGCTGCAGATCTCCGTGTCACAGAACTATATAGAGGCAATAGGATAATAGATTTTGCAACAACTAAGGAGAAGTTTAATCTCCCGAATTCCTTGCATTTCGAATACCTTTGTGTCATTAGCCTCCAAACGGCATGGGGTTTGAGGGTGAATAACCCTAGACCTCAAACTTCATGGGAAGTTCTTTGGTTTCCTAGAGACAAATCTACACCTGCTAATGAGCGGTTTAAGAACAGTATCCCCTGATACCAGGTGCAGATGTTTCCTAAGAATCTTAACTATATTTGTATACTGTTGAGTATATTCTGTGGTAAAGATAATACTATCATTAAAGTGGTCTACATTTTTACAGTCTTGTCTATTTGAC
This sequence comes from Bombina bombina, assembly GCF_027579735.1. NCBI lineage: Eukaryota > Metazoa > Chordata > Amphibia > Anura > Bombinatoridae > Bombina > Bombina bombina. The sequence continues at coordinate 503,015,044 of NC_069505.1, forward strand.
CTACAATTCATATTTTTGACTGACTTTCTACACTTCTCCAGTGAGTGAGGATCATAGCCTCTTTTGGGTAACCTGTCCTTAAGTTCCAAAGACTGTAGATCATAAATGTCATCAGACTTAGTATTTCTTTGCAGTCTTATGAATTGTCCTCTGGGAATGGTCTTGATCAAATGTCCCGGGTGTTGGGAGGAAGCATGCAGAATGGTATTGCCAGTTGTTGGTTTCCTGTATGTTTTTGTAACAATCTGATTGTCAATAATAGACAGAGTAAGATCTAGGAAATGAATCTCCTTATCATTTAGTTCACCAGTAAATTTAAGTCCTTATTCATTAGTACTAAAGTATGTCAATAGTTGGTCCAAAAAATTATGCTCATTACAATTACGCACAACAAGTAAGAGGTCATCTATATACCTGATGTAGAGCACAATCTGTTCCTGCCAGGGGTTTTGGGGGGAGTAAACGTACATTAGCTCCCACCAAGCCACAAAAATGTTGGCAAAAGCCGGGGCGAATTTTGCCCCCATCGCAGTACCCCTGACTTGCAGATAGTACTCTTCGTCAGATAGGAAAAAATTATGCGACAGCAGGAACCGCAAAACATCCCCTATATATAACCTTACAGAGTCACTGTAATTGGAGTCTCTTTCAAGAAAAAGTCAACTGCCTTAATACCTATATGTTGTGGTATGCTTGTGTAAAGTAGTTTATGTCTGCAGTAATCCAACAAAGGTCATCCTGCCACCTAATAGTATGCAAAGTGGCTAGTAGGTGGGAAGTGTCCTGTAAATAGCTTAATTGGGTTTTGGCAATCGGCTGAAGGACAAAATCCATCCATTCACCAAGAGGTTCTAAAAGTGAACCAATACCTGCTACGATGGGTCTACCAGGAGGACATAATTTACCCTGGTGGATTTTAGGGACATGGTGAAATATTGGTGTTAATGGATGGTCAGGGATCAATGTCTCACAATCTTTAATGGTAAAAACCCCAAGTAGAATACCATCTTTAATGAGTTTAGCCATATCCCTTTTGAAAATAAAAGTGTGATTATTGGGTAATTGGCGATATACTGTCACATCTGAGAGTTGCCTATGTGCCTCCTGGAAATAGAAATCCCTATCCATCACGACAATGCTGCCACCCTTGTCTGAAATTCTTATAATAATTTCCTTATTCTCCTGTAAGGATTTAAGTGCCACACTTTCTGTGTGTTTTAGGTTAAGGGTGGCAGCACTCCCGATACCATTAGTCTCCCTTTCCAGTTGGAGTATATCCTCTTGAACAGCTTTCTGATAAGCATTAATCATGGGACCCCTAAAATGAATAGGATAAAATGTAGATTTATCCTTTTTAGGTTTTTGGGGTATATTTAAGGGGGTTTCAGGATCATATTCACGATGATACAGAGCACCAAGAGTGACAATAGCACAAGCATCACTGAATGGTAAGTGTGGTGCATTGGTAAATTGCAAAGTGTCAATCTCAGTATCTGCATCATCATTTTCATTGAAACTAGAATCTTTATTGGACAATGCAAAAAATCTTTTCAAAGCTAATTTGCATATAAACTTGTTCACGTCAAGTAAAGTGTTAAAGCTAGTGAATCTATTAGTGGGTGCAAAGTCCAACCCTTTAGATAGAACTGCTTGTTCATCATTACTTAAATTATAATGTGATATGTTGTGAATACTGAGTCCATCAGAAGTAACAGAGCTAGCATTTATTAACTGTGTCCCTTCTTTTTGTTGGACTTTGCCCCTCTTTTTTCTACATCTTCTTCTGTGTCTCTTTCTTGCGTTTCTGTCTTTCTCGTCTTGGGGCGAACAGCCGGCGTAGCTACCTCCACTTCCTCCCCCGAAGACTCCTGTAAAATAACACAAGAAGAAGGGGAGAAGGTAGGAGAAATAGAAGATGAAGAAGAACAAAGGGATGAAAAGGAGGAAAAAGAGCTTGCGGTAGTGTTAAATTCAGAGTCTGATGTTTCACCCTCTGAGGCACTAAATGCAACTTCCTTAGTGTTTCTTTTTCAACATAGATTTTGGCACATTCTTATGATCTTTCTGATCTTGGGCTTGTTTTTTTATTCCAAGTTTATTCTTATTTGAGCGCTGTTGTTGGCGAACCATTGCCCAATTATATACTTTAATAAGGAGATAAGGAGGACTATGATCAGAATAAATTTGTTTCCTTTGCAGGAGGCTTGTTCCTGATCACATTTTTCTTAGAACATAATCCATTTTCTTTTTATGTACAAGGTATTTGAGATTTGCCTCTAATGGTTTAAGATCATTGTTGATATTTTGCACGGTTTCCTTAAGCTTTATTCTCTTTTTTCTTTGACACAAACTAATATATTGATTAGTTTAAACGAACACTCTGTTAGTGCCGTGTTCCATTCATCCATGTCCAATGGGTCCTCAAATTCAAAAGAGGGATACTTTTTGATCCCGAGTCCCCTGGGGATCCTACATGTTTCTAAATATTTATTGAAAGCAACTGTGAAGTGAGTCACCAAGATCTGAGGGCCTGCTATGGAACATACTTTGGGCTGGAGGTACATGGGCTTAAGGATACCCAGAGACTGCATGGAAATGTGGAATTTTATATGCTGGACACCCCATGTACTTTCATAACTCTGTCTTATGTCCATGTCACCCTGTATCCATAAATACAGGATGGGTACAGGGTGTGAGTGCCCCTTGTGGGAGCAATTGTGACTCTATAAACCAAGTGGGCATAAGAACTTAATAGTTAATAAGAGCTGTTTTTATATTTTGTAATAAGATATATTTTATTTACGTTTCAGATCTGATTGTGTCTCAGGAGTCTGTCTGGCTAAACTGATTGTGTTCCTGTGTGATTATGTTAACTAGACTGCCCAAAATCAGATTGTCTGAGTAAACTTTCTTCCCCAGTTAATTAACTTAAACAGTTAACCTGTTTTACCTGTGAATAGACAATTGTTAGAAGTTTGATGTATTGTTCATATGTTTGCTTTACTGTTTAACCAATTCCCTATGTAACCTGAAGCTCTGTAAATCTGGAATGCCAGGGTGTATAAATCTCTGTGCTGCCTTCAAATAAAGTGTTCATTTTTGTTGCCTCAGATCTGTTCTCCTCCATAACTTTAGACTGCGGTCAAAGGGGGGTACCAGGAGCTATTGCTCTGGATAAAAGGATGTCCAGGACAAGGGAAGTGTTCTGATGGAGGCACTCATTCGGGGTACCAGGCGGTCCGTCACAGCAACAATATCCCACATAAGCCTTAAATGAGTAGTGAGGCTTTGCTGCAGCAACCTAAAATATATTTTTAATTCAACACATTCCAATTCAGTCTCTTCTTTAGAAAAAAACCTTATAAAAAAAGTCCTTTCTCTTGCACATGTCAAACATATCCTGTGTGTTTATGGGTTCTGCTATGCACTCAGGAGATTCATTGCTCTGCATATGTGACCCTGAACCCTCTGTGTCTGTATCTGTGTCTGCCATATTAATGAAATAACACATCTTAATACGTAACAACGCCAAAGGGATGTAATCCGGTACCTCAATAAAATAAATCTGTTTAAAGATATCATTTTTTTCCTTTCCTTATTTTACAAATGTCACTAATCCAATGTACTGTGGAACTTTGCAATAATCAATAGATGTTTGCAATTGGCTTCAAATACCTTAAAAGTAAAAACCACAGTACTCACTTTGTCAGTAGTGAAGATCAGGATAAGGCGATATCTGAAGCTTTTCCTATTTCGGTTTGGCGGCACCCAGCCATGTAGTGTCGATCAATGTACACGCAAGTTAGAGCCACGGCATGCAGCTGCACCAAACTGGAACCGGAACCAGTGAAGATCATCCAATCAGAGGCTAGTATAAACGGAGTGCCGTAGCAACGGGAGATCAACCCGAAACAAAACGCTATAGGCAAAAGATGCAGGCACTACTCAATGTGTATGTTAAAAACACAATCCTTTATTCGGCTTGTCTTAAAAGATTCAAAATATGCAAAAACATATATACAATCCAGTAGAAAAAGGCAGACACACAGACCAACAAGAGGGAATGACGGCCTGACGCGTTTCGCGCCCCCTAGTGGCGCTTAATCTTAGGCTGACGAAATAGAGAGTAGGTATCCATTATATAGGGATTTGTTAACCCCTTCCTACATTAACAAACAATTTAAAAACAATATAAAACCCACCCCTTTGTGCTGTAGGGATTGTGGAAAACTGGGTAAGCCTATACATATCTGGTGGGAATGCCCTAAGATTAAGGGATTATGGAGAACCGTTTTCAATATTCTACATGCCCTACATATCGGTGTGCCTATGTAACCAGCATTAGGCCTCCTACAACATGGAGCCCCTAAACTTATGGAAATAGACAGACCTTTGATGATTTACCTATTAATGACAAAAAATTGGCAATAGCGAGAGATTGGAAACAATCATCACCCCCTTCCCTCTCAAAAATTGTAGCTATTGTGGAATACAATTAGGGACATGGAAATATATTTGTTTAAAATGGCAAACAAATTGGAACTCAATCACATCATCTGGCAAGTATGGGACACTTATAGATCAGTGCTAAGGTCATGAGCCTAATTTGAGGTTTGTCTCTAGATAGGAGGGTTGGAGCCTCCCCCTACCCTATCCCGTGAGTAGGGAACTTTTATAGATCTAGATTCTGTAGAAGTCTGTGAGTCATATTATGAGAGAAATTTCCCCCCTCCCCCCTTTTTTTTGGCGGGGGGCTGAGCAGGACAGGAGAGGGCAGAATCTGCTGAGGATGGTATGTACCTGAAGGACTTGCAAAGTCATAAATGAGGCAATGTACCTAATTATTCTTATTATTATATAAAATTTCAGCTTTAGTATTTTATCTTATTATGTTTTGCGATGTTTCATTATTATGGTTATCACATGCCCAGGAGTTATACTTCCTATATCAGTTGGTACACAGGTAACCGTTGCATTAACCATTGTTTAATATGTTAATATGTTCTTTTTGAACTGTAAAGGAAAAACAGGAGATTCTCAATGTAACTGACCGGGTGGTGTACAGTTATTGTTTATATCTTAATGGTTTGACAAAACAATTCTGCATGTAAAAATCTAGCGCAACAATGTCAAATATGCATGTAGATTACTGGTCATGACTACGTACTATGTTGTATGTATCTTAAGAATCTCAATAAAAGATTTATTTAAAAAAAATAAAAAAGTGTATTCTCTGTCGAAATCATGAATGTCTAATTATGACTTTACTGTCCCTTTAACAATTTAATGGCAGTGGAGGGCCCTCTAGTGGGCCTGTAGCAAAATTAAGGGGTAGCTGACTTGAAGTCTGGAGTGTTCTAATGTATGTTACAATGTTGCAAGTGGGTGGGCGGGTGTACCTCTTGCCTTTATAGGGTCCTGTTGCCGTGGATCCGGCCTCTTCCTGCTTCCAGACTTCAAGGACAATTTTCTGCTGTTCTGGATATCTTCCATTCGAGGCCTTTTGTGGTGATGGAGCGTGCCAGGCGTACTTCTTTGCCTCCCGGCAGTACAGGGATGCAGCTGGGGAGCCATCACGGCGGAGGAGACCTGGAGGAGAAAAGGAGGCATCAGATTTGGGAAATGTGGTACCCCCTACCCCCCAACCTAGGATAGCTAATAGGCCCACTATCTCTGCTAGGCAAACTGTGAGGAGGGAGTTGAATTTGGCCCCTAGGAATAGGGCTGAGGGTGGATCTGGCTCTAGGGCCCGGGGAGAGGGTTCAGGGGTGCCATCTTTAACTGGGAGTGCTCCTCCCACCCATGTGGGCCAAGTTCAGGCCCAAAGTGGTGTGGGGGCCATGGGGGAACAGCCTGCTGCTGGAGCTGGCATGTTGCGGCAGCTCCCGGCGCTTCTGCCGGCTGCTTTAGCTGCTGTCCTGGCCCTGGCACAGTCTCTGGCTGCGGTCATCGTACCGGCCGGTGTGCCTCAGGGTTCAGGATGGTGCTGGAGGGTCGGGTGGTGGCGGCGGTGCTCCTGCGCATGCGCTTCAGGGGCCTTCATCGACATCAGGGCATGGCCACGCCCCCGCACATGACGCGCAATGTGACTCCTCCCCTTCCGATGGATCTTCTGTTGTACATCCAGGCCCAGAACGCCATCCAGAAGCGCTCCTAGTAAGTTGGGGAGGCTCCGGGTGGCAGTGACAACCTCGGGGGGTAGGGGGGAGATGGAGTGAGTGTGGAAAGGGATCCGGGCACCAGTAGGGGCAGAGGCGCGGATGACGCCAGTAACGCTGCAATGGAGGATGTTCATGATATTGGGCTCAGGCATCAGGAAAACTTGCTTGATTGGTGCTGTGCCAGGACTGGGTTCCAGGGTGCATGAAGGTCAGGATCGCAGTATGTCTGTGGGCTGTGGCCCAGCAGGGCAAGCGCAGGCCAGTCAATCAAGGGGTGTGAGTGGCTCAGTGGGAAATCTGCAGGCTGCTAGTATGTAGCGTGAAGTAAGAGAGTGTGTGAATCAGGTCATGTGTGTGCAGGAGGACATGATACGGAGAGCTGTGGCGTCTGCACTGGGGGTGCATGAGGGGGAAAGGGGGGTGAAAGGAATGGCTGCAACCCTACTGGAGCCCTTACTGCCGCTCAGAGTAGTCCCCAGTCTGCTTTGTTTTCGCAGGGATCAGCTGCAAGCGAACAGAGAATGCAGGCCGGACCAAGCAGCCAGAGCACAGTGTCCAGATGTAATGCTGAGCCGTCTACATCAGCGTCAGCTGAACAGCAGCCCCTTTCAGCCGGGACATCGCAGCAGTTGACGCAGTCTGGTGAGTGCACTATCACTGACATCACACACACAAACATGGGTTCTTCCTCTAGTGACTCAGGTTCTGATAGTGAGGCAGGGCTGGGGTTAGTAGGTAAGGGGCAGCACCAGATGTTTAGAATGATAAAGAAGTTAGTGGGAGGGCAGGTTCAGGCGAAGGCGGTCGCGCAAGGGGTAATTGAGGGCGCCACTTTGCGCAGGTGGCAGAGGCGTCAGGCCTGACGCCCGGCCAGGTAGCACCTAGGAAGGTGGCGGTGCACGAGGATACATACCTGTGCCTGGTCCACTCATTGTATGGGCACCTTAAAGCAAAGGTCATTAAAAAAATACAGGAAGGTAAATATGTTAATATCTATGAATTATCACCGGAGGCATGCAGAGCTAAGGAGAGGGCGGCCGAAGGGTCGGGCCCCAAAAAGGTTTGGTGTCCAGAGACGTTCGAGGAGTGGCAGACGGGATTTAGGGTGCTGGCATCTTGTTACGTTGACAAATGGCCCACCCAGGGCACAATCTCTTAAAATATCAGGACACTATTGGGAATATCTATAAGATGTTTAAAGAGGGTGCATGGCGGGATTATGATGTGGCATTCCGCAAGAAGATGGTGGGCAACCACATATTGCATTTTGGGACACATGATATGCACTTGTGGTCCAAGCTGGGGCGGGAAAGGTCCACCTCGCCACCGGCGGTGGGCAGGCCGGGTGCCGCGCGTTCCCTCCCATGGCAGAGGAAGCGTGGGAGAGAATGCTGGAAATTCCAGGACAAACAGTGTGATAGGGGAGCGAATTGTTCCTTTCGCCACATCTGTAAGTTTTGTAGCGGACCACACCCGGGTGCGGAGTGCGCGAAAAGAAGGGATTACGGTAGCGCCATGCAGAATGCCAGAGGGAGTGCTGGGGTCAAGGGCACCAACTCCACTTAGAGTGAAGGTGATGGTGCTGTGGTTGGCGCATTACCCTGACCAGGAGGCGGCGGTCATCCTGTCGTCAGGGTTAAGGGAAAGTTTCAGGATCCCTATAACTTCGCCCGTGGAGGGTTCAACGGTCCATCGTAACCTGAAATCCGCTTACAAGTTCCCCCACGTAGTAAGGGAAAAGTTGGGAAAGGAATTGGTACTGGGGAGGGTGATCGGGCCGTTTCGGGAGCGTCCGTTCCCAGGTCTGGTGGTCTCCCCACTGGGAGTGGTCCCAAAAAGGGAGCATGGGTTCAGGTTAATACACCACTTGTCTTATCCCAAGGGAGCTTCAGTGAATGGCGAAATTGGATATAGAATCCGCGTTCAGGTTATTCCCGCTTCATCCTTCTTCCTTTCGTCTGATGGGAATGAAGTTTGAAGGTGAGTTCTATGTTGACAGGTGCTTGCCGATGGGTTGCTCGCTTTTGTGCACCCTGTTCAAATGTTTCAGTTCATTCCTGCACTGGGTGGTGCAGAGGGCATCTGGGGGTGAGGCCGTGGCCCACTATCTAGATGACTTCTTGCTGCCAGGGTGATGGAGGTGATGCAAGGGGTGATGGCTGAGTTTGGGGTTCGGCTCGCAGAAGACAAAACTCAGGGCCCATGCACATGCCTCACATTTTTGGGCATAGAGATCGACACAGTTGCGTGTCTATGCAGGCTCTCAAAGGATAAAGTCGACCGCCTCTTAGAGGCGGTTCAAGCAGTTGGTAGGGCGGAGTGGGTTACCATTAAGGAGCTGCAATCCCTGTTGGGTCTCCTTAACTTCGCCGGGAGGCATTCCCATGGGGAGGGTCTTCAATCATAGACTAGAGGGCCAATTGAGGTCCTTGGGGTCACAGGCAGCGGTGTCGGGTTACGGCACAAATGAAGGAGGACTTAAAGGTGTGGGAACAGTTTCTAGTTCAATTTAACGGGGTTTGCCTTTGGAGGGCTGGGCCTATCTCCAACCAGGCCTTGCATCTGTTCACGGATGCAGCAGGGGGCCTGGATTACGGCATCTATCTGAATGGGGACTGGAGCGCGGAGGCGTGGCAGGAAGCTTGGATTTCTGCTGGCCTTACCCGTAATTTGGCTTTACTAGAGCTCTTCCCTATAGTTGTAGCGGTCGAGCTCTGGGGGGACCGTCTGGCTAATCAGTCGGTGATTTTTTGGTCCGATAATATGAGTGTGGTTTACGCCATAAACAGATTGTCAGTGGCTTCCCCGGCGGTGGCGACCTACCTTAGACACCTGGTGTTGCGTTGCTTGCAACTTAATGTTCCTTCACAGTGCGGCACGTACCAGGGGTTAGGAACGTCATAGCAGACACCCTCTCTAGATTTCAATGGGATCAGTTCAGGAGGGTCTAATGTGCCTCCCTTTCTTTGGCAGCTGGCGGGGGTTGGGAGAACATTCTCCCCTGATCAGGGCTTCGATGGCACCTAAGACGTGGGCAGCGTACATATCACACTGGAAGGCATGGGAACGCTTCAGTGAGCAGAAGGGCTTCTTAATCCAACAGGCGTCTCAGGTACACATTCTTGAATGGTTGGCATGCTTGAAGCAAGAGGGTGGGTCCAGGTTGTCGGCTCTCCGTAGGTTGGTGGCTTTGTCATTTTTTAACAAAGCATTGGGGCTGTCAGATTTTACAAATGTTTTCTTGGTGAGGCAAATCTTGAAGGGATGGGGCCGGGTGGCCCCTCGCCCCAAAGATCAGAGGGAACCTATCACGGCGGCAAGGTTGCGGCTGATGGTGGGTAAATTAGGATTAGTATGCACTTCGTCATATGAGACTTGTCTGTTTCAGGCTGCTTTTGTGCTGGCGTTCGCAGGGGCTTTGAAGATAGGCGAAGTGGTGTCCACTTCAAAAAAGGGAGATGGGGGAATTAAAATGGAGCACGTGAGGGCCTCTGAGGACGGCTTGCTCCTGCTCATCCCAAGATCCAATACGGATCAGGAGGGAAAAGGGGCTTGGTTGCCTCTGACAAGGCATGAATTCCCTGAATGCTGCCCGGTGCTGAGTGTGGAGGCGTATTGCCGGGTGCGGCCGAGGGGAGCACGGCAATTTCTCATTCACGAAGACGGAAGCTCTTTTCAGTTCCACAAAGTGTTAGCCAAGGTCGCGGGGGCAATAGGCTTAGATGCGTCCAGAATAGCCCCACATTCATTTAGGATTGGGGCAGCGACTAGCGCAGCGGCTAGCGGGTCATCACAGGCTGACATTAAGAGGTTAAGGCGCTGGAAATCAGAGCGTTATGGGGTTACATTCGCCCCTTGTTTGACTAGGATAAGGGTGGGGGGCGAGAGGTAGAGGGCCTTTCAGGCGCCTTCCCCGCCAGGGAGGAAGGGAGCGGGAGGCCTGTATTAGCCAGAGGGCTGCACTTCATTTGTCCCTATCCATGTTGTTCTAGGAAAGATAACTTCCTCGGTTCGTGTGTTGATTATTGGTCATTCCTTTATCCACTGGGGGGCCATCAGGGCGTTTCATTCCCCAGACGGGCAGCAGCTAGGATTGGCTTCATCCAGGGCTAACATTCGCTGGCTCGGTCACAGGGGGCTAAATTGGAATGAGCTACCAACCTTGTTACAAGATGCACATAGGAGGTGGGGAAAGCCTCAAGTGATTGTGGTGCATTTTGGGGGTAATGACTTGGGGTCTATCCTTGTGTTGGATTTAATCAGGATTATGACTGCGGATTTGAAATGGGTGAGTGTGCGTGGCTCCAGGGCGTGAAGATAGGATGGTCAAACGTGGTTGCACAGCTGCGTTGGCGTCATATTATCACTCAAAGGGCAGCATATAACGTCCGCAAGAAGGTGAACAGGGAAGTGGGAAGAGCGGTCACGGCCTTGGGAGGCTTTGTCATTAGTTATGATTCTATCACGGCCGACAAGAAGGCCATGTACCAACCGGATTGGGTTCACCTGACGGACGTCGGGTTGGACATCTTTTTGGCTGACCTAAGGAAAGCCTTATATTCGGTTGTATAAAGAAAAAGAAAAAAAAAAAGTTTATCCTTCTTGTAGTTAAGTTCTGTGTTATGGTTGGCATCTGACTGTTGTGACGCACAGCAATTATATAAAAAAATTTTTAAAAAAAAAAACATTTTTAAAAAAAATATTATTTATTTTCTAAATTTTAGGTATTTTAAGGGCTGGGTTGGTTAAGGGTGGCGGCAAGAGGAAGGTACTTTTCTCTTGTGACGGACAGGCAAGGCCCTGGAAGCGGGCATGGAGAGAGCAGAGTGACGGCCCGAACACAGAGAGAGGTGTCGCCCACTAAGTGCCGGCTTAGGGGTTCCTCTTCCTTTAAAGAGCTGCAGGCCGAAGAGCTCTCCATAACAAATCTCTCTCTCTGTGCCAATGAGCGTGCGCAACCCTGTGCATGCTGCAAACATCAGAGGGGCTTTGACCGCCAATCAGTAGGGGTTAGGTTAGTGAGAAGATGCCGCCACCTGGAAGGAACTTGCTACAAGTTCAGTTATAAGTTATTAAAGAGCTGCCTAATATTGGATAATATTAGACAGAATTAAATATGTTTATATAATTAACGTGACCGTGACCGGTCTTTTCCCCAAGCAGTGGTGTTGTGTATTTATTATAAGTTAGTTCAGAGTACGTAGGACGTAATGGGAGGTTTATCACTTATGGCAGTGGAGGGCCCTCTAGTGGGCCTGTAGCAAAATTAAGGGATAGCTGACTTGAAGTCTGGAGTGTTCTAGTGTGTGTATGTTACAATGTTGCAAGTGGGTGGGCGGGTGTACCTTTTGCCTTTATAGGGTCCTGTTGCAGTGGCTCCGGTCTCTTACTGCTTCCAGACTTCAAGGAGAATTTTCCCCGCCCGCCCGTCCCTGGAAGAAGGTATGTGGCGGCAAGAAGGTATCGAATAAGTTTGTCCCCGGCAGGGGTAGGTTTAGTTGAACCAGCCCCATAAGCCCAGGGTTGTAAGATAGTCATCCACCTCTCACAGGCGTGTTGTACGACTCGGTTGGAGTGGTCGCCTTACTGGGTTGGCTGAAGTATGCCCTAGCTGGCGGATGGGCAAGGCCCTGGGAGCTGGCACGGAGAGAGCAGAGTGATGGCTCAAATACAGGGAGAGGTGTTGCCCACTAAGTGCCGGCTTAGGGGTTCCTCTCCCTTTAAAGAGCTGCAGGCCGAAGAGCTCTCCATAACAAATCTCTCTCTCTGTGCCAATGAGCGTGCGCAACCCTGTGCATGCTGCAAACATCGGAGGGGCCTTGACCATCAATCAGTAGGGGTTAGGTTAGTGAGAAGATGCCGCCACCAGCTGGAAGGAACTTGCTACAAGTTCAGTTATAAGGTATTAAAGAGCTGCCTAATATTGGATAATATTAGACAGAATAAAATATGATTATATAATAAATGTGTCCGTGACCGGTCTTTTCCCCAAGCAGTGGTGTTGTGTATTTATTATAAGTTAGTTCAGAGTACGTAGGACGTACTAGGAGGTTTATCCCTTAAAAGAATCACTATCATTATGTAGCTTTACATGTACATAGGATTTAACTTTTAACCCAATAAACATGTCAATATTACAAGGTCTTCAGGCTTAAACCAATAAACATATCACTGTTATTCAGTCACATTAATCATACAAACATCTGACCCTTTAATTTGTTAAACATGTTACTGTCATTGGATAACTTTGCTCCTTCATAGATCTGAGCAATTAACCCATTATAAGTCTCAAAATCAAACCAACCTTCATAAGCGATCTGGTCATTGCACCAAATTTCAGCTGTAGTAAATTTCCAATCAGCGGTAGAGGCGTTGGACCTGGAGGAAGGTTACATTTCTTGTACATTTTGTTCCATGTCATATAGATAATTTTTAATAAGTAAAATATTCATATTTCAAAACAGAATCCACCACACCCTCCCCAATGGGTTTTTGGATCATGTGTTAACTAGTTTTTTTACCTGACAAGTGCAGGTAGGGTCATGATCCTAATTTGAGGTTTGTCTCTAGATAGATAGTAATTACTGTAATTACGTAGCGTTGTCTTGAACTTTCCAAAACACTAAATTTCAGAAATACATATTTCTACATATCTAATGGTATTTTGGTACAATATATATCTATATATAAAAATATATATAAATATATATACATACATACATATATATATATATATATATATATATATATATATATATATATATATATATATATATATATATATATATATATATATATATATAAATATACATACATACATACATACATAATCAGTGACGTGCGGTGACATCAGGCTGGTGAGGCAGTGGCGAGGATACGCCTTCATTCTTTAGATATCCTTTGTTGAAGAAATGGCAATGCACATGGGTGAGCCAATCACATGAGGTATCTATGTGCAGCCATCTATGTGCAGTGGCGGCTGGTGAAATTTAAAGATGGTGGGGCGCTTGACCCCACCCCTTTAAATAAAGCCACATCCTCAGATGGCACCACCAATTCATTAATTAATTAAATAAATAAAAGGAAGACAGGAACACAGAAAAGCACTCGGGTGGAGAAGGAGAGACGGGGGGAGAAGGAGAGAGAGATGGGGGAGAGGGGGAGAGACACACACAGAGAGTTAGAGAGAGACAGAGAGAGAGAGACACACAATCACACACAGAGGGTTAGAGAGACACATAAGGGATCAGAGAGTCAGAGGGGGAGGAAGAGAGACAGAGAGAGAAAGAGACCATGGGGGAGAATGACACATAAGGAGAGAGACAGAGGGAGTGGGAGAGACAGGGAGAGAGATGGATAGAGAGAGAGATGGATAGAGAGAGAGAGAGAGAGAGAGACAGACAGATAGAGAAAGCGAGATGGATAGAGAGAGAGGGAGGGAGATAGACACACAAGGGGGGGAAGAGGGACCACTGAAAGGGGGGAGACACCACTGAATTTTTAAGTAATATTTTAAGTGACTATCAAATACTAATAGTATACAATCTATTTTAAATATCTGAAACAGAACAGCACATATGAATGGGAGCATTAATAAATTATTATTTGTTGTCCAACATACACCTAAGGAATCACTGGTTTAAATGAAATACTATAGCTACATGTGTGTGTGTGAGAGAGATAGAGAGAGAGAGAGAGAGAGAGAGAGAGGGAGACACAAGGGGGGGAGGGACCATTGAAAGGGGGGAGACACCACTGAGTGTTTAAGTAATATTTTAAGTGACTATCAAATACTAATAGTATACAATCTTTTTTAAATATCAGAAACAGAACAGCACATATGAATGGGAGCATTGATAAATTATTATTTGTTGTCTACATCAGGGTTGTCCAACATACACCTAAGGAATCACTGGTTTAAATTAAATACTATAGCTACAGGAGCCATGGAGAATATTTGCTATAACTCATTCTAAACTGCTTGGTTTCATTTTACATTACCATGCTTTTGATCTAGCTTACTCTGGTCAAATAACAACTCATCCATACAAACAGCATAATAGTAAGATAATGTTGTGAGAATACACAGTTGCAGAGCTACAGAAAGTTCATAAGTCAGTAAGAGAGTGATGAGACTATAAACTAGTGTGCAGTACAGAAGCAAGCTGCTTAGGTAGTGGGTGTAAAGTTTGAGTAAACAAAATACAAAAATGATCCTTAAACTGCTGTAAAAGAGTAAAAAAACAAAAAACACTAAACCACATTCATTAAATTATAATTTTCACTAACAGAATCCCTTTCAGTAAAATCTAAGGTTGCAGCACTTCAATAAAATGTGGCATCTCTTCCTGCTCTGTAAGGAAGTGACAGCGGCACATTCCACTGCACTTGGAGGGGGAGTACAGAACTCTCTTTTTCACTGACGCAAAGCTGGCAACTGCACAGGGCAGCAACAAAATAAATTAAAGTATTTTTTTTCCGTTTTTGTTTTGTTTTATATGATTTAACGTCCAGCCCCAAGTTCCCCTGACTGATGTCTCTCACTGGATTGGGTCAGCCCCAAAGAGGCCTGCCTCAAATAAGCACTTATGGGCCATGCAATGATCTTAACCACTTTCATCCAGTAGGTGGCGCAGCATGTTGTGTAATGGAGGGCAGCAGCCGGCAGACCTGCTTGTGCCTCTCCATTGCATGTAGCTGTGAAAAAAAAATACTGGGGGGAAAAAAAATGCAATTTTTTTTTTTTTTTTTTTAAAAAGCCAATAATAAAAAAATATATTTTTGCCCATATGAGAGGTGAAGCCCTGCCTCACCTGCCTCTAGTGGCTGCATGTCACTGAATTATATATATATATATATATATATATATATACACACACACTCTATTTAAAAAAAACTACAACCCCCAAAGCTAAAATTACAACAAAAAAATGTAAAATTACGGAAAAAAAACAAACAAAGCTATCCAAAATAAAAAATGTAAACCTAAACTATTACCCCTATAAAAATAAAAAATTCCCCCAAAATAAAAACACCCCCTAATCTAATACTAAACTACCCTTAAAAGGGCATTTCATAAAGTCAAACAGCTCTTTTACCTAAACAAATTACCAATTGCCACCTAAAAGTAAAAAACCCACCCACCAAACTCCCCCCCTAAAAAAAAAACTAAAACTAAAAAAACCTAAACTAACCATTGCCCCTAAAGGTGCATTTGTATGGGCATTGCCCTTAAAAGGGCATTTAGCTATTTTACTGCCCTTAAAAGGGCAATTAGCTCTTTTCCAGCCCATTAAATCCCTAATCTTAAAAATAAAAAAAAATTTAAATTAAAAAAAATCCTAACATTAAGTCCCAAATAGGTACTCACCATTCCTCAAGTCCGGCGGATAATGTCTTCTTCCAGGCGGCTCCATTATCTTCTATCTTCATAGAAGGAAGCGCGGAGCGAAGATGCAGAACTGTGGATCCTCAGCGGTGGTCCTCACCGGCGGTCCTCACCGGCGGCGCAATAGCGGAGGTGCAGAGCTGTCTGCCCCGATGCGTGTAACCTCAGTAGCTCTCATCCTATTAGCTTATTTCAAAATTTCAGCCAATAAATATGCGGTACCTTGCATTCAATCTTCAGTGTGCGACCGACGATTGCGAGAAGAGGAGCCTCCACGCCACTGAGGACTGCCACCGCCGAGGACCGCCACCATTGAGGGCCGCTGCTGAAAAACCAGGCATCGGGAAGACAGCTCTGCACCTCCGCTCCGTGCTGCCTTCGCTCTGGATGAAGATAGAAGACGATGGAGCCACCTGGAAGAAGACCTTCTCTGCCGAACTTCAGGAACAGTGAGTACCTGTTTGGGGCTTAAGTTTAGGTTTTTTTATTTTAATTTTTTGGGTGTTATTTCTTTTTTTTTAGATTAGGGTTTTTTGGGTTTGAAAAAGAGCAGATTGCCCTTTTAAGAGCAGTAAAAAAGCTGAATGCCCTTTTAAGAGTAATGCCAATACAAATACCCCGTTAGGGGCAATAGATAGTTTAGTTTTTTTAGTGTTATTTTTTTTATTTTGGGGGGTTTGGGCGGTGGGGGGGTTACTTTTATGGGGGGACTTAGTAATTTTTGGAGGTAAAAGAGCTGTTTAACTTAAGGCAATGCCCTACAAAAGGCCCTTTTAAGGGCTATTGGTAGTTTAGATTAGGGTGTGTTTTTATTTTGGAGGGGGCTGTTTTTATTTTCATAGGGATAAGGTATAACTTTTTTATTTTTGATAATTTTGTTTATTTTTTTCTCTAATGTTAGACTTTTAAATGTTTTGTAATTTAATGTAGTAGTAATTGGGGTTAATTTAGGGGGTGTTAGGTTAGGGGGCTTAGTAATTAAATTTGTTATTTGCATTGTGGGGGGTTTGGCAGTTTAGAGGTTTATAGGTTAATTAGGTTGATTGCGATGTGGGCGTTTGGTAGTTTAGAGGTTAATGGGTTAATTAAGTTTATTGCAATGTGGGGGGTTGGAGGTTAAGGAGTTAATATTTTAATTATGTTATATGCGGATTAGGGGTTAATTATTTTATTGTTTTGCGATGTGGTGGTTGACGGTTTAGGTGTTTGTTAATACTTTGTGCAGGAGTTGTTGTTTTTTTTATACTTCGTGCGGGCGTGTCAGTGTTTTTATTTTTATTTCTTCAGGGGGTTACGTGTTTTTTAGTTATTTCGTGCGGGCTGTTGTGCATTATTTTTTTTAAGGTTTTGGGTTTGCCTACGCTGGTAGGTGGCAGGTGGATTCCGAAAATGGCAGGGTGGTGAAAGAATCCACATTCTTTCACCACGCTGCCATTTTCAGAATCCACCGGGATGCAGCTTTGCTGCATCCAGGTGAATTCTTTTAGCTGTGCGCGCAGCCAACATTCTTTTGGCTGCCTCGCGCAGCCAACGTTTCTTTGAGGATGTATGCGCAACTGGCAACACCGACGGACGTGTTACAAACGCAATTATAGTATAGATTTAACTCGTAAAACAAGGGCGACCTGACTAGTGCAAAAAGCTTAAGTTAGAGTGTATTGCCTAGGAACTATGTTAAACAGAACTAGCCTATCCCAGCCGTCACACTTCTCACAAGGTGTAACCCAAATGTTCTCACAAGGTGTTAACCAATTGTTCAAAACAAGTTCAAAATGAAAAAAAGATTTGGGAGGCACCAAAGGCAGTCTGTTTTAAAAGTTTGGATCTTTAAAAAATATTGAATCTGTCAAAAATATAAAGAAAAGTATTCAACCCAAGCAAATAAATTCCCTATGCATGAGATTAAAAATTCAATCCGAAATTGCTTCAATAGTTTATTTCACATAATAAATTGAAAACAACAAAAAATAATAATAATTAATTCTTATAACGACACCGGTGCCTCTAATTAAAATACTAGCGGCTTTTCTACTTATAAATTGTTAAAAGTGCAGTAGAATTAACTCTGAGTTGATTGATTAGGTTAAGTTTAAACTAGATCTAAATTCTGTACTTAAAATTGTTTCTAATTCTAAATAATATTTTCACATATAATACTTAGTTTCTTCCAAAGCACTATACATAAATACAATGTATTAGTTCATAAAAGTCCCAATGTTTCAATGTATTAGTTTACTCAGTAATGTGATTGACAATTTTTGGCCCCACTTTTGCTGGATTTGTAGCCTTAAATGCAAGAAAGATAGTTCCCAAGTAGGTAGTGGTAAAAAAAAGTCTTACCTGTAGGTTTTTTAAGAATGTTTACAACTTGGTACCTTTTTCGTGTGAATCTCCGGTATCTCACCGCTGACAATGGTTCAGGCATGTCAGAGTTAGTAACTCGATTCGGTTCAATCCTCCGTCCTCTGTTGCAATCCTCCACTTAATCAGCTGATGTTTCGTCCGTTGGTGCATGCACTTTTTTTAATACTCCTACCGCTCCACCTGCACACTAATGTTAATATCAGTGTGCAACACCTCCTGTTGTTTTGGTGTTACGGTTATGGGAGTCTTGATAGTGGATATAAACTTTTTCTTTTTCTTTCCTTTATCGATCCAGACCTCTGTATTTTGGTCCTGTATTCCTGCAGCTCCAGACAGTTATCAACGCGTATCGGCTCCCATAGAGCCTTTGTCAAGATAGTTAGTCTTAGCTGCTCCTCCCTTTTTTATATCCATATAATTAACCACTTGTTCTCCTGGTAATATTGAGCACAAACGTGACAGCTCTTATCACATATTCATTGGGATTTGTATACATATGTTTTTGTTAAAATCTTCTTTTAAGTTATAACAACTCATTCACATTTAAAATATACATTTAATATTGAATAAAATCATATAAATAAATAATCACTGATATAATTCATTTCTAGTATATAGAGAACAAGAAATCAATTTCTGATTTTTTATTTGAAATCTCTTGCATTGGGTTTAAACTAGTATTTGAGTTTCCTACTAATATTAAAAACCTATCGCCTAGATTTAGAGTTTGGAGTTAGCCGTTAAAAGCAGCGTTAAGGGCTCCTAACGCTGCTTTTTACCGCCCGCTGGTATTTAGAGTCAGCCAGGAAAGGGTCTAATGCTCACTTCCAAGCCGCGACTTTTCCATACCGCAGATCCCCTTACGCCAATTGCGTATCCTATCTTTTCAATGGGATCTTCCTAACGCTGGTATTTAGAGTCTTGGCTGAAGTGAGCGGTAGAGCCTCTACCGACAAGACTCCATCCGCAGGAAAAAGTCAGTAGTTAAGAGCTTTCTGGGCTAACGCCGGTTTATAAAGCTCTTAACTACTGTGCTCTAAAGTACACTAACACCCATAAACTACCTATGTACCCCTAAACCGAGGTCCCCCCACATCCCCGCCACTCTAATACAATTTTAACCCCTAATATGCCTACTGCACACTGCCCCCACCTACATTATACCTATAAACCCCTAATCTGCTGCCCCTAACATCGCTGACAGCTACATAATATTTATTAACCCCTAATCTGCCCCCCAACGTCGCCACTACCTACCTACACTTATTAACCCCTAATCTGCCGACCGGAGCTCGCCGCTACTCTAATAAATGTATTAACCCCTAAACCGCCTCACTCCCGCCTCAAAAACCCTATAATAAATAGTATTAACCCCTAATCTGCTCTCCCTAACATCGCCGACACCTAACCTCAAATATTAACCCCTAATCTGCCGACCGGACCTCGCCGCTACTCTAATAAATGTATTAACCCCTAAAGCTAAGTCTAACCCTAACCCTAACACCCCCCTAAATTAAATATAATTTTATTCTAACAAAATAAATTAACTCTTATTAAATAAAGTATTCCTATTTAAAACTAAATACTTACCTGTAAAATAAACCCTAATATAGCTACAATATAACAAATAATTATATTGTAGCTATTTTAGAATTTATATTTATTTTACAGGCAACTTTGTATTTATTTTAACTAGGTACAAAAGCTATTAAATAGTTATTTACTATTTAATAGCTACCTAGTTAAAATAATTACAAAATTACCTGTAAAATAAATCCTAACCTAAGTTACAATTAAACCTAACACTACACTATCAATAAATAAATTAAATCAATTTACTACAAGTACCTACAATTAAATAAACTAAACTAAATTACAAAAAAAAACACTAAATTACAAAAAATAAAAAAAGATTACAAGAATTTTAAGCTAATTACACCTACTCTAAGCCCCCTAATAAAATAACAAAGCCCCCCAAAATAAAAAAATACCCTACCCTAATCTAAATTAAAAAAGTTAACAGCTCTATACCTTAATTCCGATTGGCTGATAGAATCCTATCAGCCAATCGGAATTCAAGGGACACCATCTTCGATTACGTCATTTAAAGGAACCTTCATTCGGCGAGTAGGCGTCGTTAGAAGAGGATGGATCCGCGTCGGCTGGAAGAAGATGGCTCCGCTCCGGATGGATGAAGATAGAAGATGCCGCTTGGATAAAGATGTCTACTGGTCTGGATGTCCTCTTCTGCCCGGATAGGATGAAGACTTCTGCCGCTCCGGATGTCTTCTTTTGGTCCATCGGTGCCCGGTTGGGTGAAGACGATTCAAGGTAGGGAGATCTTCAGGGGGGTAGTGTTAGGTTTATTTAAGGGGGGTTTGGGTTAGAGTAGGGGTATGTGGGTGGTGGGTTGCAATGTTGGGGGGTGGTATTGTGTTTTTTTTACAGGCAAAAGAGCCGATTTCTTTGGGGCATGCCCCACAAAAAGCCCTTTTAAGGGCTGGTAAGGTAATAGAGCTGTTAACTTTTTTATATTTTTTTCTTCTCTATTATTTGTTTATTTTCCTTTTTCTTACTGAATAAAATAATATTCTTTTTTGTGTTTTCTACATCAAAACCTACTTATCCCTCTAATTTATAATTTTCTTGATCTCTTTGGTACTTGTTCCATTTGGTCTTTAATATATCACTTTTGAGATCTTCTAATTTCTTAATTAAGTCTTGATGTTTATCTTTAGAAATTTCTTTTTTCTTATTATCTAAAAAGTGTTTATGTTTAGTTATGTCATCTCCAATATTTTTAACTGCTAGTGTTCTAGCTTTAATTATTACTCCCACTAGATCTAGAGATGCTTTCTCTAAAATATCAAACCATTCCCCTTTATGGACATTGTTCAATTCAAAGGTACAATCTTTTTTGATACGTAAACCTCGAGGGACCATACCCATATCGACATAATTTTCCCATAACGGTAACACCAAAACCACAGGAGGTGTTGCACACTGATATTAACATTAGTGTGCAGGTGGAGCGATAGGAGTATTCAAAAAAGTGCGCGCACCAACGGACGATAGATCAGCTGATTAAGTGGAGGATTGCAACAGAGGACGGAGGATTGAACCGAATGGAGTTACTAACTCTGACATACCTGAACCATTGTCAGCGGTGAGATACCAGAGATTCACACGAAAAAGCTACCAAGTTGTAAACATTCTTAAAAAACCTGCAGGTACGACTTTTTTTTACCACTACCTACTTGGGAACTATCTTTCTTGCATTTAAGGCTACAAACCCAGCAAAAGTGGGGCCAAAAATTGTCAATCACGTTACTGAGTAAACAAATACATTGAAACATTGGGACTTTTAAGAACTAATACATTGTATTTATGTATAGTGCTTTGGAAGAAACTAACGCCTAGATTTAGAGTTCTGCGTTAGCCTTCAAAACCAGTGTTAGGGGGTCCTAACGCTGGTTTTGGCTGTCCGCTGGTATTTAGAGTCGTGTAGGTAAAGGTCTAACGCTCACTTTCCAGCCACGACTTTTCCATACTGCAGATCCCCCTACGCCAATTGCGTATCCTATCTTTTCAATGGGATCTTTCTAACGCCGGTATTTAGAGTCTTGGCTGAAGTGAGCGTTAGAAATCTAACGACAAGACTCCAGCCGCAGAGAAAACCTGGAGTTAAGAGCTTTCTGGGCTAACGCCGGTTCATAAAGCTCTTAACTACTGTGCTCTAAAGTACACTAACACCCATAATCTACCTATGTACCCCTAAACCGAGGCCCCCCCACATCGCCGCCACTCTATTACATTTTTTTAACCCCTAATCTGCCGACCGCACACCGCCGCAACCTACATTATCCCTATGTACCCCTAATCTGCTGCCCCTAATACCGCCGACCCCTACATAATATTTATTAACCCCTAATCTGCCGCCCCCAATGTCGCCGCTACCTTACCTACAATTATTAACCCCTAATCTGCTGACCGGACCTCACCGCTACTATAATAAAGTTATTAACCCCTAATCCGCCTCACTCCCGCCTCAAAAACCCTATAATAAATAGTATTAATCCCTAATATTCCCTCCCTAACATGCCGACACCTAACTTCAAGTATTAACCCCTAATCTGCCGACTGGACCTCGCCGCTACTCTAATAAATGTATTAACCCCTAAAGCTAAGTCTAACCCTAACACCCCCCTAAGTTAAATATAATTTTTATCTAACAAAATAAAATAAATCTTATTAAATAAATTATTCCTATTTAAAGCTAAATACTTACCTGTAAAATAAACCCTAAAATAGCTACAATATAAATTTTAATTATATTGTAGCTATTTTAGGATTAATATTTATTTTACTGGCAACTTTGTATTTATTTTAACCAGGTACAATAGCTATTAAATAGTTAATAACTATTTAATAGCTACCTAGCTAAAATAATTACAAAATTACCTGTAAAATAAATCCTAACCTAAGTTACAATTAAACCTAACACTACACTATCAATAAATTAATTAAATAAACTACCTACAATTATCTACAATTAAACCTAACACTACACTATCAATAAATAAATTAAATACAATTAAATAAACTAACTAAAGTACAAAAAATAAAAAAAGAACTAAGTTACAAAAAATAAAAAAATAATTTACAAACATTATAAAAATATTACAACAATTTTAAGCTAATTACACCTACTCTAAGCCCCCTAATAAAATAACAAAGCCCCCCAAAATAAAAAAATGCCCTACCCTATTCTAAAATAAAAATTGAAAAGCTCTTTTACCTTACCAGCCCTTAAAAGGGCCTTTTGCGGGGCATGCCCCAAAGAATTCTGCTCTTTTGCCTGTAAAAAAAACATACAATACCCCCCCAACATTACAACCCACCACCCACATACCCCTAATCTAACCCAAACCCCCCTTAAATAAACCTAACACTAAGCCCATGAAGATCTTCCTACCTTGTCTTCACCACGCCGGGTATCACCGATCCGTCCAGAAGATGCTCCAAAGTCTTCCTCCTATCCGGGGCTGAAGAGGTCCATCATCGGGCTGAAGTCTTCATCCAAGCGGGGGCTGAAGAGGTCCATCATCCGGCTGAAGTCTTCTATCAAGCGGCATCTTCAATCTTCTTTCTTCCGGCTCCATCTTCATCCCGCCGACGAGGAACATCCATCCTGGCCGATGACTTCCCGATGAATGACGGTTCCTTTAAGGGACGTCATCCAAGATGGCGTCCCTCGAATTCCGATTGGCTGATAGGATTCTATCAGCCAATCGGAATTAAGGTAGGAAAATTCTGATTGGCTGATGGAATCAGCCAATCAGATTCAAGTTCAATACGATTGGCTGATTGGAATTTTCCTACCTTAATTCCGATTGTCGATGCGGAATCTGTTGGCGCTCTGCAAATAACCAATAATAATAACTGTATATTAGGTGTAACCCATAGCAGAGTGATATAACCCAATATACTGTACAATACTAGTGTAATCCATGGCCATCCGAATCTACCGAATAAATCCGAATAAATCCGAACTAATTCGGATTTATTCGGTAGATTCGGCACTATTTTAATTCGGAAATTCGGATCGATCTGAATCCTGAATTTTACGAATTCGGCCAAATTTCCGAATCGTTCCGAAACGAATCGCACATGTCTAGACATTATCCTGTATCTGAAGAACATTGCAATGTTTAATATGTACATTAAATAGACAGTAAAACATATAAATACGAATGTGCACACATATATACATAAATATACATATTTAGACATGTATATGTACATATCTCTATGTTATCGCCCTTTGTAGCCTTTTATTATGTACACCTGAGACCCCATATCTTTGAGCCCCAACTTTTTAATCTAATAGTTGTTTTTAATAATTTTTATCAGCCAGTGTTATTATGAGTGTAACTGTGAAATATATTTTTTATGTTTTTTGTAAAAAATTTTATTTGAGAGTAACAGTTAACCTGAGCTCTAAAGTCACAATAACCCGACATACAATAAATTAAATTGCTCTCGAGCAAAGAAGTTTACTTTCAACTTGTAAAACACCCGCGATAAACCCCTTATCACTCTGCACTTCTTTTTTTGTCTAGAGTAAACTTTTCTCATAGAATGCAATTTGGTTTGTTTGACCTGTTCTGTCCTCCATGAAACCACAACTTCTTCTAATGATATTGTTGTTTGTAATGTAATCCTGAAAATAATCCCTTAATAATCTTTCAAATAATTTAACCAGCATAGATGTTAAAGGGACACTGAAACCCAATTTTTTTCTTTCATGATTCAGATAGAGAATACAATTTTAAACAACTTTCTTATTCACTTCTATTATCTAATTTGTTTCATTCTCTTGGTATCATTTGTTGAAGTAGCAGTAATGCACTAATGGTTTCGAGCCAAGTCAGGAACCAATGCGAATAGTCAGACGAGCCGAGTCAGGAGCCAAAGCGAGTAGTCAGACGAGCCGGAATCAAGAACAAGGAGAACAGCAGAGTCAGGAACAAGCCAGGTATCAGGAACCAGGAGGGATGTCAGACAGCCAGGTAATACACAGGAGCTCTCACAAACAGGTCTGAGACAACGCAAGGGCAAAGCATAATGAACAGAGGCCCTATAAATAATAAGTGATGACATCACAATTCTGAGACTGCATCCTGTCTCACACTGATGATGAACACCAGTCTGGCCATAAAAGGAAGTGCAGGAAATGAGCAGCATCACACAGTATGCGCCAAAGTCAGCAAGAGAGGTGAGTAAAATGGCTGCCAGCAGCACATGGTAAAAAAAAAAAGAGGGAAAAAACCCTTGACAGTACCCTCCCCTCAATGACCCCTCCCCCGCGGGATAACAAAAGGCTTATTAGGGAAACGGGCATGGAAGGCACGGAGGAGGGCGGAAGCATGAACATCAGAGGAGGGAACCCATGAATGCTCCTCCGGACCGTAGCCACTCCAGTGAACCAAATACTATACGTGGCCCCTGGACATACGAGAGTCAATAATGCTGCTGACCTCATACTCCTCATGGTTGTCAACAAAGATAGGACAGGGACAAGGCCACACAGTGGTAAACCGATTACAAACCAATGGTTTCAAGAGGGAGACATGAAAAACATTGGAGATGCGCATTGCAGGAGGAAGGTCAAGAGCGTAGGCCACAGGATTGACCCGTCGGAGTATTTGAAAAGGACCAACATAACAAGGAGCCAGTTTATTGGAAGGCACACGAAGGTTCAAGTTGCAGAAGGACAGCCAAACTCTCTCACCAACCTGGTAGGAAGGCGCAGGCAGATGCCTACGATTGGCCTGGAACTTTTGGCGCTGCATAGAACGATGAAGGAAATCCTGAATCTGCACCCACGTGGAACAGAGTTGCCGGAGATGCTCCTCCAAAGCAGGAATACCCTGAGACATGAATGAATCGGGCAACAAGGATGGTTAAAACCCATAATTCGCCATGAATGGGGATAACTTGGAGGAAGCATTTATAGCACTATTACAAGCTGCCCAAGGTAACAGTTCAGACCAATTATTGTGGTGATCTGAGACATAGCAATGGAGGAACTGTTCCAGAGCTTGATTAGACCATTCCGCAGCCCCATAGGATTGAGGGTGATATGCCGAGGAGAAGGAAAGCTGGATCTCCATTTGAGCACAAAAGGAACACCAAAATCTGGAGAAATACTGGCTACCCCGGTCCAATACTATCTCCTTGGGTAACCCATGTAAACGGAAGACCTCCCAGGCAAAAATTGAAGCAAGCTCCTGAGCGGTAGGCAACTTCTTCAAGGGAATGCAATGTGACATTTTAGAAAAACAGTCAACCACCATAAGGATAACAGTATTGCCATTGGAAACAGGGAGCTTGACAATGAAGTCCACGGAAAGATGTGTCAAAGGACGCTCACCATTAGCAATAGGTTGAAGAAGACCCACAGGAAGACGTTGAGGAGTCTTATTCTGTGCACAAACTGAGCAGGAGGCAACATACGCAGCAACATCAGAACGAAGACCTGGCCGCCAGAATTGTCGAGTGACAGACCAAATCATTTGGTTCTTGCTTGGGTGACCTGCGGCTTTAAGATAGTGGTAAGTGTGCAAAAGTTTAGTTTGAAGATTCTTAGGAACAAAACACTTACCACTAGGTTTCTCAGGCAGTGCATTGGTTTGTGCAGCCAGGATCTCCTCCCCCAAGGGAGAAGTCAAATTAGTACGTATGGTAGCCAAAATATGGTCAGGAGGTATAACTGGAGTAGGTACAGACTCCTCCTTGGACAGAGGCGAAAATTGTCAAGAGAGGGCATCAGCCCTAACATTCTTACTACCAGGCAGGTAGGAGACCACATAATTAAACCGAGACAAAAATAGCACCCATCTGGTCTGTCGGGATGACAAACGTTTTGCTTCAGATAGATAAGTTAAATTATTGTGGTCAGTAAGAATGAGAACAGGCATGCTAGTACCCTCGAGAAGATGCCTCCATTCCTTGAGTGCCAAAATTATGGCCAGTAATTCCCTGTCGCCAGTTTCATAATTGCACTCCGCTATAGACAATTTCTTAGAATAGAAACCACAAGGATGCAAGGAACCATCAGGCGTAGGACGTTGAAACAAGAGGGCACCTACTCCAGTCTCAGATGCATCAACCTCAAGAACGAAAGGCAGGACAGGGTTAGGATGAGCCAGAACTGGAGCAGCAGCAAAGGCAGTTTTAAGACTATCAAAGGCCTTAATGGCAGTAGGTGACCAATGGAGTGGATCATTCTCTTTACGGGTCATGTCTGTGATAGGTTTGACCAAGGAAGAAAAGTTTTTAATAAACTTTCTATAGTAATTGCGAACCCCAAAAAACGTTGAAGAGACAGAAGACCAACTGGGCGAGGCCACTGCAGAACTGCAGACAACTTGTCAGGATCCATGGAGAACCCTGCAACGGAGAAAACATAACCTAGGAAGGTTACTTGAGTCTGATGGAACTCTTTTTTTCTCGAGTTTACAAAACAGGCCGTTCTCACGTAGTCTCTGAAGAACCCGTGTAACATCAGAACGATGAGCCTCAAGTGTGGGTGAGTGCATGAGGATGTCGTCTAAGTACACCACAACACACTGTTGCAACATATCTCGTAGGACATCATTAATAAATTCCTGGAAAACAGCAGAAGCATTACATAGGCCAAAGGGCATTACAAGATACTCATAATGCCCGCTCCTGGTGTTAAATGCTGTTTTCCATTCGTGACCCTCCTTGATCCCAACGAGATTGTACGCTCCTCTCAAATTAAGTTTAGAAAAGACCGTAGCTCCCTTGAGGCGGTCAAAGAGTTCCGTAATGAGTGGAATAGGGTAAGCATTCTTAATGGTAAGACGATTAAGACCCCTATAATCGATGCATGGTCTTAACTCGCCACCCTTTTTCTTCACAAAGAAGAAGCCAGCCCCTGCAGGAGAGCAGGATTTGCAGATGATCCCCAGCGACAGAGCATCGGCAACATACTCCTCCATAGCACAATTCTCCACAACAGACAGAGGGTAAACCCGGCCTCGAGGAGGAATGGCTCTGGGTTGCACGTCTATGGCACAATCGTGAGGAGGCAACATAACAGCACGCACCTTGTCAAAAACGTCTAGGAACTCACGGTACTCCTCTGGCAATTGAGATACCGAAGAAGTGCACAAAACTAACTGGTTTACGAAGACAAGTGGAAATACAATGCAGAGACCATGACAAAATTTGGACCTGCGCTAGTCGAGACTAGGATTGTGCTTTTGGAGCCAGGGATAACCCAGAACAACCGGAAAATACGGAGAGTTTATCACCTGGAACTGGAGGGTTTCAAAATGGAGAGGCCCAACAGCCATGGATAACGGAGCAGTTTTCGTGAGTAGTGAGTGCGGGCTGAAGGAGCATGCCATCAATGGCCTCAATAGCAAGCGGAACGGACCGAGGCAAAACAGGAATGGAGTGGTTTGATACAAAAGCACTGTTAATGAAATAGCCCGCAACACCGGAGTCAACAAAAACCTGGGTGACTATGGAGGAGTCCACCCAGGAAAGGAAAACCGTGACCAAAGGTTTCTCCTTTAGTGGTTCCGGGGATGAGAATAAACCACCCAAGGTATGCCCCCGACAGGACCTTAGGTGTAAGCGTTTCCCGGCCGTGTAGGACAAGACTTCAAAAGGTGGCCCTGTAACCCACAATAGAGGCAGAGCCCCTCCCTCCTCCTAAAGGCCCTCTCCGATGCGGAGAGACACGTGAATCCCAACTGCATTGGCTCAGCAGTACCTGGTGACCCAGGACCAGGAGGCATGGGTGGAGAGGGAGGCATGGGTGGGAATGAACACGTAGGAGACAATGGAACAGGAGGCTTCCACAAGTGCTCCTTGAAGGAGGGCCTCTCTCTGAGTCTGATGTCAATTAAGATCAAAAAAGACACCAATGCCTCGAGATCCTCTGGTAAATCTCTGGCAGCAACTTTGTCTTTAATCGCATCAGAGAGCCCATGAAAGAAGGCGGCAACAAGAGCTTCATTGTTCCAAACATTTCAAAAGGAGAAAGGAATTGCAGGCTGTACCAAACTTGGATATAGTAAAAATCAAAAATTTATTAAAGCATTTTAAAAACTGTGAACATTGTCTTTCAAAAAGCACACACTAGCAAGTTGCATACAACCTCAGCACACAGGTGCTGCCTCCGACGCGTTTCCTGCTTCATCAGGGATAAGCAGCTGCTCTCCCTGTGAAAATTTAAACCTCTGAATCTTAACCCTTTCGTGATCAGAAAGGAACATCTTCATAACAACATATGCTATGTAATTTAAGGACATGGTAAACACATATACCAATATAAAAACAAAGATATAAATTCTCAAACTATTAACACTTTCACGGAATATCTATACTATCTAAAAGGCATTAGAGGAATATATTGAGAATATTCTAGGGAATTGTTTTAATATTTATATAATAAATTTCAATACATATGTCCAAACATAATGCTTTAAGTACTTATTTTACTATGTAGAAGTTATTCATTCATTTTGATTGTACAGGTCTTAGTATTATATATAGTGTGATTCGGATCCGGAAGTGGGAGGAGATAGAGCTGGAGCGCGAAAGTAGCATCTTGGGTGACCGCTACCTCTGCAGCTCCACTACCCACTTAACTTGATCTCCTTGGGGCAAGTATCAAGGCCCCGGAGCACGCCGATGACTACAGAAGGAGCCGTCAGCCAAGTCCGGATCTGCAAGCAGAGCGTACCAGGCTCAGTCGCTGGAGCCACAGCCCGTTTGCACAAATCGAAAGAGCAAGGGGGCTATTAGGAAAAGCTGCAGAGTTTTGAAGGGCAGCATCTAAACGCTTGGTACCGGGTGTTTGACAGCAGCAGCCGCAGAGTTGGGCTGAAAGAAAGCCAAAGAGGTGAGCTGGTGGCAAAGAGGAAAAACCTCCCAGGACCCCCGGGGCGACCGCGGGAGAGGAGTGGGTAATACCGCTACTCTTACGCGCTACACTCGGGGTTAGGAGGATCTGTCTAAGGATTGTCACGTTGCAGTAACCCTGCAAAACTAAGATCGGCTGACGCAGTGGCTAATAAAGAAAGAAAAGAAAGAAAAAAAAAAAAGGAGAAAGGGAACCAAGAAGAATCCGGTGCCATTACACTCTCTGCTTGGCCCAGAGGAGGTAAAAAGTGTGCAAGAGAGCCAAAAAAAAAAAAATGTGGGGGCCGTCCAGAATCAAGCAAGCCCAAAGATAAGTATTAACATTTTGTGCTAAGGCTGGTTGAAGTAGATAAAGACTCTTATGTGACAAGCAGTGAATGTGCAGTCTTGATATACAATTAAAGGCAAGCGTCCCAGCAGCTGTTAAAGGAGACTTGCTGACTTTTGCAACAGTAACAATGTATGACACAAAGCAATCATAAGGCTGGTGGTTATCTTTTGAAGTTGGCAGTACAGCCCAGGCCTAAGCAAATACCATATAGCTCCTAAGGAACATTTACTCGAGGGTTTTTTCAGCAAAAGTTTGTCTATATTGGGGGCTAACGGCAAAAGTGTTACACTTTAGAGGTCTCTCTGTCTAAGATTATCTTCGTGTCAAGTGTATATAAATATTGTTATTAAAGAAAAGAAGAAACTTAAGCAAGGGTATGCTGTAAGACTATGATGCCTAATTAAATGCCTTTTTGAGAGTAATTAAGGACTGGCAATCTCGCAGAAGATAGCACGGTGTATAAAGATTATTCACTAAGCAGAAAAAGCTGCGGGTCTCTTGTAACAATCACTGTGTTCATAAACGTATAAGTATATTTTGGTGTCTTTTGCTTCTCAGCTAGCCTGAAACTGAAACTTTTTTTTGGGTGATTTTTTGCTTTTCTGTTTTGAAAAAATGAAACAAATTAGGATGTTATATTGGAGTTATACAATTTAATCAATAAGGATCAGGGTTGTCTTGATAACTTGCTAGGGGGAGCAGCACAGGGCTATGCAATTGTGTTGATGTTTTGTAGATAAAAATACTTCCCTCAGGAAAAAGGTTTAAAGAAAAGAAAAGAGAAGGAGGAAGGGGGAAGGGGGAAAAAGAAAAGAAAAAGGGCCTGAACGGGCATAAAGATTTGTACACACTGTGGGTGACTGTAAGCAGGGCAGTAGGGTGTATTTGACAACTTGCGAGTTAGGGGAGACACAATCGTTATTTAGGAACAGATTTATTTTGAAAGTAAACTTGGACATGTAATCAAGTAAGTAGCAGCAACCGTCAGGTGACTACTTTACAACTATCTGTCATATAAATATTGAAATTTAATTAGGAAGGCAGCAGTGAGGGGCTAGCCCTCAGAAGGCAGTCTAAGAATAAGAGAGGCAGCAGCCCGCATATCATAGGTAAATTTATATTTGACACGGGGGGTTTTCTTTTTCTTTTTTTCCTTTTTTCTTTTTTTTTATTTTTATTTTTTTTTTTTTATTGTAATACATCACTTCCCACATCTCTCAAGGGAATAGCCACACTATTTGAGATTATGTAAACACAATTAGTTTTCGCATTTAGCAAACTACACTTGGGGAGCTTCTTTCACACTGATCCCACAGCCCTACACATATAATAACACTTTTATTTAACTTATTCACTTCTCTCTCATATCTTTTCTACACGTGGGTTGCTGCCACCATCTAATTGTATCATTAGATGGATAGATTTGTGACTGGTTCAAAAAAAATTAACGACATAATGCCCCCTAAGTCAAATAAGGAGCGGAAACCTAGAAATAGTATTGGTTTGACAGACATAGAGCAAACTGAGAAAATACCTATCATGAGCCAGTCTATTGACACGGAAAGCTTGGTCAAACAAATGTCTGATATATTCCTGCCTCAATTTGAAAACTTGAAAAGAGAAATTATGGTCATGTCTAATGAAATAAAGCAATTTTCACATAGGTTGACCGAGATGGAATCTAGAATTTCAGACATAGATGATCGGCAATTTAGTCAACAGACCTCCATAGACTCTCAAGGTAAATTGATACACACTCTCCAATCTCGAGTTGAGGACCTGGAAGACAGGGCCAGGAGAAACAATCTAAGATTCATAGGCTTCAAAGATGTAGAAGGAACTGTAGATATAATGGATCTAATATCAATGCAGTTACCTAGAGCCTTAGGATATCCAATAGATTCACTCCCGATTAAAATCGAGAGAGTACATAGACTGGGCCCTGCAAGGTCAAAGGATGGCACTGTGAATGCTCACAGACCCATAATAGCAAAGTTTCTTGATTTTCAAGATAAATCAAAAATTTTAATGCTTTATCGGAAACAATATCCGTTTGAATTTAATAACAAAAAAATCCTGGTTTTCCAGGACTTTTCCGCAGAAACAACCACTAAAAGGAGAGAAATCTCCCCGCTATGTTCCCAATTGATTGAACTTGGAATTAAAACCAATTTGATTTATCCTGCTAAATTGAAAATTGTATTCAATAATGAGACATTATTTATTGATAATCCAGAAGAGGCTAAACAATTTATCAAAAAGGTCACTTCACAAAGGGAAAAAATATAATGGCTTGATCCTTATTTTTGTTAGAATTGTGCTTCTGCAAGTGCTACACAAGGTGACTTTCCTATGATATATAATAATGAGATACTAGGCTGTAAGGAGAGGTCTATAATGTATAGGCTATCTCCTGTATTTGTCTTTGTGAGTTTTTTGTACGATCTGTTTTTTTTTTTTTTTTCCTTTTTTCTCTCTCTATGCCCCCACCCCTTCTCCCCTCCCTTCTTCGTTCCCCTAACCTATTGCATGTTGGATAGGAGCGTGTTGCCCTGGAGTGGTACAGGGTTATGGCAGGATTAGAGGGAATTAGATGGTTCAAGCGTTAAACATAAGTTCCTGGAATGTGGGTGGCATTTCCTCCCCAGCTAAAAGAAAGAAAATCATTCATCACTTAAAAAGTTTTCTCCCCGATATAGCTTTAATTCAAGAGACCCATCTTAACGAGAATGAAGCAGGGAAATTAAAGATGGGGTGGATTGGAGAGGTTATAGCTGCTCCAGCAATTGGTAGGAAAAGGGGGGTGGCCTGTCTTTTCAATAAAAATCTAGACTATAAAATTATATCAAAGTTCGTGGATAAAGAGGGGAGGTATTTAATATTAAGAGTGAACGTACAGGGTCTTAATACAACAGTTTGTTCAATATATGCGCCAAACGAATATTGTCCGATTTTTTGGGAAAACCTGTATGCTAAGCTTATAGAATATATAGATACCCAGATTATATTAGGAGGCGATTTTAATAGAGTTTTTAACCCATTACTAGATAGGTTAAAGTACTCAAGATGTGTTAGGTACTCTAGGGAAGCAAAGAGTCTTGACAGTTTTATAAAGAGTCTAAAATTGAGGGATATATGGAGGACCCAGCATCCAGATGAGAGAACTTTCACTTGTGAATCTAAGACGTATAAAAGCTTCTCCAGGATAGATATGATTCTTGTAAGTGAATCACTTCTGGGTGCTGAGATCTCATCAGAAATCGCTAATATTATTGTCTCTGATCATGCTGTTACATCTGTCTCAATAGGTCAATTGAGTTCCCCTCCAGAGAATAAGGCGAGTTTCTTCTTCCCCTCTTTTCTTTTAGCTAATTTTAAATTCAGGAATTGGTTACTTTCTAAATGGAAAGAATTTGCATTTCATAACAGTAGTTATCTATCAAAGATTGAAATCTTTTGGGAAACAGCTAAGGCGTTTCTAAGAGGACAAATTAAGGCATATATGTGTGCAAGAAAAAAGAATTTAAGGCTAAGAGAGGATCAGCTCTCAAATCAGTTAAAAAACAGATACACAAAATATCTAGAGAATTCATCAAGGGTAAATTGGCAAAAATATCAAGAGGCAAAGACAGAGCGGGAAATCTTTCTAAATCAGCAGATCTTCCAGAGAGACATTAATAGTAGAGTTAAATTTAGTAAATTCACGCCAGAGACGGCTAAATTCTTAGCCAAAATAGTTAAAAGGAAAAGGAAAAATAACTATATTGGCGCTATCGAGTTGAATGGTAATAGGTACATTTCACCAAAAGACATTATAGCTAAATTCCACTCTTTTTATGAGACACTTTATACTAGGGGTGAATTAGACGCAGGAAAAATGACTACATTTTGGAATAAAATCGAGACACCGAAAATCAGTCCGGAACAGTTAGAGAACTTAAATAAGGAAATAACAGTACAAGAAATAATACAAGTCATAAAAACTACAGCCTGCGGTAAGGCGCCGGGCCCAGACTTGATCCCTATGGAATTTTATAAAATTCTACAAGAAGAGGTTAGCCAAGTATTAGTACGCCTTTATAACACTTACTTCTTTAAGAATCTGCCACCCTCAAATTATTTTACTGAGGCCAACATCACTCTAATACATAAGAAAGATAAGGATAGAGAAGCTATAGATTCCTACCGACCTATTTCCCTGCTCAATGCAGATTATAAGATAATAGCCAGTGTCTTAGCAGACAGGTTAAAAAGAGTTCTTGGAGATTAAATCCATCCGGATCAGAGTGGGTTTATGCCAAAGAGAACGATACAGAAAAATGTTAGGACTGCAATGTTTCTCATTGAATCGATGCTCCATAAGCAGAAAGATAAGAGGTTTAAACAGGTTGACTTCGCTCTATTGATGGTCGACGCCGCCAAGGCATTCGACTCCATCTCGTGGAACCATCTATTTAACACTCTGGGGAAGTTTGGGATAGTGGGCAACCTTGCCAATTATATTAAATTAATATATCGAAATCCAGTTTCCTATATTAAGATGAATGGGCTAAGATCTCCTAGCCTTAATCTACAGAAAGGAACTAGACAGGGTTGCCCACTATCCCCACTCCTGTTTAATCTATCTCTAGAACCATTAGCAATACTATGCAGAGAAAAGTTAGAGGGAACCATGCTAGGTAGTAAAAAGATCATTATGTCAATGTATGCAGATGATATTTTATTTTATATAAGTAACACAAAAAAAAATATACCCTGTTTATTAGAAATCATCAAGGATTTCAGCAGGTTTTCGGGCTATAAAATAAACGTAGATAAATCGGAAATTCTTTGGGTCATCAAGAGAAAAAATAGCTTAGTACAAAACCCTTTTAAACAGGTATCCTCTAATATACGGTATCTAGGTATAATTCTAGCTAAAAATCCAGCAGACTGGTACAAATTGAACTATGACTCGCTCTGGCAGAAATGTTTTGAGTTGCTTAAAAATTGGACTAAACTACCCCTATCTCTGTCTGCTAAAGTGACAATTGTTAAAATGATGCTGTTCCCGAAAATTCTTTTCTTGATGCAAAATATCCCTGCCTTCATCCCAGTAAAAGACCTGCGGCGGTTCAATACACAATGTCTCCAATTCTTATGGAAGAAGGGAAAACAACGAATAGCTCTGAAAAATTTGTCTCATACGAGATTACATGGAGGATTAGCTTTCCCAAATTTGAAATTCTACAACTGGGTAGGTCTAGCAAAAAACGCCCTAGACTGGTTAGCGGGTAACGAATATCTCACCAATTATAGAAATGAGGAGAGAGCAATCTCTCCACTATCCCTAACGGCGCTACTTCACTTTCCGGTGACTAAACAAATTGACAGAACAAGCTTTCAGTTCACAATATATAATGTCACAATGGCATGGAAGAAAATCTGTCAGACATTAGCTCCAGGTTCGAGAATGTCCAAATACCTGCCAATCCAGGGTAATCCCCATTTTATTAGTGGGATGGAAACGCAAGCTTTTAAAGAATGGAATGAGGAAGGATTAAATAGAGTTTACCAGTTAATAGACCAAGAATCTAAAACTGTCAAGACCTTTAACTCCCTAGTAATGGAATTCAATCTTAAAAGAACACACTTTTTTGCATATCTGCAAGTGCGTCATTTTATTGACTCTAATAAATTGCTGGATCCAAGGGCCTCTATATCAGAATCGCTCGAATCGTGTATTAAGCTTTACCAAGCAGGGAAATATTCTATCGCCTTTTTATACCAAAAATTAAACGCTATAGTGGCTCAGGGGAAAATAGATGGTTTATATACTAAATGGAATAAGGATCTGGGAAATTTAACCTATGAAAGGTTCAAAGGAAGCTTTGCTCTTATATTGGAGTATACACGAGTAATATCGTTTAGAGAATCACATATAAAATTATTAAATAGAGCTTATCTGACCCCTTGGTGGATCTCTAGATGGAAAAGGCAAGACACTGGCAGGTGTTTAAGATGTGACGCTGAGAAGGCAAACTTAGTACATGTCTTCTATAAATGTCCCAAGATAAAACAATATTGGTGTAAAGTTGAATTTTGGATCAATAGGTTTTTAACATCTAGCATCAAGCTCAAGATAAATGACATTTTTTTCCTAGTGTCTGATAAAGATAGGACTAACAAACATCTAATAAATACTGCTATTTTAGTTGCTAGACAGCTGATTTTATGTAACTGGAAAGGGAAAAACGCACCAAGCTTCACCACCTTTACAGGAAATATGGTTATGCAACTAATAGTAGACAGTAAAGATCCTACAATATTAAAGGATAATCAAATTAGATTATTTTTGGCAAAATGGGAGATGATGATAGCAGATCTGTCTGAAGACATTAAAAAACAGGTCTTACTCCACCTACATGATTCGACATTTTTCCAGCAGCTACTCCTAACGGATAGGTATAGGCATTTGAGTAACATGATTAATAGCAGAAATTTTGAATAAGGATTGAGGGGGGACGGGGAGAGTGGCATAGAATCTGTGTGGTTTTTTTTTTTTGTTTGTTTGGGTTTTTTTTTTTTTTTTTTGTTTTGTTTTTTTAATCTCTTTTTCTTTTTATTCTTTTTTTTTTTTTTTTTTCTTTTTTTTTTCTTTTTCTCCTTCCTTTCTTGCGTGTCTTGTCTTGTAGTATAAGAACTGTATAAAACACCTCCATTGAATGCAGGTTGGATTTGTACATTAACAAAGGATATGTTTCACGTATCACTGTATTGTTTATTATATGTAGAGATTTGTTTTTTATTTTTTGATATCAAGCCCTGCGTGGCGTATCCTGCTGTATTTTCTGCACTCAATGTTGGATAATAAAAATAAATTTAAAAAAAAAAAAGTATTATATATATTGCATTTAATACTATTAGTTTTTAATTTTATTAACCTCTATAAGGTAGTATTTTAATCCTGTGATCAAAAGATAACATAGCTTATGTTTTATTCAATTACTAAGTTCCTATAAATAGTTTTAAATCCCATATTTTATTCATGCCCTTTGGGAAGCCTGTTTGAAGTTTATGTATCCAAAATACTTCTTTTCTATTTAGAAACACTAATCTGTCACCTCCTGTAATTTGTTTTATGACACAATCTATAGCCTGAAATTCAAATAGAGATAGGACATATTTCAATGCTTCATCATCAAATATATGGCCTGGTCTATGTCTAGAGAAATGTTCTGCCACTGGTGTCTTTGGTTCAAACACCTCCAAGGAAAGCAAGTGTTCCCAGATGCGGTCCTTCAGGGGTCTAATTGTTCTGCCTGTATATTGACAGCCACATAATCTACATGAGATAAGATAAACTACGTAGTTTGATGCACATGTCAAATGATGATAAATCCTAAATTCATTCTTTGTTAGAGTGGAATATATCTCCCACCTTAACATGATAACAACATTTACATGGTCTTACACCACATTTAAAGGTCCCATTCTTTTTGCTAAGCCAATTCCTGGTAGTAAATTGCTTACTTTTTGAGACATTTCTCTTTACAAAATTACCTACAGCTTTTGCTCGCCTCGACACAAATTTGACTCCCTGAGCAGGTATATTTGTTAATAATTACTATATTTTGTAGAGAATACAAGCTTCTTATCACCTATTTTGTCTCTAGATCTATCAGTTAATAGATAGTCTCTGTCCATTGATCTCACTTGTTCAAGGGACTCTATGAGGGCATTTTCTTTATAGCCTCTTTCTATTAACCGTTTTTTTACATCTTCTGCATGGGTATCATAGTCTCTGAGGTTGCTGCAATTTCTGCGCAGCCTCATAAATTGACCCTTTGGAATTGCTTTCTTCAGATGGTTACGTTGATGTGAATCTGATCTCAGAATAGTGTTCCCTGCAATGTCTTTTCTATAAGCTTCTGTGAATAGAACATTATTAACAGTATCTATCCTAATCTTAAGTTCTAAAAAGGTAATATTATCCTTAGCCCAGGTATATGTGAATTTGAGGTTCATACTGTTATTGTTTAATTCATTGATAAATTTCTCCAACTGTTTGATGTCACCCTGCCAAACCACTAGGACATCATCGATAAATCTCGTATAGAATATGATGATATCCTTAAAGCCATTCAGTTCACCAAAAAATCTCAAAATATCCAAGATAAATATTTGCATATGAGGGGGCAAATTTTGCCCCCATTGCAGTACCTCTATTCTGCAAGTAAATCTTGTTTTCAATCACAAAATAATTATGTGTCAATAAAAACTTGACTGCATCTACCAAATAGCTAATAAAGACAACATCATACTCTGTATATAATTTTATGATCTCCTCCAATGCAAGAATGCCTTGATGGTGCGGTATGCATGAATAGAGGGACACCATATCTATAGTTAATAATAGATAAGTATCTTTCAAAATGAAATTATCCAATTTTCTAAGTAGTTGCTTGGTGTCCCTCAAATATCCAGGCATATTTTCACAATGGGCTGGAGAAATCCATCAATCCATTACCCTAATCTTTCACCAAGTGTTCCTATAGTTGAAATAATTGGTCTCCCTGGGGGATTAAGGGGATCATTATGTATTTTAGGTATGTGTTTGAACGTAGAAATAGTAGGGAATCTTATTAATACATGTTCTGCTGTTTTTTCATTGAGTATTCCAAGCCTTTTACCTTCCAGTAGCAATTTTTCTAGTTCACCAGCAAACTTTGAAGTAGGATTAAATGTTAATCCTTTATAAGTGTTCTTGTCACTAAGCTGTTTGTTGGCTTCATTGACATAAGCAATTCTGTCAATCACTACTACCGTACCTCCCTTGTCTGAGTTGGAAATTACTATATCATCATTTGTTTGAAGTTCCCTAAGGGCCTTCCATTCTTTGTTGGTTAAATTACTAGTCCTCATTACTTTTTTTGTTTCTATGCTATTCAATCTAGTTATCTCTTGCTCTACTATAGTATGAAAGAAATCTATAGTGTCACCCCTAGATTGGGAGGGGTAAAAAGATTTATTAGTTACATTTACACTGCTTTTTGAAATAATTAGATTCTCTTAATTTAATCTAACACTGTCACTAATCAAAGAAGCCATATTAGTTAGATCACATATGGCTAGATTTAGAGTTCTGCGGCCAAAGGGGTGCGTTAGCTACGCATGCTTTTTTTTCCCCGCACCTTTTAAATACCGCTGGTATTTAGAGTTCACAGAAGGGCTGCATTAGGCTGCAAAAAGGGAACGTACAGGCATATTTACCGCCACTGCAACTCTCAATACCAGCGGTGCTTACGGATGCGGCCAGCTTCAAAAACGTGCTCATGCACGATTCCCCCATAGAAAACAATGGGGCATTTTGAGCTGAAAAAAAACCTAACACCTGCAAAAAAGCAGCGTTCAGCTCCTAACGCAGCCCCATTGTTTCCTATGGGGAAACACTTCCTATGTCTGCACCTAACACCCTAACATGAACCCCGAGTCTAAACACCCCTAACCTTACACTTATTAACCCCTAATCTGCTGCCCCCGCTATCGCTGACACCTGCATATTTTTTTTAATCCCTAATCTGCCGCTCCGTACACCGCCGCAACCTACGTTATCCCTATGAGCCCCTAATCTGCTGCCCCTAACACCGCCGACCCCTATATTATATTTATTAACCCCTAATCTGCCGCCCCCAACGTCGCCGCCACCTACCTACAATTATTAACCCCTAATCTGCCGACCGGACCTCACCGCTACTATAATAAATGTATTAACCCCTAATCCGCCTCACTCCCACCTCAATAACCCTATAATAAATAGTATTAACCCCTAATCTGCCCTCCCTAACATCGCCGACACCTAACTTCAAGTATTAACCCCTAATATGCCGACCGGACCTCACCGCTACTCTAATACATTTATTAACCACTAAAGCTAAGTCTAACCTTAACCCTAACACCCCCCTAAGTTGAATATAATTTAAATCTAACGAAATAAATTAACTCTTATTAAATAAATTATTCCTATTTAAAGCTAAATACTTAACTGTAAAATAAACCCTAATATAGCTACAATATAAATTATAATTATATTGTAGCTATTTTAGGATTAATATTTATTTTACAGGTAACTTTGTATTTATTTTAACTAGGTACAATAGCTATTACATAGTTAATAACTATTTAATAGCTACCTAGTTAAAATAATTACAAAATTACCTGTAAAATAAATCCTAACCTAAGTTACAATTAAACCTAACACTACACTATCAATAAATTAATTAAATACAATACCTACAAATAAATACAATTAAATAAACTAACTAAAGTACAAAAAAAGAACTAAGTTACAAAAAATAAAAAAATAATTTACAAACATTAGAAATATATTACAACAATTTTAAGCTACTTACACCTACTCTAAGCCCCCTAATAAAATAAAGACCCCCAAAATAAAAAAATGCCCTACCCTATTCTAAAATTAAAATAGAAAAGCTCTTTTACCTTACCAGCCCTGAAATGGGCCTTTTGCGGGGCATGCCCCAAAGAATTCAGCTCTTTTGCCTGTAAAAAAAAACCATACAATACCCCCCAACATTACAACCCACCACCCATATACCCCTAATCTAACCCAAACCCCCCTTAAATAAACCTAACACTAAGCCCCTGAAGATCTCCCTACCTTGTCTTCACCACACCGGGTTCACCGATCGGTCCAGAAGAGGCTCCGAATTCTTCATCCAAGCCCAAGCGGGGGGCTGAAGATGTGCATGATCCGGCTGAAGTCTTGATCCAAGCGGGAGCTGAAGAGGTCCATGATCCGACTGAAGTCTTCATCCAAGCGGGAGCTGAAGAGGTCCATGATCCGGCTGAAGTCTTCTATCAAGCGGCATCTTCAATCTTCTTTCTTCCGGATCCATGTTCATCCCGCCGACGCGGAACATCCATCTTCACCGACAACTTCCCGACGAATGACGGTTCCTTTAAGGGACGTCATCCAAGATGGCGTCCCTCGAATTCCGATTGGCTGATAGGATTCTATCAGCCAATCGGAATTAAGGTAGGAAAATTCTGATTGGCTGATGGAATCAGCCAATCAGATTCAAGTTCAATCCGATTGGCTGATCCAATCAGCCAATCAGATTGAGCTTGCATTCTATTGGCTGTTCCGATCAGGCATTGAAAGATCCCATTGAAAGATCCCATTGAAATAGGCTACGCAATTGGTGTAGGGGGATCTGCGGTATGGAAAAGTCGCGGCTGGAAAGTGAGCGTTAGACCCTTTCCTGACTGACTCCAAATACCAGCGGGCGGTAAAAACCAGCGTTAGGACACCCTAACGCTGGTTTTGACGGCTACCGCAAAACTCTAAATCTAGGCGTTAGTTCTTTAAAGTCAAGTTTTTCCAAATCAGTGAGTGTAGTATTGTTGGCAATAGGTACATCAATATTTATATAATTATCACCATTATCAGTTTTATCAAAAAAATGTTTTCTCAATGTAATTTTTCTTATAAATTTATTCAAGTACAGCAAGGTATCAAATAGATTAAAGTCATTAGAGGGAGCATAACTGAGTCCTTTAGATAGAACTCTGTATTGTTCTTTAGTAAGAACTTTATCTGATAGATTTATTACATTTTGCCCCTCTGACTCTTTCCGTTTTTTTGGTCCCTTGTTGGCCCTGCTGGGATATCTTGGTATTACATCTTTGTTATTTAGTTCTGATGTTTTCTTCGTATCTCCTGAATTAGATGTATTCTCTCTCGTCACCAACTCTGATAGGGATTTTCTATTAGAATTTTCTTTGGGTCTTGCACCTAGTTCTTTTTCTCTGTTACTTTCTTTAGGTCTCACTTCTGATTCTCTCTCTATGTGCCCCTGTTCTTCCATATTGGCCTCTGCTGTCAATTTTGTATCTGAATTAGTTGCTGTGTTATCTGTACCATCTGTTGAATAATCAGTGCTGTTACTACTTTCATTAAACGTAACTTTTCTGTGTCCAGAATTCTTTCTTTTGTTCCGGGATTTCCTTCTCTTTCTACCGTTCATCCCATTACTATTGGTATTCCAATGATATACTATATTCAGTTCATAATCTTTACAATCACGATGGTATTTGTTAATTTTTCTTTCCATAATTTCCTTATCCAGTTTTTCCAATGTTTCATTATACTGTTTGACATATGCTTCATATTTTGTGTCTTCCTTATGAGTGTCTAATTCCT
Organism: Bombina bombina; assembly: GCF_027579735.1. Taxonomy (NCBI): domain Eukaryota; kingdom Metazoa; phylum Chordata; class Amphibia; order Anura; family Bombinatoridae; genus Bombina; species Bombina bombina. Next base: position 503,056,959 of record NC_069505.1, read on the forward strand.
CTTTTAATTCAGCCAGATCTGCAAGCACTATTTCCCTTTCTTTCCTCTTTTTATTCAATAATGTATTCATCAGAATTAAGGAACACTTGGTTAGAGTATTATTCCAATCTTCCATAAATTCTTTGTCTTCCCTTTCATTTGCAGGGTATTTTTTCATTCTTAATCCTCTTGGGACCTTATTTTTATCGATGTATAATTGTAGGAACTCAATCTCCCACCATAACCATAATTCTTTAATGCTGTTTTTTTCTTTCTTTGAGAATAGATTTCCTATGTCGCCCTGTGTGCTGTCTTGGGTTGTGGTGCCTTTTATTAAACTTTAAAGTTTGGTACGCCTTAATGCAATGTTACCATATGCCATAATGTATATATAAGTGTCAAATGTTCCAAGTAGTTGAAAAATTCAATTAATAATAACCTTTTGCACTTTCTTAAAAAAACGGAAAAATATATAGAGTCCAGAAATATATAGCAGCATTCACACATACATTCCAAGTCAGTGCAATATAGGCAAAGGTTAATTTAACATGTTGCTCTGAAGCCTCTACAAAGCTATTCTAAGGGATCCTAGTTTGAATAACAATCAGGTTTAGTTGCAGTGAGGGTCGTTTTATATTCAAAGCTGTATAATAGACCATGCATATATTTTGTAAAAAAGAGACCACCTCGCTATACCCAATTGTACTAGTATATTTGTTAATATCCCCAAACAGATGCCATGCAGCTTTACAGATTCTTTAGTAAAAAAGTGTTTCTAGGTATTAGCTTGAAGTCTTGCCGTCATCTGTCACTCCCACTCACCGGTTCAGCAAACTACTGTTGCCGGTCCCACACTCCGCGGGAGTGAGTAGTCTGACTCTGTATTGTACTATGTTGATTCACAAGCTCCACTTCGGCTCTTCCGGTTTTAGTTCTGCGCTCAGTAGGTCCGGTCCCACTTTCCCTCAGGGAAACAAAAGACACAGAGCCGATCCGTGACACCACAAATGTTGTTAGTTAAAGCTGCTGGGATCCTTTACTTTGTATGGGGTTAAAAGGCAACATGATTGCAACTCCAGAATACAGCGATTTTTCAATACGCTGCAAAATGTAGCAAATAGTTCAAAAGGAGAAAGGAATTGCAGGCTGTACCAAACTTGGAGATAGTAAAAATAAAAAATGTATTAAAGCATTTTAAAAACTGTGAACATTGTCTTTCAAAAAGCACACACTAGCAAGTTGCATACAACCTCTGCACAAAGGTGCTGCCTCCGACGCGTTTCCTGCTTAGAACAAGCACTTCATCAGGCATAAGCAGCAGCTCTCCCTGTGAAAATTTAAAACTCTGAATCTTAACCCTTTCGTGATCAGAAAGGAGCATCTTCATAACAATGTATGCAATGTAATTTAAGGACATGGTAAACACATATACCAATATAAAAACAAAGATATAAATTCTCAAACTATTAACACTTTCACAGAATATCTATACTATCTCAAAGGCATTAGAGGAATATATTGAGAATATTCTAGGGAATTGTTTTAATATTTATATAATACATTTAAATACATATGTCCAAACATAATGCTTTAAGTACTTATTTTACTATGTAGAAGTTATTCATTAATTTTGATTGTACAGGTCTTAGTATTATATATATTGCATTTAATACTATTAGTTTTTAATTTTATTAACCTCTATAAGGTAGTATTTTAATCCTGTGATCAAAAGATAACATAGCTTATGTTTTATTCAATTACCAAGTTCCTATAAATAGTTTTAAATCCCATATTTTATTAATGCCCTTTGGGAAGCCTGTTTGAAGTTTCTGTATCCAAAATTCTTCCTTTCTATTTAGAAACGCTAATCTGTCACCTCCTGTAATTTGTTTTGTTACACAATCTATAGCCTGAAATTCAAATAGAGATAGGACATATTTCAAGGCTTCATCATCAAATGTATGGCCTGGTCTATGTCTAGAGAAATGTTCTGCCACTGGTGTCTTTAGTTCAAACGTCTCCAAGGAAAGCAAGTGTTCCCGGATGCGGTCCTTCAGGGGTCTAATTGTTCTGCCTGTATATTGACAGCCACATAATCTACATAAGATAAGATAAACCATGTAGTTTGATGCACATGTCAAATGATGATAAATCCTAAAATCATTCTTTGTTACGTTAGAGTGGAATATATCTCCCACCTTAACATGATAACAACATTTACATGGTCTTACACCACATTTAAAGGTCCCATTCTTTTTGCTAAGCCAATTCCTGGTAGTAAATTGCTTACTTTATGAGAAATTTCTCTTTACAAAATTAGCTACAGCTCTTGCTCGCCTCGACACAAATTTGACTCCCTGAGCAGGTGTATTTGTTAATGATGGTTCTTTGTTCAATATAGGCAAATATCTCTCTACAATTTTGCAAATTTTATGATACTGATTACTATATTTTGTAGAGAATACAAGCTTCTTATCATCTATTTTGTCTCTAGATCTATCAGTTAATAGATAGTCTCTGTCCATTGATCTCATTTGTTCAAGGGACTCTATGAAGGCATTTTCTTTATAGCCTCTTTCTATTAACCGTTTTTTTAGCTCTTCTGCATGGGTATCATAGTCTCTGAGGTTGCTGCAATTTCTGCGCAGCCTCATAAATTGACCCTTTGGAATTGCTTTCTTCAGATGGTTAGGGTGATGTGAATCTGATCTCAGAATAGTGTTCCCTGCAATGTCTTTTCTATAAGCTTCTGTGAATAGAACATTATAAACAATATCTATCCTAATATTAAATTCTAAAAAGGTAATATTATCCTTAGCCCAGGTATGTGTGAATTTGAGGTTCATACTGTTATTGTTTAATTCATTGATAAATTTCTTCAACTGTTTGATGTCACCCTGCCAAACCACTAGGATATCATCGATAAATCTCGTATAGAATATGACGATGTCCTTAAAGCCATTCAGTTCACCAAAAATTTTAAAAATATCCAAGATAAATATTTGCATATGAGGGGGCAAATTTTGCCCCATTGCAGTACCTCTATTCTGCAAGTAAATCTTGTTTTCAAACACAAAATAATTATGTGTCAATAAAAACTTGACTGCATCTACCAAATAGCTAATAAAGACAACATCATACTCTGTATATAATTTTATGATCTCCTCCAATGCAAGAAGGCCTTGATGGTGCGGTATGCATGAATAGAGGGACACCATATCTATAGTTAATAATAGATAAGTATCTTTCAAAATGAAATTATCCAATTTCCTAAGTAGTTGCTTGGTGTCCCTCAAATATCCAGGCATATTTTTCACAATGGGCTGGAGAAATCCATCAATCCATTCCCCTAATCTTTTACCAAGTGTTCCTATAGTTGAAATTATTGGTCTCCCTGGGGGATTAAGGGGATCCTTATGTATTTTAGGTATGTGTTTGAACGTAGAAATAGTAGGGAATCGTATTAATAAATGTTCTGCTGTTTTTTCATCGAGTATTCCAAGCCTTTTACCTTCCAGTATCAATTTTTCTAGTTCACCAACAAACTTTGAAGTAGGATTAAATGTTAATCCTTTATAAGTGTTCTTGTCACTAAGCTGTTTGTTGGCTTCATTGACATAAGCAATTCTGTCAATCACTACTACCGTACCTCCCTTGTCTGAGTTGGAAATTACTATATCATCATTTGTTTGAAGTTCCCTAAGGGCCTTCCATTCTTTGTTGGTTAAATTACTAGTCCTCATTACTTTTTCTGTTTCTATGCTATTCAATCTAGTTATCTCTTGCTCTACTATAGTATGAAAGAAATCTATAGTGTCACCCCTAGATTGGGAGGGGTAACAAGATTTATTAGTTACATTTACACTGCTTTTTGGAATAATTAGATTCTCTTCTTTTAACCTAACACTGTCACTAATCAAAGAAGCCATATTAGTTAGATCACATAGTTCTTTAAAGTCAAGTTTTTCCAAATCAGTGAGTGTAGTATTGTTGGCAATAGGTACATCAATATTTATATAATTATCACCATTATCAGTTTTATCAAAAAAATGTTTTCTCAACGTAATTTTTCTTATAAATGTATTCAAGTCCAGCAAGGTATCAAATAGATTAAAGTCATTAGAGGGAGCATAACTGAGTCCTTTAGATAGAACTCTGTATTGTTCTTTAGTAAGAACTTTATCTGATAGATTTATTACATTTTGTCCCTCTGACTCTTTCCGTTTTTTGGTCCCTTGTTGGCCCTGCTGGGATATCTTGGTATTACATCTTTGTAATTTAGTTCTGATGTTTTCTTCTTATCTCCTGAATTAGATGTATTCTCTCTCGTCACCAACTCTGATAGGGATTTTCTATTAGAATTTTCTTTGGGTCTTGCACCTAGTTCTTTTTCTCTGTTACTTTCTTTAGGTCTCACTTCTGATTCTCTCTCTATGTGCCCCTGTTCTTCCATATTGGCCTCTGCTGTCAATTTTGTATCTGAATTAGTTGCTGTGTTATCTGTATCATCTGTTTAATAATCAGTGCTGTTAGTACTTTCATTAAACGTAACTTCTCTGTATCCAGAATTCTTTCTTTTGTTCCGGGCCTTCCTTCTCTTTCTACCGTTCATCCCATTACTATTGGTATTCCAATGATATACTATATTCAGTTCATAATCTTTGCAATCACGATGGTAATTTTTAATTTTTCTTTCCATAATTTCCTTATCCAGTTTTTCCAATGTTTCATTATACTGTTTGACATATGCTTCATATTTTGTGTCTTCCTTATGAGTGTCTAATTCCTCTTTTAATTCAGCCAGATCTGCAAGCACTATTTCCCTTTCTTTCCTCTTTTTATTCAATAATTTATTCATCAGAATTAAGGAACACTTGGTTAGAGTATTATTCCAATCTTCCATCAATTCTTTGTCTTCCCTTTCATTTGCAGGGTATTTTTTCATTCTTAATCCTCTTGGGACCTTATTTTTATCGATGTATAATTGTAGGAACTCAATCTCCCACCATAACCTTAATTCTTTAATGCTGTTTTTTTCTTTCTTTGAGAATAGATTTCCTATGTCGCCCTGTGTGCTGTCTTGGGTTGTGGTGCCTTTTATTAAACTTTCCAGTTTGGTACGCCTTAATGCAATGTTACCATGTGCCATAATGTATATATAAGTGTCAAATGTTCCAAGTAGTTGAAAAATTCAATTAATAATAACTTTTTGCACTTTCTTAAAAAAACGGAAAAATATATAGAGTCCAGAAATATATAGCAGCATTCACACATACATTCCAAGTCAGTGCAATATAGGCAAAGGTTAATTTAACATGTTGCTCTGGAGCCTCTACAAAGCTATTCTAAGGTATCCTAGTTTGAATAACAATCAAGTTTAGTTGCAGTGAGGGTCCTTTTATATTCAAAGCTGTATAATAGACCATGCATATATTTTGTAAAAAAGAGACCACCTCGCTATACCCAATTGTACTAGTATATTTGTTAATATCCCCAAACAGATGGCATGCAGTGTTACAGATTCTTTAGTAAAAAAGTGTTTCTAGGTATTACCTTGAAGTCTTGCCGTCATCTGTCACTCCCACTCACCGGTTCAGCAAACTACTGTTGCCGGTCCCACACTCCGCGGGAGTGAGTAGTCTGACTCTGTATTGTACTATGTTGATTCACAAGCTCCACTTCGGCTCTTCCGGTTTTAGCTCTGCGCTCAGTAGGTCCGGTCCCACTTTCCCTCAGGGAAACAAAAAACACAGAGCCGATCCGTGACACCACAAATGTTGTTAGTTAAAGCTGCTGGGATCCTTTACTTTGTATGGGGTTAAAAGGCAACATGATTGCAACTCCAGAATACAGCGATTTTTCCATATGCTGCAAAATGTAGCAAACAGTTCAAAAGGAGAAAGGAATTGCAGGCTGTACCAAACTTGGATATAGTAAAAATCAAAAATTTATTAAAGCATTTTAAAAACTGTGAACATTGTCTTTCAAAAAGCACACACTAGCAAGTTGCATACAACCTCAGCACACAGGTGCTGCCTCCGACGCGTTTCCTGCTTAGAACAAGCACTTCATCAGGGATAAGCAGCTGCTCTCCCTGTGAAAATTTAAACCTCTGAATCTTAACCCTTTTGTGATCAGAAAGGAACATCTTCATAACAATGTATGCAATGTAATTTAAGGACATGGTAAACACATATACCAATATAAAAACAAAGATATAAATTCTCAAACTATTAACACTTTCACAGAATATCTATACTATCTCAAAGGCATTAGAGGAATATATTGAGAATATTCTAGGGAATTGTTTTAATATTTATATAATAAATTTAAATACATATGTCCAAACATAATGCTTTAAGTACTTATTTTACTATGTAGAAGTTATTCATTTATTTTGTTTGTAAAGGTCTTAGTATTATATATATTGCATTTAATACTATTAGTTTTTAATTTTATTAACCTCTATAAGGTAGTATTTTAATCCTGTGATCAAAAGATAACATAGCTTATGTTTTATTCAATTACTAAGTTCCTATAAATAGTTTTAAATAACATATTTTATTCATGCCCTTTGGGAAGCCTGTTTGAAGTTTATGTATCCAAAATACTTCCTTTCTATTTAGAAACGCTAATCTGTCACCTCCTGTAATTTGTTTTGTGACACAATCTATAGCCTGAAATTCAAATAGAGATAGGACATATTTCAATGCTTCATCATCAAATATATGGCCTGGTCTATGTCTAGAGAAATGTTCTGCCACTGGTGTCTTTAGTTCAAACGCCTCCAAGGAAAGCAAGTGTTCCCGGATGCGGTCCTTCAGGGGTCTAATTGTTCTGCCTTTATATTGACAGCAACATAATCTACATGAGATAAGATAAACCATGTAGTTTGATGCACATGTCAAATGATGATAAATCCTGAATTCATTCTTTGGAATTGCTTTCTTCAGATCGTTAGGGTGATGTGAATCTGATCTCAGAATAGTGTTCCCTGCAATGTCTTTTCTATAAGCTTCTGTGAATAGAACATTATAAACAATATCTATCCTAATCTTAAATTCTAAAAAGGTAATATTATCCTTAGCCCAGGTATATGTGAATTTGAGGTTCATACTGTTATTGTTTAATTCATTGATAAATTTCTCCAACTGTTTGATGTCACCCTGCCAAACCACTAGGATATCATCGATAAATCTCGTATAGAATATGACGATGTCCTTAAAGCCATTCAGTTCACCAAAAATTTTAAAAATATCCAAGATAAATATTTGCATATGAGGGGGCAAATTTTGCCCCATTGCAGTACCTCTATTCTGCAAGTAAATCTTGTTTTCAAACACAAAATAAGTATGTGTCAATAAAAACTTGACTGCATCCACCAAATAGCTAATAAAGACAACATCATACTCTGTATATAATTTTATGATCTCCTCCAATGCAAGAAGACCTTGATGGTGCGCTATGCATGAATAGAGGGACACCACATCTATAGTTAATAATAGATAAGTATCTTTCCAAATTAAATTATCCCATTTCCTAAGTAGTTGCTTGGTGTCCCTCAAATATCCAGGCATATTTTTCACAATGGGCTGGAGAAATCCATCAATCCATTCCCCTAATCTTTCACCAAGTGTTCCTATAGTTGATATTATTGGTCTCCCTGGGGGATTAAGGGGATCCTTATGTATTTTAGGTATGTGTTTGAACGTAGAAATAGTAGGGAATCTTATTAATAAATGTTCTGCTGTTTTTTCATTGAGTATTCCAAGCCTTTTACCTTCCAGTATCAATTTTACTAATTCACCAACAAACTTTGAAGTAGGATTAAATGTTAATCCTTTATAAGTGTTCTTGTCACTAAGCTGTTTGTTGGCTTCATTAGTTGCATACTTGCTAGTATGTGCTTTTTGAAAGACAATGTTCACAGTTTTTAAAATGCTTTAATAAATTTTTGATTTTTACTAACAGGTGCTGCCTCCGACGCGTTTCCTGCTTAGAACAAGCACTTCATCAGGCATAAGCAGCTGCTCTCCCTGTGAAAATGTAAACCTCTGAATCTTAACCCTTTCGTGATCAGAAAGGAACATCTTCATAACAATGTATGCAATGTAATTTAAGGACATGGTAAACACATATACCAATATAAAAACAAAGATATAAATTCTCAAACTATTAACACTTTCACAGAATATCTACACTATCTCAAAGGCATTAGAGGAATATATTGAGAATATTCTAGGGAATTGTTTTAATATTTATATAATACATTTAAATACATATGTCCAAACATAATGCTTTAAGTACTTATTTTACTATGTAGAAGTTATTCATTTATTTTGATTGTACAGGTCTTAGTATTATATATATTGCATTTAATACTATTAGTTTTTAATTTTATTAACCTCTATAAGGTAGTATTTTAATCCTGTGATCAAAAGATAACATAGCTTATGTTTTATTCAATTACTAAGTTCCTATAAATAGTTTTAAATCCCATATTTTATTCATGCCCTTTGGGAAGCCTGTTTGAAGTTTATGTATCCAAAATACTTCCTTTCTATTTAGAATTGCTAATCTGTCACCTCCTGTAATTTGTTTTGTGACACAATCTATAGCCTGGAATTCAAATAGAGATAGGACATATTTCAATGCTTAATCATCAAATATATGGCCTGGTCTATGCCTAGAGAAATGTTCTGCCACTGGTGTCTTTGGTTCAAACGCCTCCAAGGAAAGCAAGTGTTCCCGGATGCGGTCCTTCAGGGGTCTAATTGTTCTGCCTGTATATTGACAGCCACATAATCTACATGAGATAAGATAAACCACGTAGTTTGATGCACATGTCAAATGATGATAAATCCTAAATTCATTCTTTGTTATGTTAGAGTGGAATATATCTCCCACCTTAACATGATAACAACATTTACATGGTCTTACACCACGTTTAAAGGTCCCATTCTTTTTGCTAAGCCAATTCCTGGTAGCAAATTGCTTACTTTTTGAAAAATTTCTCTTTACAAAATTACCTACAATTTTTGCTCGCCTCGACACAAATTTGACTCCCTGAGCAGGTATATTTGTTAATGATGGTTCTTTGTTCAATATAGGCAAATATCTCTCTACAATTTTGCAAATTGTATGATACTGATTACTATATTTTGTAGAGAATACAAACTTCTTATCACCTATTTTGTCTCTAGACAAAATCACTTATCACTTCGGCTCTTCCGGTTTTAGCTCTGCACTCAGTAGGTCCGGTCCCACTTTCCCTCAGGGAAACAAAAAACACAGAGCCGATCCGTGACACCACAAATGTTGTTAGTTAAAGCTGCTGGGATCCTTTACTTTGTATGGGGTTAAAAGGCAACATGATTGTAACTCCAGAATACAGCGAATTTTCCATACGCTGCAAAATGTAGCAAACAGTTCAAAAGGAATTGCAGGCTGTACCAAACTTGGATATAGTAAAAATCAAAAATGTATTAAAGCATTTTAAAAACTGTGAACATTGTCTTTCAAAAAGCACACACTAGCAAGTTGCATACAACCTCAGCACACAGGTGCTGCCCCCGACGCGTTTCCTGCTTAGAACAAGCACTTTGTCAGGGATAAGCAGCTGCTCTCCCTGTGAAAATTTAAACCTCTGAATCTTAACCCTTTCGTGATCAGAAAGGAACATCTTCATAACAATGTATGCAATGTAATTTAAGGACATGGTAAACACATATACCAATATAAAAACAAAGATATAAATTCTCAAACTATTAACACTTTCACAGAATATCTACACTATCTCAAAGGCATTAGAGGAATATATTGAGAATATTCTAGGGAATTGTTTTAATATTTATATAATACATTTCAATACATATGTCCAAACATAATGCTTTAAGTACTTATTTTACTATGTAGAAGTTATTCATTCATTTTGATTGTACAGGTCTTAGTATTATATATATTGCATTTAATACTATTAGTTTTTAATTTTATTAACCTCTATAAGGTAGTATTTTAATCCTGTGATCAAAAGATAGCATAGCTTATGTTTTATTCAATTACTAAGTTCCTATAAATAGTTTTAAATCCCATATTTTATTCATGCCCTTTGGGAAGCCTGTTTGAAGTTTATGTATCCAAAATACTTCCTTTCTATTTAGAATCGCTAATCTGTCACCTCCTGTAATTTGTTTTGTGACACAATCTATAGCCTGAAATTCAAATAGAGATAGGACATATTTCAATGCTTCATCATCAAATGTATGGCCTGGTCTATGCCTAGAGAAATGTTCTGCCACTGGTGTCTTTGGTTCAAACACCTCCAAGGAAAGCAAGTGTTCACGGATGCGGTCCTTCAGGGGTCTAATTGTTCTGCCTGTATATTGACAGCCACATAATCTACATGAGATAAGATAAACCACGTAGTTTGATGCACATGTCAAATGATGATAAATCCTAAATTCATTCTTTGTTACGTTAGAGTGGAATATATCTCCCACCTTAACATGATAACAACATTTACATGGTCTTACACCACATTTAAAGGTCCCATTCTTTTTGCTAAGCCAATTGCTGGTAGTAAATTGCTTAATTTTTGAAAAATTTCTCTTTACAAAATTACCTACAGCTTTTGCTCGCCTCGACACAAATTTGACTCCCTGAGCAGGTATATTTGTTAATGATGGTTCTTTGTTCAATATAGGCAAATATCTCTCTACAATTTAGCAAATTTTATGATACTGATTACTATATTTTGTAGAGAATACAAGCTTCTTATCACCTATTTTGTCTCTAGATCTATCAGTTAATAGATAGTCTCTGTCCATTGATCTCATTTGTTCAAGGGACACTATGAGGGCATTTTCTTTATAGCCTCTTCCTATTAACATGGTTATCATAGTCTCTGAGGTTGCTGCAATTTCTGCGCAGCCTCATAAATTGACCCTTTGGAATTGCTTTCTTCAGATATTCAGATATGCAAATATTTATCTTGGATATTTTGAGATTTTTAAAATCTTTGGTGAACTGAATGGCTTTAAGGACAACATCATATTCTATACGAGATTTATTGATGATGTCCTAGTGGTGTTGCAGGGTGACACAACACACAAAACAGTTGGAGAAATTTATCAATGAATTAAACAATAACAGTATGAACCTCAAATTCACATATACCTGAGCTAAGGATAATATTACCTTTTCAGATCTTAAGATTAGGATAGATACTGTTAATAATGTTCTATTCACAAAGATTATAGAAAAGACATTGCAGGGAACACTATTCTGAGATCATATTCACATCACCCTAACCATCTGAAGAAAGCAATTCCAAAGGGTCAATTTATGAGGCTGCGCAGAAATTGCAGCAACCTCAGAGACTATGATACCCATGCAGAAGATCTAAAAAAACGGTTAATAGAAAGAGGCTATAAAGAAAAGGCCTTCATAGAGTCCCTTGAACAAATGAGGTCAATGGACAGAGACTATCTATTAACTGATAGATCTAGAGACAAAATAGGTGATAAGAAGCTTGTATTCTCTACAAAATATAGTAATCAGTATCATAAAATTTGCAAAATTGTAGAGAGATATTTGCCTATATTGAACAAAGAACCATCATTAACAAATATACCTGCTCAGGGAGTCAAATTTGTGTCGAGGTGAGCAAAAACTGTAGGTAATTTTGTAAAGAGAAATTTCTCAAAAAGTAAGCAATTTACTACCAGGAATTGGCTTAGCAAAAAGAATGGGACCTTTATCTGTGGTGTAAGACCATGTAAATGTTGTTATCATGTTAAGGTGGGAGATATATTCCACTCTAACATAACAAAGAATGAATTTAGGATATATCATCATTTGACATGTGCATCAAACTACATGGTTTATCTTATCTCATGTAGATTATGTGGCTGTCAATATACAGGCAGAATAATTAGACCCCTGAAGGACCGCATCCGGGAACACTTGCTTTCCTTGGAGGCGTTTGAACTAAAGACACCAGTGGCAGAACATTTCTCTAGACATAGACCAGTCCATACATTTGATGATGAAGCATTGAAATATGTCCTATCTCTATTTGAATTTCAGGCTATAGATTGTGTCACAAAACAAATTACAGGAGGTGACAGATTAGCGATTCTAAATAGAAAGGAAGTATTTTGGATACATAAACTTCAAACAGGCTTCCCAAAGGGCATGAATAAAATATGGGATTTAAAACTATTTATAGGAACTTAGTAATTGAATAAAACATAAGCTATGTTATCTTTTGATCACAGGATTAAAATACTACCTTATAGAGGTTAATAAAATTAAAAACTAATAGTATTAAATGCAATATATATAATACTAAGACATGTACAAAAATGAATTAATAACTTCTACATAGTAAAATAAGTACTTAAAGCATTATGTTTGGACATATGTATTGAAATGTATTAAATAAATATTAAAACAATTCCCTAGAATATTTTCAATATATTCCTCCAATGCCTTTGAGATAGTATAGATATTCCGTGAAAGTGTTAATAGTTTGAGAATTTATATCTTTGTTTTTATATTGGTATATGTGTTTACCATGTCCTTAAATTACATTGCATACATTGTTATGAAGATGTTCCTTTCTGATCACGAAAGGGTTATGATTCAGAGGTTTAAATTTTCACAGGGAGAGCAGCTGCTTATCCCTGATGAAGTGCTTCTTCTAAGCAGGAAACGCGTCGGAGGAAGCACCTCTGTGTGCAACTTGCTAGTGTGTGCTTTTTGAAAGACAATGTTCACAGTTTTTAAAATGCTTTAATACATTTTTGATTTTTACTATATCCAAGTTTAGTACAGCCGGCAAATCCTTTCTCCTTTTGAACAGTTTGCTACATTTTGCAGCGTATGGAAAAATCGCTGTATTCTGGAGTAGCAATCATGTTGCCTTTTAACCCCATACAAAGTAAAGGATCCCAGCAGCTTTAACTAACAACATTTGTGGTGTCACGGATCGGCTCTGTGTTTTTTGTTTCCCTGAAGGAAAGTGGGACCGGACCTACTGAGTGCAGAGCTAAAACCGGAAGAGCCGAAGTGGAGCTTGTGAATCAACATAGTACGATACAGAGTCAGACTACTCCCTCCCGCGGAGTGTGGGACCGGCAACAGTAGTTTGCTGAACTGGTGAGTGGGAGTGACAGATGAGCACAGAGCTAAAACCGGAAGAGCCGATGTGGAGCTTGTGAATCAACACAGTACAATACAGAGTCAGACTACTCCCTCCCGTGGAGTGTGGGACCGGCAACAGTAGTTTGCTGAACCGGTGAGTGGAAGTGACAGATGACGGCAAGACTTCAAGGTAATACCTAGAAACACATTTTTACTAAATAATCTAACGCTGCATGCCATCTGTTTGGGGATATTAACAAATATACTAGTACAATTGGGTATAACGAGGTGGTCTCTTTTATACAAAATATATGCATGGTCTATTATACAGCTTTGAATATAAAAGGACCCTCACTGCAACTAAACCTGATTGTTATTCAAACTATGATCCCTTATAATAGCTTTGTAGAGGCTTCAGAGCAACATGTTAAATTAACCATTGCCTATATGGCACTGACTTGGAATGTATGTGTGAATGCTGCTATATACTTTATTGTTCCAACCTACCTCTGCGGCAAGCATACGGAACTCAATGGCATACTGAGCAACATATCTTGTACCTTGCTGAATGGACATGAGTCGTTTAGCAGCAGAGGAGGAGCGAGCCGGAACATCAAACACCCTTCAAAAAGAGGCCACAAATTCAGGGTAATTTGAAATAACAGGTTTATTAGTCTCCCAAAAGGGATTAGCCCAGGCAAGAGCTGAGTAACGAGATCAGAAATCCCACCTTAGCTCTGTCAGAGGGAAATGCCTGAGGTAACATTTCAAAGTAAATGCCCACCTGGTTCAAAAACCCTCTGCACTGATTCGGATCGCCTCCATAATCGCTGAGGTAGAGGTGCAGAACCGGACATGTACCTGGTAAGGCTAGGTGCAGCAGCGGAAACAGGAGCAGCCATAACTTGCAGGACACTTTGGTCCAAATGTGCAGTGCGAGTCAGCAGAGTTTGCAGGGCTAGTGCAAATTGATCCAAGCGGTGATCCTGTTCATCCATCCTGGAAATTATGGCAGGTAAAGGTGGATTATTAGCACCATCAGGATTCATGGCCCTTGGGTAATGTCACGGTGCCAGGAATCAGACAGAGATGAGAAGTGCAAAAATAATCACACCTTTATTAATAGAAAAAAATAATAAAAAGTCCACAAAACAAATAATAAGCCAGGAATCAAAACCAGAGCTGGTAGTCAGACGAGCCGAGTCAGGAGCCAAAATGAATAGTCAGACAAGCCGAGTCAGAAGCCAAAGCGAGTAGTCAGACGAGCCGGAATCAAGAACAAGGAGAACAGCAGAGTCAGGAACAAGCCAGGGATCAGGAATCAGGAGCGACGTCAGACAGCCAGGTAATGCACAGGAGCTTTCACAAACAGGTCTGAGACAACACAAGGGCAAAGCATAATGAACAGAGGCCCTTTAAATAATAAGTGATGACATCACAATTCTGAGACTGCATCCTGTCTCACACTGATGATGAACACCAGTCTGGCCATAAAAGGAAGTGCAGGAAATGATCAGCATCACACGGTATGCACCAAAGTCAGCAAGAGAAGTGAGTAAAATGGCTGCCAGCAGCACATGGCAAACAAAAGAAGGAAAAAACCCTGACAGTGAGCCAATCACAATCAATATATATATATGCAGCCACCAATCAACATCTAGAATCTAGGTTCTCTGCTGCTCCTGAGCTTTGCTAGATAAAGCTTTCAGCAAAGTATAACAAGAGAAGGAAGCAAATTAAATAATAGAAGTAAATTGTAAAGTTGTTTAAAATTGTATTCTCTATCTGAATCATGAAAGAAAAATGTTGGGTTTCATGTCCCTTTAACATCACAGTTTTGTAATTTTCTGGCTGATCTTTTGGTTCCTTTTTAAAAATGCTCTCCTATATTTTGGTTGAACTCCAAAGAGAAAGAATTGTGAGAGACTAAAAAACAGAATTTACACTTACCGTTAAATTTCACTATTTTGGGATGACACGAGTCCATAGGTGTCCACCAGGTGGAGGTCAAGAACCCTTACAAGAGCATTTAATTCCTCCCACCTCCACTCTATCTCCAATTAACGTATCATAATGTTTGTGGGATATTTCCTTATCAGACCAATCCTGGCCAGTAGTCTTCTTATCCCAGCATCAAGTGGAAAGATAAGGAAAAATCCAATACCTAAGTTTAACGGATTGAAGGAATGAAGTAGTACAGCAACAGCAAACACCATAAGCAGCAAGGGTTAATGAGAAGCAGGTAACAGCTGAGTTCGGATCATAATTAAGCAAACAGTTAAATTCCCCTGAGAAGCGCAAAAATAAAAGGAATGTTCACCAGGTAGTGTACGGTTCAATGAGAGCAGGCAGCTCAGACTTCCTGAGTACCAAAAGGGTTAAGTAGGAGAATGGTCAAAAGGCAATGCAGGGTTCAGTAACGGCAGGCAGTCCAATTTTTCTCAGTATCAAAAGAGTTAACCAGGAGAATGGTCAATAGGCAATGCAGGGTTCAGTAACAGCAGGCAGTCCAATCTTTCTCAGTATCAAAAGGGTCAACCAGGAGAATGGTCAATAGGCAATGCAGGTTTCAGTAACAGCAGGCAGTCCAATCTTTCTCAGTATCAAAAGGGTTAACCAGGAGAAGGGTCAATAGGCAATGCAGGGTTCAGTAACATCAGGCAGTC
Source organism: Bombina bombina (assembly GCF_027579735.1). Classification (NCBI taxonomy): domain Eukaryota; kingdom Metazoa; phylum Chordata; class Amphibia; order Anura; family Bombinatoridae; genus Bombina; species Bombina bombina. Next base: position 503,072,750 of record NC_069505.1, read on the forward strand.
CAATCTTTCTCAGTATCAAAAGGGTTAAGCAAGAGAAGGGTCAATAGGAAATACAGGGTTCAGTAACAAGCAGGCAGTCTAATCTTTCTCAGCAAAGTCAATATGAAATGCAGGGTTCAGTAATAAGCAGGTAGTCCAATAAAGCACAATAGCAACAGCAAATAAAGCACCCAGGAGTATTCAGAGGCAAACCTATACTTTGGCTGAGACTAAGTAAAAAGGAGGTACTTACACATAGGCGCACATTTGCGTCAAGGAGGAAGCACAGCTGAGCTTCAGCACAGCATAAGCGGTACTCGGGGTGATGACTTCACCGCCGCATGCTGACAACAACCGCCAGCGGCCTTGGCAACGGACGAGGAGCGGAGGCGGTGTGACACATATAGCCAAGCAGAGGAGAGAAGTACAACAAAAGTAGGGAAGACCGAAAGCAGGGTTAAGAGGTGCCAATAAGAACAGATGCAACAAAAGAGCCTGGATGAGATCCACATACCAAGTTCTGCATGGCCACGCCTGAGCTATGAAAATTACTGAAGCCGATTCCTGTTTGTTCTACTTCCAAGAGTTATTGCAAGAATCAGAGGAAATAGATAGGCCAGTTGAAAGGACAGACTAGAGCATCTATCATTTGAGCTCTTGCCTCTCTTGAGCTGGTGCAATATACCAGAAGTTTGCGGTTCAGTTTGAACGCCATACAATCGATTTATGGAAAACCTAATCTCAGGATTAATTGATCAAACATGTCCTGACAGCTTAAAGGAACATGTTATCCATACATGTGTATATATATTATTTATGTTCTTCTTTTAATAATGAGATTCTGTTGGTAATGGAGAGATTGTTTTAACCATGGAAAGGATATATCCCTTTAAGAAAAAACTGAGCACCTAACAAGGAGGAGTCCTAAACAATTATCCTCAATAAAAGGAGAGCAGCAAGCAGTCAGAATTCATCTTGAAAAAGGCTACATCAGCTGAAACGCGTTGATCCGCAACACTGTGATTGTTTTACTATCAAGTCAATACAAACATACAGAGCGCTCTGTTGTTTTCAACTTTGGAACTTTATGAAAACAATCCTAACTGCAATGTATCATTGTTTCCTATGTTCTATCATCAAGCTCGGCTAACTGTGACTCTTAGAATCTGCAGACATCTTCGACACGCTGATCTACAGACCACCCGGTAATCAGTGCATCTGATTGGAGCAAACTATCATGTGACCCCGCATACGCTGCACAATCCAGCAAATTACAGTATACGTTGGAGCGATACTGTTCACCTGTAAGGTAATCTCCTGTCTATCAAGGGTCTAACGTGTTCACATCTAACCAACTACATTTGTACACGGAGAAGCATAACTGAAAATAGCTTCGTATTCTGGGTGAGTCAATTTTGTAAAACGAATCATCTATGACACAGACTTTTCTACTCTTACGCAGATTGTCCTTTTAGCCACCCACAGAGCTTTAACTTGAACGTTACATTGATCCGGCCACACAGACTGACTTAGCTGCTTTCCATGCTTTCACTGAACTCTGCTGTTTTTTTGCCTGCATTTTTCAACCATTGAACTTTGTTCTTTTGGATTCATTTTTTAAGCCCACAACGGACTTTTATTTCCATCCCCCCTCCTCCTACCACCGGTGGTTTTTTATTTTACCCATTCATTATGTATTTTTAAAGTTAGTTATTATGTATTAGGGTTTATATAAATACATTAAATATATTTTTTATTGAATGTACACAATCTATGAGCTATTCCTTATCATTAGCTTATTCTTATATCTATCAACTTTAGCCTATCCTCTATTTTTAGCAGCTTTCACTAGCGCACCCTGTATTTGGTTTTTAATAGTTATTGTTTAGAGGTATTGTGGAACTAACCTCTTTTTTTCAGGGTAGCCATTTTTTGTGCTAATTTGCAGACCTCCTTTTTACCTTATATGCATTTTTAGTTCCTGGTCTTATATAGAGGTAGTTTTTTATTTGCTCAATCATCTTTATTGCTGTTCATTTATTCACCATGGATATCTTTAAAACCAGAATGTCCATGCTGACAGACATTGAACAAATTGAGAATATTGAAACACCAAACACACTGCCGGTCAGCATGGACATAAAAGATATGTGTGATGATTTAGAAAAAATCATGACTAAAGAATTAAAACAAAAATTAGAAGTCAGTTTCATGCAGAGATATCTTAATCTAAATATGGTTCCCAGGGGATTAAGACTAATTAAAGACTGCACATTTGATTTACAGGAACCTTTACAACTAGAATGGTACAACACCTTAAAAGATGCTTCTCTTAATTTAATGAGGATTATAATCAAATCACGCAATATTTCACTCAGGGAATTTGAAGATAAATTAAATTATTTAAAGAATGAATTATAACCTTTTAATGAAGATGAGAATTTTAAAACATTACAAAATGAAATCATTACACATTTAAAGGAGATTAAAAAAGATGTACTTGAAATTAAAAATAAAAAAATGAATAGAGATAATTCTGATTATAATTTCAAAATAAATAAAGATAAAGACAACAATACAGAAATTTCCACCCCTTCAACCCCGTCTCCTGCTAATGAATCCCAGTCAATAAAAGATGACAAATGGAAACTTTTCTCAAAGAAAAATAGAGACAAAAATTCACACAATACTAGAAATTCCAAACAATCTAATTCATCAAATGGGATGAATTATTATGATAAAAAACATATTAACAATACACATAGAAATTCTAATACAAACTGCGAAACTCCTGACTGGAGATCAAGAGAAACTAACCAACAGAATCAGCATAATAACGAATGTAGACACTATAAAGAGAATTACACATCTAATAGAAATTATAAGGAGAATTACACAACAAATAGAAATGAACATCATAATTCAGGGAACCACTATTCTAATAACTATCATCCAGAAAATTGGAGAAATAGAAGGACATCTTTTAGAGAAGGTTTTGTTAATCATTCTTAAGGTAGTGATACTAATAGATCAAGAGTGAACAATCACAATAATGACTACAACTACACTAGACCCAACTATAGACCAACCCAGTCTAATCATAATTACTGGAACACTCCTCAAAAAAGATGTGAAAGAGAAGACACATGGCATATACAAACACATAATAGATTCAATCCACTATCAAATGAACCACATTATAACAATGGTGATGAGTACAGACAAAATCAACCCCCAACTCAAAAGGGATCTTTTAACCATCAGAACCCCTCTAGGTCTTTTTTAGAGGAGGATCCCAAAATAAAAGAACGATTAAAACTAAAAAAAAGAGCAAGAGAGGATGCAGAGGAAACAGACCATCTGGAACAGCAAAAAAGAATGAGATAAAGGATTATAAAAATATCTTTAATCTTAGTTCTGTAACATTAAAGGAGGAGGAATATAATGCCTATCCTTTGCACCTTCAACCAAGATAAATAAATTCAATACTTTAATCAATATAAACCAATTTATCAGAAGTGCAACCCAGAAAATATATTTTCTTAAAAATCCTATAACAAGAGGTCTTGAACAAAATCATCAAAATAGAAATAAAATTAATTTCCAACAAACAAATTTGAAACTGAAGTCTAATTTCTATCCCACTACAGAGAAAGGAAAAAACCTTGAACTTTTTGAAAAACTGGTAAAGGAAGATGTTGAAAAAATAAATACAGATAAACAAGTTAAGATGAATCTAACGAAAAAAGAAAGGGAAACTATAAATATACTAAAATCTAATACGAATATTGTAATAAAACAAGCGGATAAAGGGGGTGGCATTGTCTTCCTTGACAAAGAGGCCTACAGAAAAGAAGCTCTGAGATTACTAGAAGACCCCCTCACATACAAGAAAATTACTTTAAATCCTATCAATAAGTAAAAAAGAGATCTAGAAACCCTTTTAAAAAAAGCATACAATACAGGTATTATCAATAATAAGGAATATGAATTTTTATTTGTAAATCATCCCATCACTCCCACTTTTTATTATTTACCCAAAATTCACAAAAGTTTACCGAATCCACCAGGCAGGCCTATTATTTCAGGAACCAATTCATTAACAGCCAATCTTTCTGAATACATAGATTTTTTTCTCCAGCATTATGTTTTAAAATTACCTTCCTACTTAAAAGATTCAACAGATTTCCTAAATACTCTGCAAACAGTGAAATGGAAAGAGAGCTATACACTCATCACTTGTGATGTTTGTTCACTGTATACCAGTATAAAACATAGTTTAGGTTTAAAAGCTATAGACTATCATCTAGTCAATGAAGGTGAACTCCGCTCTGAACAAATAGATTTTATTAACACCTGCATTAAATTCATTTTAGAAAACAATTCTTTTATTTTTAATGATCAATATTTCCTACAACTGCAAGGGACTGCGATGGGCACCAAGTTCGCCCCAAGTTATGCCAATTTATTCATGGGACATCTTGAAGACATGGTCATCTACAATGGCACTTGGGAGGCGAACTTGGTGCTCTATCGTAGATTTATTGACGATATTTTTATCATTTGGGAAGGGGATTTAGAATTATTTGAGTTACTTTTAGATGACCTCAGCACAAGCACTTTTGGCCTCAATTTTACTTATGAACATAGTAAACACTCACTAAGTTATCTGGACATTAAAATTGAAATAAACCATGGTGAGATTCACACGAAAACACACTTCAAGGAAGTTGAATCTAATAATTATGTACATAGTCAAAGTTGTCACTATAGAAAATGGATAGAGAATATTCCACCTAACCAATTCTCCAGAATTAGAAAGAATTGCACCACACTAACTAATTATGATGAACAATCATCATATCTAGAGAGGAAGTTCCTTGAGAAGGGTTACAATAAAAGTAAAATAGAGTCAGCTAAAATTGCAGCTCGAGATAAAAATAGAAGTGACCTTTTAAAGAGAAGGGATAAGACTAGTACAATTAGAAACAATACAGGTGTGGACCCACTTTGTATCCCATTTATAACTGATTATAACATTCACCATAATCACATTAGATCCATTCTCAATAAACACTGGTATATTTTGCAGAGAGACCCAATTATCGGTGAATTATTACCTGACAAACCAGCAATGGTATTTAAAAAGGCAAGAAATTTAAAAAACATATTAGCCCCCAGCGCTTTTAAAGATTCAAAGAAAAAATTTATTGAAGGGGATTTTGAAACACACAAATTAAAAAGGTTTTACCCGTGCATAAACTGTAAAGCCTGCAAATTCAGCAACAAAACAAAGTGGATAAAGTCTACTAACACCAATAAAGACTTTGAAATAAGGGACTGTATCAGATGTACTGACATCAATGTGGTATATCTGATACAGTGTCCATGTTTTAAACAGTATTTGGGGGAGACCTCACGCCCCCTCAAAGACAGAATCCGTGAACATCTTTTAAACATCGAACACGGATTCACGGGACATTTACTATCTAGACATTTTAAAGAATGTCATAATCAAAACACAAAGGGTCTAAAATACTGGGACATAAGAAAAATTACTAACAATTGGAGAGGTGGTGATCTCAATAAAAAGTTGCTACGTGCTGAAGCTGAATTGATATTTCAATTCAAAACCTTAGAACCATTTGGTTTAAATGCAGAGCTAGATTTAAATTCTGTAATGCATTAATAAATCCCATGTAACTAAAAAACAAATTAAAAACTTTCTTACATATTATATTTGTGTTTCAAACTAAACATTATAATTTAGTGTTTAAAATGAACATGATTTTTCACTTTTTACTCATTTTTTACTTACCATTGATTATTTATTTATTTATTATTAACTATATATTCTTATAATAGACAATAGGAAATTACTAAAAACTACTTTACATCTTTAAATAGCTAATAAGTCTAAATGAGTTATGGGTTTATACACTATTAAGGGAGACCATTTTTAAGTATATAATCTTTCCCAATCATAATACTCACTAAACACAAGATTAAAATGATATCACTAGATTGTACATTGCCTTAATATATATATATATATTTTTTTCACATATTGGCAATATAATTTTTTCTTTATACATTAGATATTTTTCACTCTTATTTATTATATATCAATTACACTGATAAGATTAGTTACCACAATTTATCTAATCATTAAATTTAGTAAATTTATCAAATTTAAATTTTTTTATATGTCTTTGTAATTATTTATTTACAACATAATAAGGTCCAATTCACATTATAGATCACTGTAAGATAAACACATGTTTTTTCCCCAGATATGAACTTGATAAGGAATTTTACATTTATGTTTATTTATGTATAACTCACCATAACAGTATTTGCTTTTATATTCACATTTTTTATACATGTTATCCATACATGTGTATATATATTATTTATGTTCTTCTTTTAATAATGAGATTCTGTTGGTAATGGAGAGATTGTTTTAACCATGGAAAGGATATATCCCTTTAAGAAAAAACTGAGCACCTAACAAGGAGGAGTCCTAAACAATTATCCTCAATAAAAGGAGAGCAGCAAGCAGTCAGAATTCATCTTGAAAAAGGCTACATCAGCTGAAACGCATTGATCTGCAACACTGTGATTGTTTTACTATCAAGTCAATACAAACATACAGAGCGCTCTGTTGTTTTCAACTTTGGAACTTTATGAAAACAATCCTAACTGCGATGTAACATTGTTTCCTATGTTCTATCATCAAGCTCGGCTAACTGTGACTCTTAGAATCTGCAGACATCTTCGACACGCTGATCTACAGACCACCCGGTAATCCGTGCATCTGATTGGAGCAAACTATCACGTGACCCCGCATACACTGCACAATCCAGCAAATTACAGTATACGTTGGAGCGATACTGTTCACCTGTAAGGTAATCTCCTGTCTATCAAGGGTCTAACGTGTTCACATCTAACCAACTACATTTGTACACGGAGAAGCATAACTGAAAATAGCTTCGTATTCTGGGTGAGTCAATTTTGTAAAACGAATCATCTATGACACAGACTTTTCTACTCTTACGCAGATTGTCCTTTTAGCCACCCACAGAGCTTTAACTTGAACGTTACATTGATCCGGCCACACAGACTGACTTAGCTGCTTTCCATGCTTTCACTGAACTCTGCTGTTTTTTTGCCTGCATTTTTCAACCATTGAACTTTGTTCTTTTGGATTAATTTTTTAAGCCCACAACGGACTTTTATTTCCATCCCCCCTCCTCCTACCACCGGTGGTTTTTTATTTTACCCATTCATTATGTATTTTTAAAGTTAGTTATAGAAACATAGAAACATAGATATTGACGGCAGATAAGAGCCATAGGCCCAGCAAGTCTGCCCCACCTTACCTAACAGTATAAACTTATCTAGTTCGTAGGATAGCCCTATGCTTGTCCCATGCATTTTTAAAGTCCCCCACAGTGTTTGTTGCTACTACCTCTTGAGGAAGTTTATTCCATAAATCAATCACTCTTTCTGTAAAGAAGTGCTTCCTCAAATTACTCCTGAATCTACTACCCTTTAGCTTGAGCTCATGACCCCTTGTTCTTGAATTTTCCATTTTATGTAAAATACCCACAGCCTCAGTTTTACTAAACCCTTTAATGTACTTGAAAGTTGCTATCATATCACCTCTTTCCCTTCTCTCCTCTAAGCTATACATATTTAGGTCATTGAGCCTATCCTGGTAAGTTTTATTTTTTAGACCATGTACCATTTTGGTAGCCCTCCTTTGCACAGATTCAAGTTTGTTAATATCCTTCTGAAGATATGGCCTCCAGAACTGCACACAATACTCAAGATGAGGCCTAACTAATGATCTATAAAGTGGCATAAGAACCTTACTATTTCTGCTGCAAATACCTCTACCAATACATCCAAGCATTCTGCTAGCCTTACTCGCTGCCTTACTACATTGTTTACTAAGTTTTAAATCATCTGAAATAATAATTCCCAAGTCCTGTTCCTCGTCTGTAACAGTCAGTAAAGTGTCATTGAGTCTGTAATTAACATTTGGATTTTTCTTCCCTAAATGCATTATTTTACACTTTGCTGTGTTAAACTTTAGATCCCAGTCGTTTGTCCAATCCTCCAATTGTTGTATATAACTTCTCATTTTGTCTACCCCCCCTGGAACATCCACTCTGTTGCAAATTTTTGTATCATCTGCAAAGAGACATACTTTCCCCTGTAGCCCTTTGCTGATATCGCAGATAAATATGTTAAACAAAACAGGCCCCAGAACTGACCCCTGAGGAACACCACTAGTAACAGCCCCCTCTGCTGAATGAACTCCATTTACTAAGACACTTTGTTTTCTGTCCTTATACTGAGCAACATATCTTGTACCTTGCTGAATGGACATGAGTCGTTTAGCAGCAGAGGAGGAGCGAGCCGGAACATCAAACACCCTTCAAAAAGAGGCCACAAATTCAGGGTAATTTGAAATAACAGGTTTATTAGTCTCCCAAAAGGGATTAGCCCAGGCAAGAGCTGAGTAACGAGATGAGAAATCCCACCTTAGCTCTGTCAGAGGGAAATGCCTGAGGTAACATTTCAAAGTAAATGCCCACCTGGTTCAAAAACCCTCTGCACTGATTCGGATCGCCTCCATAATCGCTGAGGTAGAGGTGCAGAACCGGACATGTACCTGGTAAGGCTAGGTGCAGCAGCGGAAACAGGAGCAGCCATAACTTGCAGGACACTTTGGTCCAAATGTGCAGTGCGAGTCAGCAGAGTTTGCAGGGCTAGTGCAAATTGATCCAAGCGGTGATCCTGTTCATCCATCCTGGAAATTATGGCAGGTAAAGGTGGATTATTAGCACCATCAGGATTCATGGCCCTTGGGTAATGTCACGGTGCCAGGAATCAGACAGAGATGAGAAGTGCAAAAATAATCACACCTTTATTAATAGAAAAAAATAATAAAAAGTCCACAAAACAAATAATAAGCCAGGAATCAAAACCAGAGCTGGTAGTCAGACGAGCCGAGTCAGGAGCCAAAATGAATAGTCAGACAAGCCGAGTCAGAAGCCAAAGCGAGTAGTCAGACGAGCCGGAATCAAGAACAAGGAGAACAGCAGAGTCAGGAACAAGCCAGGGATCAGGAATCAGGAGCGACGTCAGACAGCCAGGTAATGCACAGGAGCTTTCACAAACAGGTCTGAGACAACACAAGGGCAAAGCATAATGAACAGAGGCCCTTTAAATAATAAGTGATGACATCACAATTCTGAGACTGCATCCTGTCTCACACTGATGATGAACACCAGTCTGGCCATAAAAGGAAGTGCAGGAAATGATCAGCATCACACGGTATGCACCAAAGTCAGCAAGAGAAGTGAGTAAAATGGCTGCCAGCAGCACATGGCAAACAAAAGAAGGAAAAAACCCTGACAGTGAGCCAATCACAATCAATATATATATATGCAGCCACCAATCAACATCTAGAATCTAGGTTCTCTGCTGCTCCTGAGCTTTGCTAGATAAAGCTTTCAGCAAAGTATAACAAGAGAAGGAAGCAAATTAAATAATAGAAGTAAATTGTAAAGTTGTTTAAAATTGTATTCTCTATCTGAATCATGAAAGAAAAATGTTGGGTTTCATGTCCCTTTAACATCACAGTTTTGTAATTTTCTGGCTGATCTTTTGGTTCCTTTTTAAAAATGCTCTCCTATATTTTGGTTGAACTCCAAAGAGAAAGAATTGTGAGAGACTAAAAAACAGAATTTACACTTACCGTTAAATTTCACTATTTTGGGATGACACGAGTCCATAGGTGTCCACCAGGTGGAGGTCAAGAACCCTTACAAGAGCATTTAATTCCTCCCACCTCCACTCTATCTCCAATTAACGTATCATAATGTTTGTGGGATATTTCCTTATCAGACCAATCCTGGCCAGTAGTCTTCTTATCCCAGCATCAAGTGGAAAGATAAGGAAAAATCCAATACCTAAGTTTAACGGATTGAAGGAATGAAGTAGTACAGCAACAGCAAACACCATAAGCAGCAAGGGTTAATGAGAAGCAGGTAACAGCTGAGTTCGGATCATAATTAAGCAAACAGTTAAATTCCCCTGAGAAGCGCAAAAATAAAAGGAATGTTCACCAGGTAGTGTACGGTTCAATGAGAGCAGGCAGCTCAGACTTCCTGAGTACCAAAAGGGTTAAGTAGGAGAATGGTCAAAAGGCAATGCAGGGTTCAGTAACGGCAGGCAGTCCAATTTTTCTCAGTATCAAAAGAGTTAACCAGGAGAATGGTCAATAGGCAATGCAGGGTTCAGTAACAGCAGGCAGTCCAATCTTTCTCAGTATCAAAAGGGTCAACCAGGAGAATGGTCAATAGGCAATGCAGGTTTCAGTAACAGCAGGCAGTCCAATCTTTCTCAGTATCAAAAGGGTTAACCAGGAGAAGGGTCAATAGGCAATGCAGGGTTCAGTAACATCAGGCAGTCCAATCTTTCTCAGTATCAAAAGGGTTACGCAAGAGAAGGGTCAATAGGAAATACAGGGTTCAGTAACAAGCAGGCAGTCTAATCTTTCTCAGCAAAGTCAATATGAAATGCAGGGTTCAGTAATAAGCAGGTAGTCCAATAAAGCACAATAGCAACAGCAAATAAAGCACCCAGGAGTATTCAGAGGCAAACCTATACTTTGGCTGAGACTAAGTAAAAAGGAGGTACTTACACATAGGCGCACATTTGCGTCAAGGAGGAAGCACAGCTGAGCTTCAGCACAGCATAAGCGGTACTCGGGGTGATGACTTCACCGCCGCATGCTGACAACAACCGCCAGCGGCCTTGGCAAGAGAAGTACAACAAAAGTAGGGAAGACCGAAAGCAGGGTTAAGAGGTGCCAATAAGAACAGATGCAACAAAAGAGCCTGGATGAGATCCACATACCAAGTTCTGCATGGCCACGCCTGAGCTATGAAAATTACTGAAGCCGATTCCTGTTTGTTCTACTTCCAAGAGTTATTGCAAGAATCAGAGGAAATAGATAGGCCAGTTGAAAGGACAGACTAGAGCATCTATCATTTGAGCTCTTGCATCTCTTGAGCTGGTGCAATATACCAGAAGTTTGCGGTTCAGTTTGAACGCCATACAATCGATTTATGGAAAACCTTATCTCAGGATTAATTGATCAAACATGTCCTGACAGCTTAAAGGAACATGTTATCCATACATGTGTATATATATTATTTATGTTCTTCTTTTAATAATGAGATTCTGTTGGTAATGGAGAGATTGTTTTAACCATGGAAAGGATATATCCCTTTAAGAAAAAACTGAGCACCTAACAAGGAGGAGTCCTAAACAATTATCCTCAATAAAAAGAGAGCAGCAAGCAGTCAGAATTCATCTTGAAAAAGGCTACATCAGCTGAAACGCGTTGATCCGCAACACTGTGATTGTTTTACTATCAAGTCAATACAAACATACAGAGCGCTCTGTTGTTTTCAACTTTGGAACTTTATGAAAACAATCCTAACTGCAATGTATCATTGTTTCCTATGTTCTATCATCAAGCTCGGCTAACTGTGACTCTTAGAATCTGCAGACATCTTCGACACGCTGATCTACAGACCACCCGGTAATCCGTGCATCTGATTGGAGCAAACTATCACGTGACCCTGCATACGCTGCACAATCCAGCAAATTACAGTATACGTTGGAGCGATACTGTTCACCTGTAAGGTAATCTCCTGTCTATCAAGGGTCTAACGTGTTCACATCTAACCAACTACATTTGTACACGGAGAAGCATAACTGAAAATAGCTTCGTATTCTGGGTGAGTCAATTTTGTAAAACGAATCATCTATGACACAGACTTTTCTACTCTTACGCAGATTGTCCTTTTAGCCACCCACAGAGCTTTAACTTGAACGTTACATTGATCCGGCCACACAGACTGACTTAGCTGCTTTCCATGCTTTCACTGAACTCTGCTGTTTTTTTGCCTGCATTTTTCAACCATTGAACTTTGTTCTTTTGGATTCATTTTTTAAGCCCACAACGGACTTTTATTTCCATCCCCCCTCCTCCTACCACCGGTGGTTTTTTATTTTACCCATTCATTATGTATTTTTAAAGTTAGTTATTATGTATTAGGGTTTATATAAATACATTAAATATATTTTTTATTGAATGTACACAATCTATGAGCTATTCCTTATCATTAGCTTATTCTTATATCTATCAACTTTAGCCTATCCTCTATTTTTAGGAGCTTTCACTAGCGCACCCTGTATTTGGTTTTTAATAGCTTAAAGGAACAGTCTACACCAGAATATGTATTGTTTTAAAAGATAGATAATCCCTTTATTACCCATTCCCTAGTTTTGCATAACCAACACAGTTATAATACACTTTTCACCTCTTTGATTACCTTGTATCTAAGCCTCTGCAGACTGCCCCCTTATCTCAGTGCTTTTTACAGACTTGCATTTTAGCCAATCAGTGCTGGCTCATAGGAACTCCATGTGCATGAGCACAGTGTTATCTATATGAAACACATGAACTAACACCCTCTAGTGGTGAAAAACTGTCAAAATGCCCTAAGATGAGAGGTGGCCTTCAAGGGCTTAGAAATTAGCATATGAACCTCCTAGGTTTAGCTTTCAACTAAGAATACCAAGAGAACAAAGCAATATTGGTGATAGATGTAAATTTGAAAATTTTTCAAAATTACATGCCCTATCTGAATAATGAAAGTTTGTTTTGGACTAGACTGCCCCTTTAAAGGGACAGTCTAGGCCAAAATAAACTTTCATGATTCAGATAGAGCATGTAATTTTAAACAATTTTCCAATTTACTTTTATCACCAATTTTGCTTTGTTCTCTTGGTATTCTTAGTTGAAAGCTTAACCTAGGAGGTTTATATGCTAATTTCTTAGACCTTGAAGGCCACCTCTTTTCAGAATGCATTTTAACAGTTTTTCACCACTAGAGGGTGTTAGTTCATGTATTTCAAATAGATAACACTGTGCTCGTGCACATGAAGTTATCTGGGAGCAGGCACTGATTGGCTAAACTGCAAGTCTGTCAAAAGAACTGAAATAAATGGGCAGTTTGCAGAGGCTTAGATACAAGATAATCACAGAGGTTAAAAGTTTATTAATATAACTGTGTTGGTTATGCAAAACTGGGGAATGGGTAATCAAGGGATTATCTATCTTTTAAAACAATAAAAATTCTGGTGTAGACTGTCCCTTTAAGTAACCTGCTTCTTATTTGTTTACACCAGGAAAGTGAATAGCCAATAGAGTGCAGTGGTTTTCCTCTGCCCAAGACAGAATGTGAGAAACTTCTTGCATAGCTAGGGGACCCCGAATCCCTCCCTGATGATTGATGAACACAACAGCCATGATGTTATCTGACTGAAAACTAAATTTTTCCTGTTGATGAAGGGGCCAAGAATGGAGAGCCCAATGGATCACACAAAGTTCTAGGATGTTGATAGGTAATCTCACCTACTGAGGAGTTCATGCTCCCTGTGCTTTTCAGATCTCCTAAACAGTGCCCCAACCCATCAGGCTTGCATCTGTTGTGACCCAGGTCCAGCTAGGCTGAAGAAATGAGGCTCCAAGGGTCAAATAAGGGCTGTCGCTCCACCATGAGAGAGACCGTTTGATTGACGAATTGAGCACTATTTGCTGCTCCAGATGAAAACAATCCTGTGACTGGACACTGTTGAAGCATGGATAACTAAAGGGGACAAAGATTAAAAGGATCAAAAGGTACTGTGTCTGATGCTGCTACTATAAGACCCACTACGTCCCTGCACTGTGCTACTGATGGGGAATGAATCATCTGTAGAGATCGACAGGCCTTCTGAAGTTTGTCCTTAAGAGTCTCTGTGAGAAACAAGTGCATTTGAACAAATTCTTTTATCACTCCCAGAAAGACTACCCTTGTAGCTGGGGATAAAGTACTCTTGGAAACATTGATGTTCCATCCATGTTCCTGAAGGAAGGAAATCCCTTACTGGGTATGAGAAGATGCCAGAGAAAGAGATGGGACTTGTATCAAGATGTTGTCCAAATAAGGTGCAATCGAGATTTCCTGTGTTCTTATCACTACTAACAGAGCCCCTAAAACTTTCATGAAGATGCAAGGGGCTGTGGCTAAACTAAAAGGTAGAGCCGCAAATTGGAAATGCTTGTTGAGAAAAGCAAATCTTAGAAACTGGAAATGGTCTTCGTGAATTGGGATGTGTAGATAAGCATCCTTCAAATCTATGGTTGTAATAAATTGACCCCCTTGAACCAAGGGCAAAATGGTGTGGACTGTTTAGATTTTGAATAAAGGAACATGGCCAAATATGTTCAGGGTTTTTAGATCCAGAATGGGACGGTAAGTGTCCTAAAGAGGTTGGAAAAGAACCCCTTTCCCTGTTGAGAACCTGGGACAAGTTATATTACTCTCAAATTCTCTAAATCCCAAATATATTGAATAAAAGGTAGCTGCCTTAGAGAATCCTTTGGAACATGAGACAGATCAAACTGTTCCCAGGGATGCCTGGTGAGAAAGCCTATGCGGTAACCCTGGGATATGATGTTGAGAACCCAGGGATCTTCAACTGATCTGTACCAGGCCTATAAAAACCAAATCAATCTGTCCCCTACCAGAGAATCCTCTGAACAGGGGGCTGTCCCTTCATGCAGATTTCTGACTGGAGTTGAGCTTCTTGGTATGTCTCTTAGACAAGGAAAATCCTGGCTTCCAGGAAGGTTTAAAGGAGTTAAGACTTCTGAATGGAAGAGTACTTCTGGTCCCTGGCAGATTGAAAAGAATGAAAATGATTAGTTTGCTTATATTTTTTCTTAGACTTCTTTTCCTGAGGAAGGAAAGCTCCTTTACCTCCAGTAACAGTTTTAATGATATAGTCTAACTCTGATCCAAAAAGCAATTCACCCTCAAAGGCAATTGACAAGAGACTATTCTTAGAGACCATATCAGCTGACCAGGATTTATGCCATAAAGATTTCCTTAGCAGAACATATAGCAATGCATATATTTTTAAAATCAATTTTAATGATGTAAAAAACTGCATCGCACATGAAATGATTTTTATGGACCTTAATGCAGTTACTGATATCCTCGGATGACTGTTCAGGAAGTATCTGAGGAGAAAGGAGGAAAATCACACCAAACGGATACCGCAGTGGCCACACAGGTGATTACCACTGCTGGTCTAAGCTGAAGAGCTTATTGAGAAATAATTTTCTCAGCAAAGACTCGGATATGTGGTCCATTGGGTAGTTAAATGAGGAACTATCCTCCAATGCAATAGTCGTGCATTTGGCTAGAGTGAAAATAGCTCCATCAACCTTTGGAATCACTTCCCAGGCTGTCAATCTTTTCTGAAAGAGGATACATGGTCCGTGGTCTTTTCGATTCTTTAGCAATAAAGTCTGTAACCAAGCCTGGAGCTTCAAAAGCCTTAGGAACTTTTGGCAGATCTTTGAAAACCTGATTTAACTTATTGACAGGTTTTGGAGATTCTGTAGTCTGGTCTGACATTTTTAAAGTGTTCAGAACTTCCCTGTAGAAGGAAATGGATATGATACACTCTGAATCTGTATGTGGAGTCAGGCCCTGGCTCAGTTACCGGTTCAGGATCTTCTGAGGAGATTTCACCCTCAGAACCCTTAGAAAGGGACTCATCAAAGTCAAATGTTTGTAAACTAGGTAGTAACAGATTGTCATGTACTGCCTCTTTAAGGATGGGTTGGCTAATTTAATTCTTTCCCCTTTAAATAGTAGGAGGATCCTTCTCACTTTGCTTGGAAATTCGTTCATGCAGGAGCTTTACCCTGAAGCAACAAGTACCTGTCTCTTCGTTTTCAAGTCATATTTGACATCAGCTTTTCTTCTAAAGGAAGTTATTTGGATATTCTTCTACTAACTTATTCCTCTTATTTTTATTTCAGAGGAGCATTTGTCAAAGTTAATTCATAACTTTGCCTTTCTTTCTGTGCTGGTCTCTTGTTTGTGTGTCATCCAATCAAGCAAGTGCAGTCTGACACACCTCCATTTGCTGCAGCATACAGGTTTGATTTCCAGTGTCAAAGCACCTTAGCTGCTGTGTGTGGATTTTCTCTGTATTCAGACACCTTCTCCTTGCTGCTGACAAGCAATCTAGGATCAACTTATTTCCAGTGTTCTGATGTTATTACTTTGTACTCCAGATCCTCAAAGGGAATCATTACATATTTCCAAGCCAAAATGGATCCTGTAGAGCTCACAAATCATGTACATAACCTGAACAAAAGAGTGGACCTATTAACTCAAGGTTTAAGAGAACTCCAGGTTGAAAATGAGACCTTAAAGGCTATCCTTAAAGACACAGTAGCAACTAAAACACCTTCTACAGAACAAACACCAGAACCTATGGTAAGTTCTCCGGATAAATTCTCAGGAGAGAGAAGTCAATTCAGAGACTTTAAAAATGCTTGCTATTTATTATTTGTTATGAAACCTAAAACGTATGTTACAGAAAAACAAAAGGTTCTAACTGTGCTATCATATTTATGGGCAGAGCCTAGATCATGGGCAAATGGTTTATTTGAGTATAACGATCCTGTCTTAGATTCATTAGATGCATTCTTTAACGCAATGGCTTTACTTTATGAGGATCCAATGAAGCAAATCACAGCAGAGAATAACATGCGTGCCTTGAAACAAAACAAAAGGTTTGTTGAAGACTATATAGCTGATTTTAAAAGATGGGCAAAGGACAGTCAGTGGAATGCTGTGGCATTAAAGAATCAGTTTAGGTTGGGACTGTCAGAAAGAATAAAAGACGAATTGGCAAGAGTTGATTTACCAGAAACTTTATATGGGTTAATCAGCTTAAGTATTACAATAGATAGAAGATTACATGAGAGGCGAAAAGAAAGAGGAAATTTTGACTACCAAAAATTTAAGTTTTCAGTATCCTCTAGTTCTCCATCTCCAAGATCTTCAGAAGAACCTCTGCAGGCCCATTTATCAAAGGGCTTGCGGACCTGATCCGACACTGCGGATCAGGTCCGCAAGACCTCGCTAAATGCGGAGAGCAATACGCTCTCCGCATTTAACATTGCACCAGCAGCTCACAAGAGCTGCTGGTGCAACGCCGCCCCCTGCTGACTCGCGGCCAATCGGCCGCCAGCAGGGAGCTGTCAATCAACCCGATCGTATTCGATCGGGTTGATGTCCGGCGATTCCTGTCCGCCTGTTCAGAGCAGGCGGACAGGGTTATGGAGCAGCGGTCTTTAGACCGCTGCTTCATAAGTTGTGTTTCTGGCGAGTCTGAAGACTCACCAGAAACAGGGCCCTTCAAGCTCCGTACGGAGCTTGATAAATGGGCCTGCTGGACGTAGGTTTTGTCACAGGACCTCTCAAAGCAGAGGAGAAAATAAGAAGATGTATGAATAACTTATGCCTCTACTGTGCAGCGAAAGACCACAAGGTAAAAGAATACCCTCTGCTGTCAAAGTCTAAAAAAGGTAACACTAATGATGAACATTTCTCATTTACTTATCTCCTGAACCTCCTATTTACTGTCAAATTTCTCTCTCCCTACAGTGGGATCGCCAAGAGATTCATACTAAAGCCATCATTGATTAAGGAGCATCCGGCCTTTTCATTGATTCTAGCATTGTAAAAAAAAAATTTTTTTACAAAAGTTCAAATAGCAAATACAGTAGTATTGCATGTTTTTGATGGTACACTTTCATCTAAAGGTCCTATTACACATCAAACTACACCCCCCACAGTTATAGCAAATTATGGTCACAGGGAATTTATAGAGTTTGATATAACACCCTCACCATTATTTCCAATAGTCATTGGGTTAAAATGGTTGCAGAAACATCAGTCAAAAACTCACACATTGACTCACATATTGTAAAGAGAATTGTTTAAATCTATCCTTAATTTTCCAGACAAGTGAAATATCTGTTTCACCAGAATACACAGAATTTTTAGATGTGTTTGATAAACGTGAAGCAGAAACCTTACCACCTCACAGGTTTTATGACTGTCCCATAGAACTCTGTCCAGGATCACCTATTCCTTACGGACGAATTTATTCTTTATCACAACCCGAATTAAGACATTTAAAAGAATATATTGACGAAAACCTTAGAAAAGGTTTTATTCGGCCTAGTACTTTTCCAGCAGGTGCTGGAATATTTTTCGTTAAAAACAAAGATGAATCATTAAGACCCATCATAGATTATCGGGAACTTAATAAATTAACTATTAAAAACAGATACCCCTTACCATTAATCCACAAATTAATAGAAAGATTAAGTACATCCAAGATATATACAAAATTAGATTTAAGAGGGGCATACAATCTAATTAGAATCAGAGAGGGTGACGAATAGCTCACAGCTTTCAGAACTAGGTACGGGTTATTTGAATACACTGTGATGCCATTTGGGCTCTGCAATGCCCCAGCAACCTTCCAGAAATTCATTAACGATATTTTTAGGGATCTACTCGATGTATATATGATAATCTATCTCGATGATACATTACATTCAACATGTCACCACAGTACTTACTCGTTTATGTAAACATCATTTATATGCAAAATCAGATAAATGTATTTTCCATACAACTGAAATCTCCTTCTTGGGCTACAAAATAAGTCCAATAGGAATTCAAATGCAAGATGGCAAAGTTTCAGCAATAACGAATTGGCCTATACCCAAGACTAAAAAACCATTACAAAAATTTCTCGGGTTCTCAAACTTTTATAGGAAATTTATAAAAGGGTGTTTATAACTACTTAATTATTTATAGGCCAGGAGCCAAGAACGGGAAAGCAGATGCTCTTTAAAGACAAACAGAAATAATTTCACACAAACGTCCTAATTCTTCAGTAATACCAACTGATCATATAATGATCATTCAACAAGATTTAATAACTTCAATACGAAGTGAACAAGAACAGGATTCTCAAGTTCTTAAAAGGGTTTTCACATATAGTCAGACCATTAACAAAACTAACAGGGAATAAATCACACTTTCACTGGACAAGAGAAGCACAAACTGCTTTTAACTGTCTAAAAACAAATTTTACAACAGCACCACTTCTTCATTATCCAGATCCAAATCTACAATATACATTGGAAGTAGATGTATCAGATGTAGCAATAGGTGCCATTCTGTCTCAAAGAAAATCCTTAAAAGTACCACTGCACCCAGTGGCATACTATTCCAGATGCATGTCACAAGCAGAGTTGAATTATCCAATAGGAGAAAAGGAATTGTTGGCAATAAGAGCATCATTAGAACATTGGAGGAACCTATTAGAAGGAACAATAAGCCCAATTCTCATATTCACTGATCACAAGAATATAGAATATTTACACACAACCCGCACACTATCCGCCCGTCAGGTAAGATGGAGTTTATACCTTTCTCGATTCAACTACTTAATTATTTTGTTTAGAACTACTTAATTATTTATAGGCCAGGAGCCAAGAACGGGAAAGCAGACTCTCTTTAAAGACAAACAGAAACAATTTCACACAAACGTCCTAATTCTTCAGTAATACCAACTGATCATATAATGATCATTCAACAAGATTTAATAACTTCAATACGAAGTGAACAAGAACAGGATTCTCAAGTTCTTAAGGAACGTTTGGAAAAAGGGCAGAATGCTCTAATGTATTAAAAGAATTTTATTTATATACCTTCATTAATACAGGAGAGAATTCTAAAGGCAAATCACGACTCACTACTCATTGGGCACCCTGGTATTTAAAAAACTTTGGATCTTCTTCAACGAGAGTATTGGTGGCCCAATATGAAAGAGACCATAACGTCTTACATCAAATCATGTCCTATATGTACACAAACTAAGCCTGACATTCAAAAGCCTTATGGATTTCTAATAAGTTTACCAATCCCTAATAGACCTTAGGAATGAAAATACCTTAAATACCACCACCTAATAGACTTACATATTATTTCAATGGACATTCACAGTTATATAACACAACATCATTAGTTAATTTACAATGAGGCTAAACAAGAAAATGAAAAGGTAGAAAAACTTAATCAGAAAAATTCATTTAGGATCCAATCAACACATACCTAATATATTACAGACATATGGATAGGTCAAATTCTCTATTCATTCCCTTAAGGAACATAGTCCCAAGCTTACTAATCCAAAATGTTTCCTTTATTTTTAGGGTTTTAACCTATCACCCCCCCCTCCTAGGATATTTTACTTGCTCAAGAATCTGAAACCTGAGTTGGCTCAAATTATGGCCAGCAGTTAAAAAGTGATTTTTTTTTTACTGGGGCATCTGTCTTATTGGTCCTTATATTATAGTAACAAGATACTAGGTAAAGTAATACTAATGGTAAGTACCTATAGGTGTCAAATATTTTTGCAATCAACAAGCACCTGTTAGGGGGGGGCAATATAGCACTAAAGATACTCAGAAAAATGAGTTATAAAGTCTGTAACAAAAAAGAGTGCTTTACCCCTACAATTATATAGGAAACATTTTCACTGAATAATACAGGAACAATTTTTAACCATTCATATTTTATCTTTATTGGTTTAACTATTCAATCATACACGTTTAAAAACACAAACTCTCTAGATATCAATATATAGCAATAAAAAAACAAAGATCCGTTGCACGTCCTGGTAAGGATACGATTAGACTCCAGAAGTTAAAAATAGAAAAATCTTTATTTAGTTGAATCGCTCCAAGGGATAAAAAGGTATATAACAGACTCTGCACAGAGCAAGTTAAAACAGGTCTGACCGGTTTCGGCACTACATGGCCGTAGTCATAGACATATAACAGGTGATGTTGCAAACACCTTATATACCTGTAAGCCACTCCCACCAATAGGGGTTGCTTAAAAAAATAGTTAAGACAACAATCTTAGCTCTGTACTTACAATTAACTTAGCTTATTATATTATTGCATAGACAGTCTAAACAACATTTTCTGGGTAACAATTACTGTTGAATAAAAAGCAAAATATAGACAGTTAAATAAAGTATTTCATATAAACAATTGTAACATCTCTACATATCATATTTATATATGCTCATACACATTATTTAGCACTTAGTAATTAATCCTAAAATGAAGCCAAACATAGTAGATAATAAGCTAACACAATAAATGGGTATATTTAATACATCAAATGTCTAATCACTATGAAATCCAAAGACAACAACAAGTATCCCATATTTCTGTACTATATTTATTTATATACTCATATAGTTAACCCATGGTGTTTTAATCCAGAATATAACATACCATAGTTAATAATAGGCCAAAAAATGAGTAAAAATATATACATTAAGTATGCCAAATATCTAATCACAGTGGAATTCAAATAATGCAACCACTATGAAAGATATTACGCATAAGGCTCCCAAGATTTATTGAACCATGGGACCATGTTACATACTGCAGACAGATATAATACAAGCAACATCTTACAGAAGCTTTTAACATATCAATGGGTTGTCTAAAATAAACAATCTCAAACTGTATAAACTAAGCATGTCTTAGTCAGGATAACTTTCCAGGTGATAGACTTCCAAAGCATAAAACAATATAGTAATATGATAGAGTGGTTTAAACCCAGGCTGACTAGAATAGAGTATTAATATCTACAATAAACTACATGTTTCATTAAAGTAAATTATTGACATACTCTATCTATGCCAATAGTTGATAATGTCAAACTCCGAGTTGAAACCTCCAGGGAGCAGGCTACCAAGTCTGTGTATCCAGTATATTTCCTGCCTGGAAATAATCTGGAATTTATCCCCTCCCCTAGGAGGTCTGGAGACAAGCTCAATAGCCTGCCACCTGAAGGTTCCAACATCACCAGAGTGGACCTCCAAAAAATGTTTAGAGAGACCGAAACTGCTCTTTCCTGTGTTACATATGATAGATGTTCCCTGATTCGTTTACCCACTGGCCTAGTTGTTCTACCTACATATTGTTTCTGACACTGTGTGCATTCAATCAAATATATAACATATTTACTGCCACACTTAATGCAACCTTTAGTATCAAAAACTTCTGATGTATTGGCTGAGATGAAAGTTTTAGAGACATTCATGTGGTTGCATGATTTGCATGTTTTTTTACCACATTTATAGGTGCCCTTAACCTGTAACCATGAGCTACCACTTTCTTCTTTATGTAACATACTTGGAGAAAGTAAATTCCCCAAAGATAGATTCCATTTATATACAAAATTGCAACCATCACTTACAAGATCATGTAGAACCTTGTCCCCACGAAGGATGGGCAAATTCCTTTCCATCACCTTACACACTTGGTAGTATTGATTCGAAAAAGCCGTAACCAAAGTGGGCTTGGTTTTGTTGGATTGCTGGCTTTTCAATACTTTTTTTCTTGAGTGATCAAAGAGATAGTTTCTGTCCATCAAAGTAGATATGTGCATAGCAAAAAAATTCGGTTCGGTTCGATTCAGATTTTTTCCAATTTCGGTTCGAATCGATTCGAATTCGGAAAAATTTGAATCAATTCGGTTCGGATTCGTTTCGGATTCATTCAGATTCGAATAAATTCGGCTGGATTTGGTTCGATTCGGAAATTCGGAATTTCGGTAAGTGTTAGGTGGGATTAGACTAGTATTATGTACTGTATATTAGGTGTAACCCATAGCAGAGTGATATAACCTAATATACTGTACAATACTAGTGTAATCCATAGCCATCCGAATCTACCGAATAAATCCGAACTAATTCGGATTTATTCGGTACTATTTTAATTCGGAAATTCGGATCGATCCGAATCCCGAATTTTACGAATTCGGCCGAATTTCCAAATCGATCCGAAATGAATCGCACATGTCTACATCAAAGCGGTCTCTTCAAAAGCTTTATTTACCAGATTCTTCTGATAACCCCTATCTCTCAATCTGCACTTAAGATCCTTGCTCTCTTCAAGGAAATCTACCTCCCTGGTACAGTTCCGTTTAATCCGCATGAACTGACCCTTTCCAATGCCTTTAAACACATGTCTAGGGTGACTACTTTGTGCATGCAGAAGTGTGTTCCCGGAGATAGGTTTCCTATAAAGAGACGAGGAAATACTTCTTGATTCATAGTCGGAGGTGAGCGTTATATCAAGATAGTTGATCATATTCTGGTTCCACTCAAATGTGAATTTCAGACCTATGCTGTTCTGGTTGAAGTATTCAACCAAAACTTTGGCCTGTGGATAATTTGAGGACCAGATGACAAGCAGATCATCAATGAATCTCATGTATTTAACAATACATTGTGTATGTTCCCTTCTACCTCCAAAGACATGGAACCGCTCCCACCAGCCCATAAATAGGTTAGCGTAGGAGAAATTTCGCCCCCATGGCGGTTACACATCTCTGGAGATAAAATCTTTCCACAAACATGAAGAAGTTATGTTGAAGAAGGAACTGTACAGCTTTCATCACAAATTCCTTTTGCTCCAGTGGCAAGTCAGTCCCCCTGTCCAGAAAGTATGACACCGCTTTTAGTCCATATTCGTGAGGAATGGAAGAATATAGGGATACAACATAAATTGTTAACCAACTATATCCTGGCTCCCAAGTGGTGTCCTCCAGTCTGGACAGGACATGGGCTGTATCCATCACAAAACTGGGGAGTTCCTGGACTAAAAGGTTGAAGAAAGGTCAACCCATTTGGATAGTGGCTCCAATAAAGATCCAATATCCGCCACTATTGGTCTACCTTGTACATTAATTACACTCTTGTGGACCTTTGGTAGATGGTGGAAAATGGGCATTACCGGATTATCCACTAACAAACAATCATACGTTTCTTTATCAATGATACCCACTTCCACACCATCATCCAAAAGAATTTTCAATATTGCCCTGTACTGTACGGTAGGATCTCTGGGTAGTCTTATGTAAGCTTCAGGGTCATCCAATTGTCTTAGTGCCTCTTTGATATAAATATTCTTATCTAGCAACACAACATTACCACCCTTGTCAGACTGGCGAATGACTAATTTTTTATTACTCTGAAGTTTCATAATCGCTTCTCTCTCCAATCTTGACAGATTGGACCGATTGTCTTTACCTTTACTAGCTAGTATTGTTAAATCTTCAACAACCCTTTTATGAAAAACCTCCAGGCCTTTTTCTCTAGATTGCAAGGGATAAAAATTTGATCTCGATCTCATATTATGTTGCTTACGGTTAGATGGCCCTCGAGTTATAACAGCATAATTAGCACTACTTAAATCTTCAAGATCCGTAAGTACACAGACATCTCCAAAGGACATATTTCTTTGATCACTTACTTGGCAAAGAGTACCAACCGATTCTGTTTCCCTCTCCCTGGTATCCGAAAAGAATTTCCTTGAAGTCACATCTCTTAAAAACTTGTTCACATCGAGGATTGTTTGAAATAAGTCAAAATCTCTCAACAGAACAAAATTAAGACCATATCTCAGGACTTTCCTCTCCAGGTCTATGATCTGATATGAGGATAAGTTAATAACAGAAAAGTCACTCACTGGTACCTGTACCTCTGAGTGTTCCTGCTGTCCCTCACTGGATACCTCTGTTCCTGGACTTACATGATTTCTGTTCTTTGAGTGTATCCCCGCCCCCCCTCTGGGTCATTTCGGGGCCCACTGAAAAAGCTAAGTGTTTGGTTCTACATCCTTTATCATTGATTCTCTAGTTATATTTGCCTGTGAGTAGTGGGACCGTCCCCTTCTCTGATGCCCCCTCCCACCTCTCTTAGGTATAGCTCCAGTCCCCTTAGGATCATTAAGTATACCTCTGGGTAAAGCATTAAACGCTGTATTTTCCATTAATTCCGGTGTTTCTCCCTCAGAGCCTGAACAGCCTAAAGGATACAAGGTAACATCTTTGTATATTTTGTTAAAGTTTACCGCACTAGAAGGAATGTCGTAGGGGTAATATATACTGCATTGGATTGTAAGTGTCAGGGTTACAACTGCTGCTCTGCCCCTTTAAGGTTTTGCCTTCCAATTCAACTCAGTCCTATTTAAGCACCTCCCTTCCTTACTATCATTGCTAGGTTATTTCGTCTGACAAGTGTATCCTGCACTTACTGACTAAAAGTTTCCAAGCCTTACTGCTATTCAAGTAAACGGACTCCAGCAGATCTATCGTCTACTTTCTTTCCTGCAGTCTTCCGGATTCAAACACATCTTGCTTGGCAGCCATACTCTGGTGCTGCACGCTGCAGCTCCTACCGACTCACTCACAGCTGACAGCCGGAGCGGGCTGACGTCATCAGCTATTGCCGACCGCACACACCGCTCCTCTCCGCTGACCAAGGAACAGGTTGTATGAACTTAACTTTAAACAGTTACTTACTGTATTTGCCGTATACCTCTTCTGTGATTTATTGTACCTAGCTGCCATAGTGTGTTAGTATACAAGGTTGTTATCTGTGGTTCCGCTCTCCACGTTACAGTTTACTATTACTTACGCTGCCTCCGCCATTACACGCCCCTTACAACTTCCTAACACATTAGTTATATGTGTCTTTGGTTCTTGGGGCAATACTAACACACAACGTTACACACCTAGGCCATCCAGTGTCTAACTTTGTGTAACATATACAATACAAACAATAACCTGGCTTTGCTATACCAAAACAGAGGTCTATAAACAAACTTAATTCCTGACAGTAAGGTTAAGGGATGTTTAAACGCTGAGCTGACTGATATAGCAAGCAGAGTCAGTAGTTGCTTTTCAGAGACCTGCGTTGCTGGCCATTTACACCCTAACTACTCTTCGTTAAAGCAGTCCCTTATGTGGTCATTTGCAGTGTGAAGTGATAAGTGCTGTTGTGAAAGTTAATCTGTTATTGGATAAATGCAGATTGTTTATAACGTGTATGGATCAGTGCTTTTGTGCTAGATTGAATCTTGTATACTCCTCTCACACCGCATGTCACGAAGATGACAGCCTCCCAAAGTCCATAAACTTTATCTGAGCTTCAATAGTCCTTTATTTTTGCTATCAATATATAGCATAGGTGTGTGAATAATACCTCTGAGAATCATGTATCTAGATGTGAAACATTGTACTTGATTTGTATAATATCAAGCAGTCAGATACAAACAATATCTTTTTTAGCTGGCTATTAATAAATTCAGAAATAATTCTGTAACAAGAGGACCTGTTAATATGTTGGATGTCAGATTATGAGATTAAAGCTATCTAGCTAATACTCTATCTGCAATTATAAGGTCCTTGCTTGCACAGTTAACTTTAGCACAGCTGCTCAGTGTAATAGATTCTGTCTGCTTAAACTTTCTAGATATCAATATATAGCATAGATGTGTGAATAATACCTGTGAGAATCATGCATCTAGATGTAAAACATTGTACCTTGTTTTGTATAATATCAAGCAGTTAGATATAAATAATATTTTTTAGCCAGCTATTAAAAAAATTCAGAAATAATGCTGTAACAAGAGGACCTGTTAATATGTGGGATGTCAGATTGTGAGATTAAAGCTATATAGCTAATACTCTTTCTGTAATTATAAAGTCCTTGCCTGCACAGTTAACTTTAGCAAAGCTGTTCAGTGTAATAGAGTCTGCTTAAGCCACTTCTATAGTGGGAGCTAGATTAACGTTTAATTGACTTGTTTTACTATCATAGCATAATGTCTGATCTCAGAATATAACACACATTTACAAACTATTGGCAATCAACCATTATCATAGGGAGTAAGTGGTTAAAAAATGAGAGTATGAACTCTCTGAAGCCAGACCCCTGACACGTGTTTCGATCACGCTTCCTCAGAGAGGTTACACGCCGGCTGCTTGGTAAATCTATTTATTGGTTTATAAGTCCAACCTTGTGTGTGGGATTGGATGATCGTGAGGAATTATCTTGATTCTGATTGGTATGATTGCATGTCAATCATGTTTAGGTATCCAATGGGGATACATTTTTCATTTGAAGCATTATGCTATACTCAGTTACATGTTGCAAACTAATGCATGTTGGTTACAATAATATGTTACTTTGCAAATGTATGCATATTGGTTACGATAATATATGTTACTCTATCAGGGAGTTCTTTATGTTGCATATTAGAAAGGATAAAGTATGTTAACACTTCCCTTCAGATGCTCGCTGCCAGCCCCGGTTCTCCAAACTTTTTTATTTTTTTTATTTTGTGGGTTTGGGGGGTGGGGGTTTGTAATGCTAGTGGGTCTTTGTACTTTTTTTTTCAGGTAAAAGAGCCGTTTAACTTAGGGCAATGCCCTACAAAAGGCCTTTTAAGGGCTATTTGTAGTTTATTCTAGATTAGTTTTTTTTATTTTGGGGTGTTTTTTTTAAAATGGGTATTAGAATATGAATATTTTTTATTATTTTTGGTAATTTGTTTGTTATTTTGTTTCATTTTTTTAATTTTAGGGTGGGTTTTTATTTTTAGATTAGGGCTTGGGCATTTCATAAAAGAGCTAAATGCTCTTTTAAGGGCAGGAAAAAGAGCTAAATGCTCTTTTAAGGGCAATG
This sequence comes from Bombina bombina, assembly GCF_027579735.1. NCBI lineage: Eukaryota > Metazoa > Chordata > Amphibia > Anura > Bombinatoridae > Bombina > Bombina bombina. The sequence goes on from NC_069505.1 coordinate 503,100,314, forward strand.
CCCATACAAATGCCCTTTTCAGGGCAATGGGTAGATTAGGTTTTACTTTAGTTTTATTTTGTGGGTTTGGGGGGTGGGGGGTTGTATACTGCTAGGGGGTGTTTGTTTTGTAGCAAAAGAGCTGTTAACTTTAGGGTTTTGTTTTAGATAATCTCGTTTGTTATTTTTTGAAATGGTAACTTTTTTATTTTTTGTAATTTTAGGATTTAGTGTAAGGCAGCTTAGGTTTTATTTTACAGGTAAGTTTGTATTTATTTTAACTAGGTAGTTAGTAAATAGTTAATAACTATTTACTAACTAGTCTACCTAGTTAAAATAAATTCAAACTTACCTGTGAAATAAAAATAAAACCTAACGGCTAGATTTAGAGTTTTGTCGGTAACGACCCGAAAAGCTAACGCCGGCTTTTTTCTGGCCGCACCATAAAAATAACTCTGGTATTGAGAGTCCACATAAAGGCTGCGTTAGGCTCCAAAAAAGGAGCGTAGAGCATATTTAACGCAGCTTCAACTCTCGATACCAGAGTTGCTTACGCAAGCGGCCAGCCTCAAAAACGTGCTCGTGCACGATTCCCCCATAGAAAACAATGGGGCTGTTTGAGCCGAAAAAAAACCTAATACCTGCAAAAAAGCCGCGTTCAGCTCCTAACGCAGCCCCATTGTTTGCTATGCGGACACACTTCCTACGTCTGCACCTAACACCCTAACATGTACCCCGAGTCTAAACACCCCTAGCCTTACACTTATTAACCCCTAATCTGCCGCCCCCGCTATCGCTGACACCTGCATATTATTATTAACCCCTAATCTGCCGCTCCGTAAACCGCCGCTACTTACATTATCCATATGTACCCCTAATCTGCTGCCCTAACATCGCCGACCCCTATATTATATTTATTAACCCCTAATCTGCCCCCCACAACGTCGCCTCCACCTGCCTACACTTATTAACCCCTAATCTGCCGAGCGGACCTGAGCGCTACTATAATAAAGTTATTAACCCCTAATCTGCCTCACTAACCCTATAATAAATAGTATTAACCCCTAATCTGCCCTCCCTAACATTGCCGACACCTAACTTCAATTATTAACCCCTAATCTGCCGACTGAAGCTCACCGCTATTCTAATAAATGTATTAACCCCTAAAGCTAAGTCTAACCCTAACACTAACACCCCCCTAAATTAAATATAATTTACATCTAACGAAATTAATTATCTCTTATTAAATAAATTATTCCTATTTAAAGCTAAATACTTACCTGTAAAATAAATCCTAATATAGCTACAATATAAATTATAATTATATTATAGATATTTTAGGATTCATATTTATTTTACAGGTAACTTTGTAATTATTTTAACCAGGTACAATAGCTATTAAATAGTTAAGAACTATTTAATAGTTACCTAGTTAAAATAATTACAAAATTACCTGTAAAATAAATCCTAACCTAAGTTACAATTAAACCTAACACTACACTATCATTAAATTAATTAAATAAAATACCTACAATTATCTACAATTAAACCTAACACTACACTATCAATACATTAATTAAATACAATATCTACAAATAACTACAATGAAATAAACTAACTAAAGTACAAAAAATAAAAAAGAACTAAGTTACAAAAAATAAAAAAATATTTACAAACATAAGGAAAATCTTACAACAATTTTAAACTAATTACACCTACTCTAAGCCCCCTAATAAAATAACAAAGCCCCCCAAAATAAAAAATGCCCTACCCTATTCTAAATTACTAAAGTTCAAAGCTCTTTTACCTTACCAGCCCTGAACAGGGCCCTTTGCGGGGCATGCCCCAAGAAGTTCAGCTCTTTTGCCTGTAAAAAAAAACATACAATACCCCCCCCAACATTACAAACCCCCCTTAAATAAACCTAACACTAAGCCCCTGAAGATCATCCTACCTTGTCTTCACCTCACCGGGTATCACCGATCCGTCCTGGCTCCGATATCTTCATCCAACCCAAGCGGGGGCTAGACATCCACTGAAGAAGTCCAGAAGAGGGTCCAAAGTCTTCATCCTATCCGGGAAGAAGAGTAGATCCGGACCGGCAACCATCATCTTCCAAGCGGCATCTTCTATCTTCATCCAATGAGGACCGGCTCCATCCTGAAGACCTCCACCGCGGACCCATCTTCATCCGGCGACGTCCAACTGAAGAATGACGGTTCCTTTAACCCCTTAACGACCAACGACGTATGGGGTACGTCCTGCAAAAAAATGCAGTTAATGACCAAGGACGTACCCCGTACGTCGTTGGTCTTTGAAAGCAGTGGAAGCGATCCTGATCACTTCCAACTGCTTTCATGTTATAGCAGTGATGCCTCGATATTGAGGCATCCTGCTATAACATTTTTTAGCCGTCCGATGCAGAGAGAGCCACCCTGTGGCCCTCTCTGCATCGGCCATTGATGGCCATGTTCGTTGGTGGGTGGGAGCTTACCAAGGGAGGCGGGTGGGCGGCCATCGGTGGGAAGGGGGGCGGGATCGAGTGCGGGCGTGCGCGCGGGTGCGCGCTCGTGAACTGGAGCGGGTGCGCGCGCGTGCACGGGAGCGGGCGCGCGCGCGCGGGTGGGAGCCCTACACTATGGAACAATGATGGTACTCGGTGGGAGTGAGGGTGGGCATCTCAAAACTGTTTAGCGATCTGGCAGGGGTTGGGGGGTTGGGGGTTGAGGGAGGGCAGCTACACTACAGAAAATAGTATTTTTTTAAAAAAAACTAAAAAAAAACATATTTGATTGCAAACTGGGCACTGGCAGACAGCTGCCAGTACCCAATATGGCGCAATAAGGCAGAGAGAGGGGGGTTAGAGAGCTGTTTGGGGGGGGATCAGGGAGGTTGGGGGCTAAGGGAGGATACTACAGAACATAATTATTATTTTTTTTTTTAAAAACCCAAAAAAACTCTTATTTTAGTACTGGCAGACTTACTGCCAGTACTTAAGATGGCGGGGGACAATTGTGGGGTGGGGGAGGGAAGAGAGCTGTTTGGGAGGGATCTGGGGGTGTGATGTGTCATGTGGGAGGTTGATACCTACACTAAAGCTAAAATTAACCCTGCAAGCTCCCTAAAAGCTCCCTAATTAACCCCTTCACTGCTGGGCATTATACACGTATGGTGCGCAGCGGCATTTAGCTGCCTTCTAATTACCAAAAAGCAAAGCCAAAGCCATATATGTCTGCTATTTCTGAACAAAGGGGATCCCAGAGAAGCTTTTACAACCATTTATGCCATAATTGCACAAGCTGTTTGTAAATAATTTTAGTGAGAAACCTAAAATTGGGAAAATTTTACGTTTTATTTTTATTTGTTCGCATTTGGCGGTGAAATGGTAGCATGAAATATACCAAAATGGGCCTAGATCAATACTTTGGGTTGTCTACTACACTACACTAAAGCTAAAATTAAAACTACAAGCTCCCTACATGCTCCCTAATTAACCCCTTCACTGCTGGGCATAATACACGTGTGGTGCGCAGCGGCATTTAGCGGCCTTCTAAATACCAAAAAGCGATGCCAAAGCCATATATGTCTGCTATTTTTGAACAAAGGGGATCCCAGAGAAACATTTACAACCATGTATGCCATAATTGCACAAGTTGTTTGTAAATAATTTCAATGAGAAACCTAAAGTTTGTGAAAACATTTGTGAAAAAGTGAACATTTTTTTTTTATTTGATCGCATTTTGTAGTGAAATGGTGGCATGAAATATACCAAAATGGGCCTAGATCAATACTTTGGGATGTCTTCTAAAAAAATATATATACATGTCAAGGGATATTCAGGGATTCCAGACAGATATCAGTGTCCCAATGTAACTAGCGCTAATTTTGAAAAAAAGTGGTTTGGAAATAGCAAAGTGCTACTTGTATTTATTGCCCTATAACTTGCAAAAAAAGCAAAGAACATGTAAACATTGGGTATTTCTAAACTCAGGACAAAATATAGAAACTATTTAGCATGGGTGTTTTTTAGTGGTTGTAGATGTGTAACAGATTTTGGGGGTCAAATTTAGAAAAACTGCGTTTTTTTCCATTTTTTCCTCATATTTTATCATTTTTTTTATAGTAAATTATAAGATATGATGAAAATAATGGTATCTTTAGAAAGCCCATTTAATGGCGAGAAAAACGGTATATAATATGCGTGGGTACAGTAAATGAGTATGAGGAAAATTACAGCTAAACACAAACACCGCAGAAATGTAAAAATAGCCTTGGTCCCAAACGGACAGAAAATGGAAAAGTGCTGTGGTCATTAAGGGGTTAAGGGACGTCATCCAAGATGGCGTCCCTCGAATTCCGATTGGCTGATAGGATTCTATCAGCGAATCGGAATTAAGGTAGGAATATTCTGATTGGCTGATGGAATCAGCCAATCAGAATCAAGTTCAATCCGATTGGCTGATCCAATCAGCCAATCAGATTGAGCTCGCATTCTATTGGCTGATCGGAACAGCCAATAGAATGCGAGCTCAATCTGATTGGCTGATTGGATCAGCCAATCGGATTGAACTTGATTCTGATTGGCTGATTCCATCAGCCAATCAGAATATTCCTACCTTAATTCCGATTGGCTAATAGAATCCTATCAGCCAATCGGAATTCAAGGGATGCCATCTTGGATGACGTCCCTTAAAGGAACCGTCATTCTTCAGTTGGACGTCGCCGGATGAAGATGGGTCAGCGGTGGAGGTCTTCAAGATGGAGCCGGTCCTCATTGGATGAAGATAGAAGATGCCGCTTGGAAGATGATGGTTGCCGGTCCAGATCTACTCTTCTTCCCGGATAGGATGAAGACTTTGGACCCTCTTCTGGACTTCTTCAGTGAATGTCTAGCCCCCGCTTGGGTTGGATGAAGATATCGGAGCCAGGACGGATCAGTGATACCCGGTGAGGTGAAGATAAGGTAGGATGATCTTCAGGGGCTTAGTGTTAGGTTTATTTAAGGGGGGATTGGGTTAGATTAGGGGTATGTGGGTGGTGGGTTGTAATGTTGGGGGGGGGGGTATTGTATGTTTTTTTTTACAGGCAAAAGAGCTGAACTTCTTGGGGCATGCCCCGCAAAGGGCCCTGTTCAGGGCTGGTAAGGTAAAAGAGCTTTGAACTTTAGTAATTTAGAATAGGGTAGGGCATTTTTTATTTTTGGGGGGCTTTGTTATTTTATTAGGGGGCTTAGAGTAGGTGTAATTAGTTAAAAATTGTTGTAATATTTTTCTTATGTTTGTAAATATTTTTTTATTTTTTGTAACTTAGTTCTTTTTTATTTTTTGTACTTTAGTTAGTTTATTTCATTGTAGTTATTTGTAGGTATTGTGTTTAATTTATTTATTGATAGTGTAGTGTTAGGTTTAATTGTAGGTAATTGTAGGTATTTTATTTAATTAATTTATTGATAGTGTAGTGTTAGGTTTAATTGTAACTTAGGTTAGGATTTATTTTACAGGTAAATTTGTAATTATTTTAACTATTTTAGCTATTAAATAGTTCTTAACTATTTAATAGCTATTGTACCTGGTTAAAATAAATACAAAGTTACCTGTAAAATAAATATTAATCCTAAAATAGCTATAATATAATTATAATTTATATTGTAGCTATATTAGGGTTTATTTTACAGGTAAGTATTTAGCTTTAAATAGGAATAATTTATTTAATAAGAGTGAATTAATTTCGTTAGATTAAAATTATATTTAATTTAGGGGGGTGTTAGTGTTAGGGTTAGACTTAGCTTTAGGGGTTAATACATTTATTAGAATAGCGGCGAGATTCGGTCGGCAGATTAGGGGTTAATAATTGAAGTTAGGTGTCGGCGATGTTAGGGAGCGCAGGTTAGGGGTTAATACTATTTATTATAGGGTTAGTGAGGCGGATTAGGGGTTAATAACTTTATAATAATAGCGGTGCGGTCCGCTCGGCAGATTAGGGGTTAATAAGTGTAGGCAGGTGGAGGCGACGTTGAGGGGGGCAGATTAGGGGTTAATAAATCTAATATAGGGGTCGGCGGTGTTAGGGGCAGCAGATTAGGGGTACATAGCTATAATGTAGGTGGCGGCTCTTTGCGGTCGGCAGATTAGGGGTTAATTATTGTAGGTAGCTGGCGGCGACGTTGTGGGGGGCAGATTAGGGGTTAATAAATATAATATAGGGGTCGGCGGTGTTAGGGGCAGCAGATTAGGGGTACATAAGGATAACGTAGTTGGCGGTCGGCAGATTAGGGGTTAAAAAAATGTAATCGAGTTGCGGCGATGTGGGGGGACCTCGGTTTAGGGGTACATAGGTAGTTTATGGGTGTTAGTGTACTTTAGAGTACAGTAGTTAAGAGCTTTATAAACCGGCGTTAGCCCAGAAAGCTCTCAACTACTGACTTTTTTCCTGCGGCTGGAGTTTTGTCGTTAGAATTCTAACGCTCACTTCAGACACGACTCTAAATACCGGAGTTAGAAAAATCCCATTGAAAAGATAGGATACGCAATTTACGTAAGGGGATCTGCGGTATGGAAAAGTCGCGGCTGAAAAGTGAGCGTTAGACCCTTTTTTGAGTGACTCCAAATACCGGAGGTAGCCTAAAACCAGCGTTAGGAGCCTCTAACGCTGGTTTTCACGGCTAACGCCAAATTCTAAATCTAGGCCTAAGATAGCTACAATATAACAATTAGTTATATTACAGCTAGCTTATGTTTTATTTCACAAGTATGTATTTAGTTTTAAATAGGTATTATTTAGTTAATAACTGTAACTTTAATTTAGCTTTATTTCAATTATGTTAAAGTTAAAGGGTTACGTTAGGGTTAGGTTTAGGGGTTACTAGTTTAAATTAGTTTATTGCAATGTGGGGGGCTTTAGGTTTAGAGGTAAATAGGTTTATTATAGTGGTGGCAGAATTAGGGGTTAAAAACTTTAGCATAGTGGGGGCGATGTGGGCAGACGGCAGATGGCAGATTAGGGGTTAATAATATTAAATTAGTGTTTACGATGTGGGAGGGTGGTGGTTTAGAGGTTAATAGCTTTAGTATAGTGGTGGCGATGTAGGGGAGTGGCGGAATAGGGGTTAATAATTTTTAATAGTGGCGGCGATGTCGGGAGCGGCAGATTAGGGGTTAATAACTAATATAGTATTGGTGATGCGGGAGGGCCTCAGTTAAGGGGTTAATAGGTAGTTTATGGGTATTTAGTGTACTTTTTGACACTTTAGTTATGAGTTTTATGTAACAGTTTTGTAGCGTAAAACTCATAACTACTGCTTTTAGATTGCGAAACGGATCTTGTCGGTATAGGCTGGAACGCAATCTTTTTAGCCTCACCGCAAAACTCGTAATACCGGTGCTATGGGAATCCCATGAAAAAACATAATTTTTACAAGTGCGGTACTGACGTTGCATTACAGGCTAAAAGGTGTGCGGTACAGCTATACCGACAAGACTTGTAATGGCTGCAGTGCTGTTTTAATGCTGAAATGACCATTTTTTTCAGCGTTAAAACACGAACACACAACTCGTAATCTAGGTAACTGTTTCTTTTTATGTTTACTTTGATTTAACTTTTTTATTTCTAAAGGAACACTGTTTGATATTTGTATGTATATTAATTTAGATAGACTGACAGACAGATGATGAAATGTCCCCAGCACTCTCTTATAGTAGAAAAAATCTTTATTAGGACATAGTTAACAGCGACGTTTCGGGGTTAATTCCCCTTAATCATGCATGATTAAGGGGAATTAACAGCGAAAAGTTGCTGTTAACTATGTCCTAATAAAGATTTTTTCTACTATAAGAGAGTGCTGTGGACATTTCATCATTGTGGACATACTTTGGCCTAGATTTGGAGTTCGGCGGTAGCCGTCAAAACCAGCGTTAGAGGCTCCTAACGCTGGTTTTGGCCGCCCGCTGGTATTTGGAGTCAGTGATTAAAGGGTCTAACGCTCACTTTACAGCCGCGACTTTTCCATACCGCAGATCCCCCTACGCCATTTGCGTAGCCTATATTTTCAATGGGATCTTTCTAACGCTGGTATTTAGAGTCGTTTCTGAAGTGAGCGTTAGAGCTCTAACGACAAAACTCCAGCCGCCTGAAAATAGCAGGAGTTAAGAGCTTTCTGGCTAACGCCGGTTCATAAAGCTCTTAACTACTGTACCCTAAAGTACACTAACACCCATAAACTACCTATGTACCCCTAAACCGAGGTCCCCCCACACCGCCGCCACTCGATTAAAATTTTTAACCCCTAATCTGCCGACCGCCACCTACGTTATATTTATGTACCCCTAATCTGCTGCCCCTAACCCCGCCGACCCCTGTATTACATTTATTAAACCCTAACTTGCCCCCCACAACGTCGCCGCCAGCTACTTAAAATAATTAACCCCTAATCTTCCGACCGCAAATCGCCGCCACCTACGTTATCCCTATGTACCCCTAATCTGCTGCCCCTAACATCGCCGACCCCTATATTATATTTATTAACCCCTAATCTGCCCCCCTCAACGTCGCCGACACCTGCCTACACTTATTAACCCCTAATCTGCCGAGCGGACCTGAGCGCTACTATAATAAATGTATTAACCCTTAATCCGCCTCACTACCCCTATCATAAATAGTATTAACCCCTAATCTGCCCTCCCTAACATCGCCGACACCTAACTTCAATTATTAACCCCTAATCTGCCGACCGGAGCTCACCGCTATTCTAATAAATGTATTAACCCCTAAAGCTAAGTCTAACCCTAACACTAACACCCCCCTAAGTTAAATATAATTTTTATCTAACGAAATAAATTAACTCTTATTAAATAACTTATTCCTATTTAAAGCTAAATACTTACCTGTAAAATAAATCCTAATATAGCTACAATATAAATTATAATTATATTGTAGCTATTTTAGGATTAATATTTATTTTACAGGCAACTTTGTAATTATTTTAACCAGGTACAATAGCTATTAAATAGTTAAGAACTATTTAATAGTTACCTAGTTAAAATAATAACAAATTTACCTGTAAAATAAATCCTAACCTAAGTTATAATTAAACCTAACACTACCCTATCAATAAAATAATTAAATAAACTACCTACAATTACCTACAATTAACCTAACACTACACTATCAATAAATTAATTAAACACAATTCCTACAAATAAATACAATTAAATAAACTAGCTAAAGTACAAAAAATAAAAAAGAACTAAGTTACAGAAAATAAAAAAATATTTACAAACATAAGAAAAATATTACAACAATTTTAAACTAATTACACCTACTCTAAGCCCCCTAATAAAATAACAAAGCCCCCCAAAATAAAAAATTCCCTACCCTATTCTAAATTAAAAAAGTTACAAGCTCTTTTACCTTACCAGCCCTGAACAGGGCCCTTTGCGGGGCATGCCCCAAGAATTTCAGCTCTTTTGCCTGTAAAAAAAAACATACAATACCCCCCCCCAACATTACAACCCACCACCCACATACCCCTAATCTAACCCAAACCCCCCTTAAATAAACCTAACACTAAGCCCCTGAAGATCTTCCTACCTTGTCTTCACCATCCAGGTATCACCGATCCGTCCTGGCTCCAAGATCTTCATCCAACCCAAGCGGGGGTTGGCGATCCATAATCCGGTCCAGAAGAGGCTCCAAAGTCTTCCTCCTATCCGGCAAGAAGAGGACATCCGGACCGGCAAACATCTTCTCCAAGCGGCATCTTCGATCTTCTTCCATCCGGAGCGAAGCGGCAGGATCCTGAAGACATCCAGCGCGGAACATCCATCCGGACCGACGACTGAACGACGAATGACTGTTCCTTTAAGGGACGTCATCCAAGATGGCGTCCCTCGAATTCCGATTGGCTGATAGGATTCTATCAGCCAATCGGAATTAAGGTAGGAATTTTCTGATTGGCTGATGGAATCAGCCAATCAGAATCAAGTTCAATCCGATTGGCTGATCCAATCAGCCAATCAGATTGAGCTTGCATTCTATTGGCTGTTCCGATCAGCCAATAGAATGCGAGCTCAATCTGATTGGCTGATTGGATCGGCCAATCGGATTGAACTAGATTCTGATTGGCTGATTCCATCAGCCAATCAGAAAATTCCTACCTTAATTCCGATTGGCTGATAGAATCCTATCAGCCAATCGGAATTCGAGGGACGCCATCTTGGATGACGTCCCTTAAAGGAACAGTCATTCGTCGTTCAGTCGTCGGTCCGGATGGATGTTCCGCGCTGGATGTCTTCAGGATCCTGCCGCTTCGCTCCGGATGGAAGAAGATCGAAGATGCCGCTTGGAGAAGATGTTTGCCGGTCCGGATGTCCTCTTCTTGCCGGATAGGAGGAAGACTTTGGAGCCTCTTCTGGACCGGATGATGGATCGCCAACCCCCGCTTGGGTTGGATGAAGATGTTGGAGCCAGGACGGATCGGTGATACCTGGATGGTGAAGACAAGGTAGGAAGATCTTCAGGGGCTTAGTGTTAGGTTTACTTAAGGGGGGTTTGGGTTAGATTAGGGGTATGTGGGTGGTGGGTTGTAATGTTGGGGGGGGGGGGGGGGTATTGTATTTATTCTTTTACAGGCAAAAGAGCTGAAATCCTTGGGGCATGCCCCGCAAAGGGCCCTGTTCAGGGCTGGTAAGGTAAAAGAGCTTGTAACTTTTTTAATTTAGAATAGGGTAGGGAATTTTTTATTTTGGGGGGCTTTGTTATTTTATTAGGGGGCTTAGAGTAGGTGTAATTAGTTTAAAATTGTTGTAATATTTTTCTTATGTTTGTAAATATTTTTTTATTTTCTGTAACTTAGTTCTTTTTTATTTTTTGTACTTTAGCTAGTTTATTTAATTGTATTTATTTGTAGGAATTGTGTTTAATTAATTTATTGATAGTGTAGTGTTAGGTTAATTGTAGGTAATTGTAGGTAGTTTATTTAATTATTTTATTGATAGGGTAGTGTTAGGTTTAATTATAACTTAGGTTAGGATTTATTTTACAGGTAAATTTGTTATTATTTTAACTAGGTAACTATTAAATAGTTCTTAACTATTTAATAGCTATTGCACCTGGTTAAAATAATTACAAAGTTGCCTGTAAAATAAATATTAATCCTAAAATAGCTATAATATAATTATAATTTATATTGTAGCTATATTAGGATTTATTTTACAGGTAAGTATTTAGCTTTAAATAGAAATAAGTTATTTAATAAGAGTTAATTTATTTAGTTAGATTTAAATTATATTTAACTTAGGGGGGTGTTAGTGTTAGGGTTAGACTTAGCTTTAGGGGTTAATCCATTTATTAGAATAGCGGTGAGCTCCGATCGGAAGATTAGGGGTTAATAATTGAAGTTAGGTGTCGGCGATGTTAGGGAGGGCAGATTAGGGGTTAATACTATTTATGATAGGGTTAGTGAGGCGGGTTAGGGGTTCATAACTTTATTATAGTAGCGCTCAGGTCCGCTCGGCAGATTAGGGGTTAATAAGTGTAGGCAGGTGTCGGCGACGTTGTGGGGGGCAGGTTAGGGGTTAATAAATATAATATAGGGGTCGGCGGTGTTAGGGGTAGCAGATTAGGGGTACATAGGGATAACTTAGGTGGCGGCGGTTTACGGAGCGGCAGATTAGGGGTTTAAAAAAATATGCAGGGGTCATCGATAGCGGGGGTGGCAGAATAGGGGTTAATAAGTGTAAGGTTAGGGGTGTTTAGACTCGGGGTACATGTTAGAGTGTTAGGTGCAGACGTAGGAAGTGTTTCCCCATAGGAAACAATGGGGCTGCGTTAGGAGCTGAACGCTGCTTTTTTGCAGGTGTTAGGTTTTTTTTCAGCTCAAACAGCCCCATTGTTTCCTATGGGAGAATCGTGCACGAGCACGTTTTTGAGGCCGGCCGCGTCCGTAAGCAACTCTGGTATCGAGAGTTGTATTTGCGGTAAAAATGCTCTACGCTCCTTTTTTGGAGCCTAACGCAGCATTTGTTTGAACTCTCGATACCAGAGTTAATTTTATGGTGCGGCCAGAAAAAAGCCCGCGGAGCGTTAACAACAGCCCTTTTACCGCCAAACTCCAAATCTAGGCCTTTGGATGAATTGACAGCTCACCTGTCTACTTGAGCACCTCAAATCTCTCTAGTGCTGTTCCATTCTCATTGTTTGTTGATGTACAGATAGAGAGAGATATAGAGAGATATAGATAGATTAGATAGATATATTAGATAGATAGATAGGTTAGGTAGATAATAGATCGATAGATACATAGATTAGATGATAGATAGATAGATAGATAGATAGATAGATAGATAGATAGATAGATAGATAGATAGATAGATAGATAGATAGGAAGATTAGATAGATATATTAGATAGATAGATTAGATATATGTATTAGATAGATTAGCTAGATATATTAGATCAATTAGATAGAATAAATAGATGTGTTAGATAGATTAAATAGATAGATTCAATAGATAGATTAGATAGAATAAATAGATAGATTAGATAGATAGATATATCAGATAGCTTAGGTGTTACAGTGATCACCTTACTAAACTGTAATCAAGGGTATCCACACATGAAAGAGGGTTTGTAACAAAAATTAGAGGGGTCCTTGGTGAGTAATAACACAAATACCTGATCACCTAGCTATTCAGACAACGTGTATATTTTTCTTTAAAAAAAGCGACTTGTATGCTATAACATAAACTTTATTAGTGGTCTATAAATACTTTATATTTTTTTTTATTATGTGACCCTAAAGATCCCCTCCATAGTAGAACCCCATGTCTTTTTTCTTGGGGGGGGGAGGGATTGTTGCTTTTTAAGACCACCACCATTTGAAAGAGCAGGCAAATTCAATTATATTTAAAATGATGAATTCTGATAATATGTAGCTGCTGCCCCATCCAGCTACCTTGAAAATACTGTGACTCTGCCCCTTTGTGAAGTTTGGGGGATCGTCGAAAACATTCGCACTCAACCCACAATTAAATCAGTTAAATTACAGCAAAATAAATAATAAAGTTTTGCAATTTTTTTTTTTAAAACAATTTATAGTACAACCTTAAAGGGATAGTAAACCCACATTTATTCTTTCATGATTCAGGTAGAGCATGCAATTATCACACTTTCTTTGTTCTCTTGCTATCTTTATTTGAAAAAGCAGGAATGTCAGCTTAAGTAACTTAAGTAACAGCATGAAGATGATCTTACTGCACGATCTGAAACTATTATTTCATCAACTATATTTCACCCTCCACACGTCCCAAGTTACCAGTTTGTCATATGGAGATTGCTTTATTTTCATCTGTTACCAATTCTTGAGTTTTAATATAGAGTTTAACGTATATGAAAAGGGAGAATGGATAAGAAATGGGGGGAATGGATAGGGAAGAGGGGGGGTAGACAGAAATAGAGACTTTTTAATATTTACCTATCAAAACTGTATATATATTTTAGTAGACAACCCAAAGTTTTGATCTAGGCCCATTTTGGAATATTTTCATGCCACCATTTCATCACCAAATGCGATCAAATTAAAAAAATCGTTATTTTTTTGTAAATGCTTCTCTGGGATCTCCTTTCTTCAGAAATAGCAGACATTTATGGCTTTGGCATTGCTTTGTGGTAATTAGAAGGCTGCTAAATGCTGCTGCGCACCACACTTTTATTATGTCCAGCAGTGAAGGGATATGAGGTAGCGTGTAAGGTTAATTTTAGCTTTAGTGTAGAGATCAGCCTCCCACCTGATACACCCCACCCCCTGATCCCTCCCTGACCCCTCTCAAACAGCTCTCTTCCCTCCCCCACCCCTCAAAGGTCACCCCCATCTTAAGTACTGGCAGAAAGTCTGCCAGTATAAAAATAAGACTCTTTTTTGTTTTTTGTTTTTTAAATTAAATATTTTCGGCAGGGTAGTATCCCCCCCCCCCTTACCTCCCAACCTCCGTTATCCCCCCCCCCAAACAGCTCTTTAACCCTCCTGTAGAACTGTTGAGAAAACTTAGGTTTCAACTCTTGGGAGGATCACAACTGCAGATGAAAATAAAAGTATATTTGTATCACCAAGACAATTGGGCTATTATGACAGCATAGACCAAGCAGTCTGAGGTGAAATATAATAAACTTAGGTAAGTTGCTGTTAATGCAAGCACAGCAAATCAAAGCACACAGATATCTCAGATCTGTTATTGCCTCACAGATAGGAATCAGTGTAGTATTGCAAGTAATTATAAAAGTCTTTTATGGTCACTAATAAGCAACACTAAACTTCCTTCATATACCTGCCTGCAATAAATTGAGAGATTATGCAGGAGTGGTTGTTTGTACAATAAAGAAGAGAGAGAGCAGCTTGATGTTTCTAGTTGTACTGTCTCTTTAAATAGCACACCGGAGCAGGTCTTGTGAATAAGCAAGTTGAAAGAAGCACAAAGTTTGTATAAGCAGAGTAGATCTTTAGTTGTTATGGCTGTATATATATGCAGTTAAATGGAAAGCAGATTCTATTTAAGCAAAGCACTCTGTGCTGTTAAGCTCAATATGTAATGTGAGCTTAAAACAGATAAATACAGGCCCATTTATCAAGCTCCGTACGGAGCTTGAAGGGTCGTGTTTCTGGCGAGTCTTCAGACTCGCCAGAAACACAAGTTATGAAGCAGCGGTCTAAAGACCGCTGCTTCATAACCCTGTCCGCCTGCTCTGAGCAGGCGGACAGGAATCGCCTGAAATCAACCCGAGCAAATACGATCGGGTTGATTGACACCTCCCTGCTGGCGGCCGATTGGCCGCGAGTCAGCAGGGGGCGGCGTTGCACCAGCAGCTCTTGTGAGCTGCTGGTGCAATGTTAAATGCGGAGAGCGTATTGCTCTCCGCATTTAGCGAGGTCTTGCGGACCTGATCCGCAGTGTCGGATCAGGTCCGCAAGCCCTTTGATAAATGGGCCCCATAGTCCTTACTTTACAAAGGTAGTCTCCCAGGCTTGTCTGTGTAATGCAGCAGGGAATGCACACAGCTTGAACTCCAGGTAGGCTGACAGGTTTAGTTCAGTACTTCAGTAGAAATAAATGAAGCTTGTAATTTTTCAAAGCAATGATGTCCGTTTGCAAACAGGTAGCAGAAGTGCAATGAATCCAATTAGGAAGGATCAAGAAAGGAGTCTGAAATCAAGGCTTAATTTCCAAGTAGCAATAACAAACAAACAAACTGTGAAACAGTACTATCTGCAATAACTAAGCACCTGTTTAATGTCAGGTGATCCCTTAAGTAAAGGGAAAGGGAAAACCATGTGATGTGGAAATGGAAGGAGAGATGCAAAACACGGAGTGGAATCCTCACACCTCCCCTCTCTGCCTATTTGCCGCAATCTTAGGTACTGGCAGCTGTCTGCCAGTACCCAGTTTGCTGCAAATTAGGCTTTTTTTAATTAATTTAAAATCCCCATTTTTTCCATAGTGTAGCTGCCCCCCTCAATACCCTTCCACCCTCCCCCTCCCAGATCATTTTATTGCAATGCATCCCACTGTGGATCCCCTCATTGCCCCTACCTCCATCCTTCCCCCTCATTGACGCAGGTATTATTTGTTTCTGGGCTTCCCTGTAGCGTTGCATAGCGGTCCCACCCGCACCCGTCCTTCTCCCGCCTCCTACAGTGATGGGCCGCCCACCCGCCTCCCTCTTTACCCTCTAACACACCAATGTTTAGCACAACCGCTGTCCGATGCATTGGTAACTCTGTAAATCTATTTCTGCAGTGCCCCACTCATGGGGCATGCAGAAAAAGCGTGATCTCGCAATTTTGAGTAAGATCACGGCAGAGAGAAGCCCAGGACTGCAGCGACGTACAGGGTATGTTGCTGGTCCTTAAGGGGTTAATGTTTAAAGTAGCTAAACGTAAAAGTCCTCCTATGTCTTAATGCATTACAACTATAGAGCTAAAAAGAAGGGGTAGTCAGAGCTTTTTGTTCTAAACTCTGGTTCTCAAGTACCCCTAACAGGCCAGATTTTAATGATATCTTCTTATATATATAATTTTATCTTATATAATAATCAGCTGACTAGTAACCATAGTTACTAACCTGCTCTCACCAATCAGCTAGATTATTTCACCTGTATTCTAATCAAAATTAAACTTTCATGATTCAGATAGGGCATGTAATTTTAAACATTTTTCCACTTTACTTTTATCATCAGGTTTGCTTTGTTCTTTTGTTATTCTTTGCTGAAATATAAACCTACTTAGGCTCATATGCTAATTTCCAAACCCTTGAAGGACGCCCCTTATCTCTGTGCCTTTGACAGTTTTTCACAGTTAGACAGTGCTAGTTCATGTGTGTCATATAGATAACATTGTGCTCAGTCCCGTGGAGTTATTTATGAGCCAGCACTGAATGGCTAAAATGCAAGTCTGTCAAAAGAACTGAAATAAGGGGCAGTTTGCAGAGGCTTAGATACAAGGTAATCACAGAGGTAAAAAGTATATTAATATAACAGTGTTGCTTATGCAAAACTGGGGATTGGGTAATAAAGGAATTATCTATCTTTTTAAACAATAGGAATTCTAGAGTAGACAGTCTCTTTAAAATATGAAAATCTTCCTGTTTGGGGAACTTGAGGACTGGAATTTTAAAAATACTGGTTTAGGAAGTCAAATCTGTTTACATGAGTTACTGGCAACCAAAGAGGTACATTAATAAATTTGTATGTAAATGGCAGCCAAAGGGTAAAGTTACTGATTAGTTCAAGTGTAGGTGTAGAGATTGAGGGAGCAATGTGTGACCTCACTGACCATTGTTCCCTATCACTACAGATTTTCCAGTATTTTTATGAAGGAAAGCTAGCAACCCGATTTGTAGTCAAGGAACAAACCCTCTTGAGTGTGTTTGCAATGGATAGTTAATGAGAGGTATAAATGACCTTTTTCTCTCATCATACTGTTAAAAATGTTACAGGAAAGTGAGGGGTACTGTACTATACTTAAAAACACGTATTTATACTTTAATAAGAACATTCACTTAAAATATATTACCCAGTGGTTAAGGAGTAAAATATCCTCAAAATACGAGGAACAACATACGCACACCAAGAAGCAAGAAACCATGATTACCACCTGCCATAGTTTCTTGGTTAATAACTCAAACCTCGGCATCAGGAATGGAGGTGGAATTACACGGATAATAGAACAAAAACAGATTTATTTCAGCCCTGCAGTATGTGCAATTATCAATGTTAGATCTGGCAAACCTAAGTTCTCTGAATCGGTTGTTTAAATAAAAGGTATTCATTCCAATCACCCAATGGTGAAACGAAGTGCCCCACCGCACTCCCTGAGATGTTGCAGGGTCGACGCCCATCAGACCTACATCACGGGGGGGGGGGGGGGTCACAGCTCAAAATGAATAAGCTGTTATCCACTATAAATTCCTATGATACCCACAATTTATTGAGCTCTTATATAGATATGGAGATATGTGGGATATGGATTCAAATCAACCTGTATGCATAAAACACACATTTTCAGCAGGGATCTTGTGTTATATGGCACCGTAGCAAGATAATAATCTCTATTGTTCAAATCTTGTCACGTGACTCAAACTCTATTTGTCAGAAACAGTCATGTGTATTTGTTTACTGCTGCATCTTAAGACAGATCTTGTAAAAATAAAAAAAGATTTGGATATAATGAGATTATCTTGGGCAGAAGAATCTACAAGTTATGTATTCCTAGTACAGTCTGATACTATGGCCCAGTCTTTAATTAAAAAAGTAATAAATGTAACCATGCAACAGCATATACAGTAAAATAAGTAACAACATAAATCTGTCACCTACCGTGGCTCAGTCTGGCATCTTATTCATATCCACTCCCGCCAATTACCTCAGAGCTCTGACGTCTGTACCTGTTACCACACCTCAAGCAAGACGATTGAACACGTCCTTCTCTCCGAGACGGATGGAACAAATATCCCGCACACCTCTACATAGGCGAGACTGAATACTCCAGTGTATCAACTAACATTCAAAACCATGGAGCAGGGATACAAATTAAAGTATAGCTTTTATTCAGTTTATCTCATAAAATACAGCATAAAGCGAAATATAGACCTATGACTATGTCTTACGCATTTTGACAGAGTGCCTTAATCATGGACCACTATGAGATTAGCTGAATAAAAGCTACATTTTAATTTTTATCCCTGCTCCATGTGTTGGCTGTTACTTTACCAGTATTTAATTAGGGTATCCTGGTTTTTCATTGCAATACGCTAAAGCAGACATCCTCAAATTTGGCTCTCCAGAGGTTTTGACTTACATTTCCCATGATGCTCTGCCAGCTGATATGCTGGCTGAGCATCATGGGAAATGTAGTTCCAAAACCTCTGGAGGGCCAAGTTTGAGAATGTCTGTGCTAGAGGAGCAAGTGAATACGATTTTTTTTTATAACAGCTAAAAGTTTATTTTGCCGGGGACTCCTGCTGAGATTAGAGCACACAGAGCGAAGATCACAGAGCACTAGCTGTGAGAATCGGCCAGCACCCGGTGTATGTGGGACCCCCCCTAACACTATTTACATAACAAACCCTTTCTAAGCCATCCCACATACACCGGGTGCTGGTCGATTCTCACAGCTAGTGCACTGTGATCTTCGCTCTGTGTGCTCTAATCTCAGCAGGAGTCCCCGGCAAAATAAACTTTTAGCTGTTATAAAAAAAAATCGTATTCACTTGTAATAAAGTCCTTGGTAGTATCATATGGAGGGTTCAATAATGCAGAACCTGCGGCTACCATAATACAACATGATACGTGAAGAGAAGTAACTTTCACGGTTCTTTTTGCTGAAACCTGATTTTTTCTTTCTAATGTCGTTTCCAGCATTTTACATAGATGATTTAGACCTATATTCCATAACTGCTGTAAACCTGACAGGCACCGGGTGTATATATGAATGATACTGCCAAGTTGCCAACTGTATATATGGAGCTTTTATACCACAGGGCTTCTGACACCCGGTGCCTGTCAGGTTTACAGCAGTTATGGAATATAGGTCTTAATCATCTATGTAAAATGCTGGAAACCACATTAGAAAGAAAAAATCAGGTTTCAGCAAAAAGAACCGTGAAAGTTACTTACCTTCACGTATCATGTTGTATTATGGTAGCCGCAGGTTCTGCATTATTGAACCCTCCATATGATACTACCAAGGACTTTATTACAAGTGAATACGATTTTTTTTTATAACAGCTAAAAGTTTATTTTGCCGGGGACTCCTGCTGAGATTAGAGCACACAGAGCGAAGATCACAGTGCACTAGCTGTGAGAATCGGCCAGCACCCGGTGTATGTGGGATGGCTTAGAATGGGTTTGTTATGTAAATAGTGTTAGGGGGGGTCCCACATACACCGGGTGCTGGCCGATTCTCACAGCTAGTGCTCTGTGATCTTCGCTCTGTGTGCTCTAATCTCAGCAGGAGTCCCCGGCAAAATAAACTTTTAGCTGTTTATCGTATTCACTTGTAATAAAGTCCTTGGTAGTATCATATGTAGGGTTCAATAATGCAGAACCTGCGACTACCATAATACAACATGATACGTGAAGAGAAGTAACTTTCACGGTTCTTTTTGCTGAAACAGTTGGCAACTTGGCAGTATCATTCATATATACAGTTACCATCCATTCATATATACTGTTATCGACCCCTTAGTTGTGTACACTGCCGTCCATTCCTAGTATACAGTTGAACACACATACATTCACCCTTTTATTCAGTTGCGTGCACTGACATCTATCCATCCACTGATGTCCCCCCTACCCGGACACTGCATGTAACAGCATGTGTCTCACTGAACTGAATAGACACAGGAGCGCGCAGGGACGAGTCTAGAGAAAAGGCTCCTGTACTAGTGAGAGCTTTTGGAAACATCAGAGAAGGAGGGGTCAGGCGGCCATTTCAAAACGGCAAGATGAGATCAGTAAGTTTATTTTTCTGCCAAAGTTTATTTAGATTAACATTGTGCTACAGTTTACTGTAAAGGTCGTTAATTAACTTATCTAAATAAGTTACAGTAATTTTTGGGTTGACTGTCCCTTTAAAACTTCATTTTATTGTAACTATAGTTAAAAAGAAGGTCACATATCCACTACAGGTATGCAAATATGAAACAGTCCCCTCCCTAGATGGGGGGGGGGGTCAGGTCAGCATACCTGCAGCTCTGTTGTTCAGTCCAGCCCCCTGCTTTTGGACAACCAATTGAGTAAAAGCAGGGCCTGTCAATTAACAAGTGAGTTTGAGGTGTTTTATCTCTGCCAACTAGGGTACGAAGCAGAGATTGTGTCTTACATTTGCGGTTGCAGACTCACTCTCGCAAGTCTGAACTGCAAGGTCTTAGAAGCTACAAATGTATCTTGCTAAATGTTTCAATCCCTACAATAGATCACATTAACTTACAGTGGAGTACTGTCAGGTTTTGGCCACTGTATAGTGCTGATAATGATACATTATACACTAATAAACAAAATACTCTGAACTATATGATAATGCAAGTCGTCTATTCACTAATATTATTGTATAATTAATGCAGAGTATGTATACACTGATAGCATATATGCTGCACTGTACAATGGTGTTGAGGGCTCATACACTATAAAACATAACAGATTGCCCTGTATAACGATGATGGGTGCCTATACACATATAATCAGTACTCTGTGCCTACAATTTATACACGGAAAATAAACACATTGCACTAGACTTGTACACGGATGAAAAATTCAGTTTGGTCACAATTTTTGCAACAAACAGGGAAATGAGTTTTCCACGAATATTTGTTGCCTGTGCTATATATTTGTTTTGTTTTATTTTATATGAATGGAAATGTTCCATACTTTTATACTATACCTTTAGTGCGCTGGCCTTACTAATAAGAGGCGTAGCTCGGCAGCTCTGCACTAAAGGTCATTCTCCTTTTAGTTCAGGACTGGGCTCCATTGAGAAGAGAAGTGGGTTACTGCAGCTCTCCAGCGCACTAAAGCTGTTTTCTAACCATTTAAAGGAAACTAATGAATTGTTATATTAAGTAAGTATTTATTTGTTGAAATTTTGGGTTACATTAATTCGGATATTCATTTTTTGGAAAGGAAACCACAATGTCTGATCCATTAATGAATTAGCATTTGTTACGCCTACAAGCCTATAATTGCACTGTATAATTATGGCAAGTATCTATACACTGAAATAGGACATGTGATGAAATTATGACCATCTATACACTTTAATGTATAGGTATGCACATAGAGTAGACAGATGTTTTATATATATATATATATATATATATATATATATATATATATATATATATATATATATATATATAATCAATGTAAATATTTGCCTTGGAAATTAGCACATCTAGGCAAGTATCCCCGCTTGCTTTTCCCCAGAAATTCTTAATATACAATGTTACCAATGCACAAGAGAATTGTGGGTAAGATATGCAAATTAGATATGCAAATTCTCAGTTTTTTTGCTTCAAAATACTGTTTTGACACAGCGATCCTTTTAACAGGATTATTACAGCAAACAAGAAATCACTCACTAGACAGCCTGTTTAATTCTTTTTGGAACTCACCAGTAGGCGATAGATTTCTGGTTGCTGCATTGGTAAAGCTATTTTCATGGTTAAACCAAAATTCATTAAAATTATGGGGGGAGATAAAAAACTGAAATTAAAATCCTCAATGTCTCAAAATTAAATCAATGTAAATATTTGCATAGGAAATTAGCACATCTAGGCAAGTATCCCAGCTTGTTTTCCCCCAGAAATTCTTAATATACAATGTTACCAATGCACAAGAGAATTGTGGGTAAGATATGCAAATTAGATATGCAAATTCTCAGTTTTTTTGCTTCAAAATACTGTTTTGACACAGCGATCCTTTTAACAGGATTATTACAGCAAACAAGAAATCACTCACTAGACAGCCTGTTTCGTTCTTTTTGGAACTCATCAGTAGGAGATAGATTTCTGGTTGCTGCATTGTAAAGCTATTTTCATGGTTAAACCAAAATTCATTAAAATTATGGGGGGAGATAAAAAACTGAAATTAAAATCCTTCATGTCTCAAAATTAAATCAATGTAAATATTTCTGGATATTTCTGGATGATCTGCACTCAGCCTCTCTATGTTTTATGGGAGATCCCACCCATTGTAACCATTACATTAAGTCACCGCATATGTCCCCTGTTATGAAACCCAAGCTAGGCAGCAAAAAAAAGTAAATATGCACCTTAAAAAATTATTTCATGCACCTAATTTGTTCTTCCCTTTGCAGGGACGCCCTACAGCGGTCATCTAGGCTGGCTCTATTGTTGCACCGGTCTTAGAAACAAAGGTAAGAAAATAGATGGCAGCACTCCAAAATAAAAGATGTATATTTATTTACATCTACTCCAACCAAACATAGAACAACCAAGTTGTTCTATGTTTGGTTGGAGTATATGTAAATAAATATACATCTTTTATTTTGGAGTGCTGTCATCTATTTTCTTTTATTGCATTATACTTGGGACCTTTTGGTGTGGAGTCCTGGATGGCGTTGTCACCCGTTTGATACACAGGTGCTGGAGAGTATATACATTTCTACTTAGAAACAAAGGTGTCATTGGCATTAAGGTCAAAATGACTATTGACCAAACAATCATTTAGATTGTGTGCCCTTCTATGGGCTAGATTACGAGTTGAGCACTATTTATCGCTAACGCCGCTAGAAGTAAGATTTTTGGGCGCATAGAGTATCAAGCATATTACGAGTTGAAAGGTATAAGTATTCGCTCACGCGCTAACCCAACTCGCGAAAAAAGCAGAAGTTAGAATATTGCGTCCACGTTAAGGTATTCCCCTATAACACCCTCACGCACACAAACCCTATTGCATTTTCTCAAGTGCGCTAACCAGACAAATAGTGGTAGAATTTCTCTTTAGTCTAAGATACTCCCTTTTTGGTAATCATAAGAGGGATTATGTGAACTAGTGTCATATTTGTGGACATAGGTTTTCTGTATAGTTCTTTTGTAAGTTAATTATCAATTATATTAATCATATTTTTATATTAATCTTTAAATCTAAAAATGTAATGCTGCTAGTGTCTATATTGTAAGTAATAAATAATCAAAGATGATTATTGTTCAAATAATTCCTGTAGTTGATCATTAGTTTCATGCCAAACAAACAGGACCTCATCAATGTATCTTGACCAGTGTGACATTAACTGAGAACATTATTTTACAGATTTGAAAAACAAGTCTCTTCTTTGTAGTGGGGCCTGCAATAGTTAAATGTGATCTGATGATATTGATGCCCATTTTGCAGGCCTGGCAAGACTGGGTAATATATTTTTAAGTGAATATTTTCATTAAAGGTTAAAAATGTTTTATATAAGAGTATGGTGCAGTACACTTCTCTTTCCTGCCTTTGACACATTGCAATTCAAGAGGGTTGCACCAAATACAGGAGTTTCTTTTTTGACACTAAGTTTATTACTCTACTTTATAACTGTGACGGATCTCTCGGGTTCCGTCTCTGGGTATGTCCGCCTGTTCAGCTTCCCTAACAGCTGGAATCACCAATGCTTCAGAAAATTACCCCAAGAATCAGACAGGACCGATTTTGGAGTAAAAACAGAATGACCCTTTATTGAAAGAGACACACACATTTTATACACTTCCAGGGAAAACCCCCTCCATTAATAAACATTAGCTAGAGCAGCAGATTAAACAATAGGAATGTAAACAATAGGAATGTCTCCAAACTGTTGAATAGGACATACAATCCCCTACACTTCAAAGTTAGACTAGATATTCAGACATTTAACAGCAGGATTTCAGAATTGGAATGTCTGTGCTGATTGCAAACTCTTGCAATAAGTCTATGAGTCTTGAAGGGGGGTTGAAGCAGGCAATGCTGGTTTGGTGCCTGTCACTTTATACTCCAACAAAGCACAGGATTTTCAACTCTGTATCAGGGCCCTTCAGTTCTCACAGTCTCTGGGAATCCGGGTAAATGGGGCAAATCTGAATCCAGGGTAAAAGTACTTCAAATATCCCCTGGGCACCCGCCTCCCAACATACAAAATCTCTTCAAGTTCCAGGGTCCATAGTCAGTGGGCAGGAGGCTAGCCCACAGTCCCCTCCAGAAGCCCCAGTGACAGTAGGGTTTGTCACATTCCTTCCCCCCAAAAGGAGACTAACCAGCTTCCAGACCATCCACTGGTTTGGATCTGTGTTAGTCGGGCAGAAAAACCCCACAATACATTTTGATTGGGGAGTCAGTGCCCATCACTGGAGAGCTGAGCTGGCTGCCCAGTCTCCTGGATACTTGTATTGCCACTGGGGGGCTTGGCTGATGACCAAGGCTTCTGGAGGCTCATCCAAAAGCTGGGAAGATACATGGTCAATTCTGTCTCCAAGGCTCCTGGGCTGTTGCTGGGGAGGGTGGACAGCTTCCTCCGCTCCTGGGTCCTTGTACTCCTGCCGGGAGGATGAGAAAACTGCTGCATCTCCCGGTTCCCCCTCCTCTTGCTGGGGATCATAGGTGACTGCTTTCATCCCTGGGTCCTCACACCACTGCTGTGGAGCAAGAACAGCTTCCTCCTTTCCTGTGTACCCACACTGCCTCTGGGGAGAGAGATTGGCTATCTCCTCTCCCTGAAATGGTTTCTGCTGCTGGGGAGAGAGGTTGGCCACCTCCTCTCCCTGGAAATGGCTCTGCTGCTATGGAGATAGATCGGCTACCGCCTCTCCCTGGAACTGGCTCTGCCACTGGGGAAAGAGGTTGGCCACCTCCTCTCCCTGGAACTTGCTCTGCTGCTGGGGAGAGAGGTCAGCTATCACCTCTCCCTGGCTTCCCAGAGCTGATGCTGGGTAGAGGCCAGCGGTGCTCTGCCCTGTTGCCATCTCTTCTGCTGGAGGCTCACTGGTTTGTCCCTCCTCAGAGGGAAAGTCTATTAAATTATCAATCTCTGGAGCCTGTGGCTGGATAGAGAAGTCGACTACCTCCTCTCACTGGGACTCCAGAGATATCACAGGTGTTGGGCAGAGGCCATTGGCGCTCTGCCCTGTTGCCAGCGCTTCTGCTGATGTGGCTCCCTTGTCCAAGACAATAAGCTTGGAGCCAGGCTGATGATCATGGTGAGAAAAGTGATGATCATGGTCTAGCAGCTCTTGGTAGCTCATTCCCGGTTGCCACTCCTCTGCAGACTCCAAGGCATGCTGCCGAACAAGATCTAGCAGCCTTTTATATACCTTTTCTAGCTCCCATTCCTGGACAATAATAAAATCCAGATCGGCTTGCAGCCATGGTACCCCTGTAAGATTCAGTAGTCTCTCTCGGTACTCTCTAATTTCCTCCAATCTCCACTCCACCTTGCTCCCAAAGCCTGGGTCCTCTGTAAGCTTCTTAAATATCAATCCAGGGCTGCCAAAGCCCTTGAAAGAGACACACACATTTTATACACTTCCAGGGACAACCCCTCTCCATGAATAAACATTAGCTAGAGCAGCAGATTAAACAATAGGAATGTAAACAATAGGAATTTCTCAAAACTGTTGAATAGGACATACAATCCCCTACACTTCACAGCTAGACTAGATATACAGACATAGAACAGCAAGAGGTCCCAGAATTGGAATGTCTGTGCTGATTGCAAACTCTTGCAATAAGTCTCTGAGTCTTGAAGGGGGGTTGGAGCAGGCAATGCTGGTTTGGTGCCTGTCACTTTATACTCCAACAAAGACAGGAATTTCAACTCTGTATCAGGGCCCTTCAGTTCTCAGAGTCTCTGGGAATTCGGGTAAACGGGGCAAATCTGAATCCAGGGTAAAAGTACTCCAAATATCCCCTGGGCACCCGCCTCCCAAAATATAGACTCTTTTCAAGTTCCAGGGTCCATAGTCAGTGGGCAGGAAGCTAGCCCACAGCCCCCTCCAGAAGTCCCAGTGACAGTAGGGTTTGTCAATAACTACCACAGTGACAACTGATACACTTAAAGGGACAGTCTATTCCAAAATGTGTATTATTTAAAAAAAGATAGAATTCCCTTTATTATCCATTCCACAGTTTTGCATAACCAACACTGTTATATTAATATACTTTTTACCTCTGTGATTACCGTGTATCTAAGCCTCTGCAGATTTCCCCCTTATCTCAGTTCTTTTGACAGACATGCATTTTAGCTAATCAGTGCTGACTCCTAGGTAACTCCACTGGGGTGAGCACAATGTTAGCTATATGGTACACATGAAGTAGCACTGTGTAGCTGTGAAAAAATGTCAAAACGCTCTGAGATAAGAGGCAGCTTTCAAGGGCTTAGAAATTAGCATTTTATCCTACCTTAGTTTAGAATTTAACAAAGAATACCAAAAAAACGGAGGAAATTTGGTGATAAAATGAAATTGTTTCAAATTGCATCCCTTGTCTGAATCATGTTAGTTTAATATTGACTAGACTGTCCCTTTAATACTAAAATGTTACAGGGTCAGAGTTTAGATTTCTGTAGGATGTGCTGCGGTTAATGAACGTACACTGCAAAGTATTATACTAGGAGTAGTTTAACATTCAACATGAAGTTCAATTTCAGTTTTGTATCCATGTAATAGTCTGCTATATCTATTCTGAAATATGCTTATTTAAAATGTCTGCATCAATTTGCCAATTCAAGTATCAGTCAAATCATGGGTTAGACTCACCCTGTAAAAATAAATAAATACAAATAAAGCTTTCCTTGTATTTTGTTACTGAAACATTGTCCCTAAGTTCATCATGTGAAACCTGAAAACAACTGCTTCTTTATGTTTAAATAAACATTCACCCAGTAGGTTGCCAGTTAAAAGGACAGTCAACACCCTATAATTACAAACTTTGTATGCAGTATTGCAACAGATTAAAGGGACAGTGTAGTAAAAATTAAACTTGCATGATTCAAATAGGGAATATCCTTTTAAACAACTTTTCATAGGCTCATATGTTTATTTCTAAGCCCTTGAATGCTTCTTTTATCTCAGTGCATTTTGACTGTTTTTAACCGTTAGACAGTGCTAGTTCATGTGTGTCATATAGATAAACATTGTGCTCACTCCTGTGGGAGTCAGAACTGATTAGCTAAAATGCAACTCTGTCAAAATAACTGAGATAAGGGGCAATCTGCAGGGGCTTAGCTACAAGGTAATCTATTATATATATATATATATTATTAATGTAACTGTTGGTTACCCATTGAGGAATGGTTAATAAAAGGATTATCTATCTTTTTAAACAATAAAAATTCTGGAGTAGACTGTCCCTTTAAAGAAACTTTCAACCAAAACTGAAATGTATAAATCAGTGTGTTTAACTTTTGAATATAAGCATATTTGTAATATACTTCTTATCTAAGAAAGCTATAACTGGTTTAGCGTGATATTTTACTGCACATGTGAACTATATCTAAATATGCTTCATGCATCAGCATTTTATCTGCTCAGAGAGATGTCAGTGCCTTGTGACAGCTCTCTAATTTAACACAATGTTCAAAAGGCATGAAGCATATTTAGAAATACTGTACATGCAATTGCATAGTAAAAGTTCTAACTTTAAAAAAAAACAAGTGAAACACAATTCCTGAAGCTACTATCCTCTTCACTGCATTCTCCCTTATTAAAGTGAGCTTGAAAATAAATGAGCTTGAAAATACCGTAAATACTGACAAAGCCAGACAACAGATGTGAATTCAGTAGCAAGCAGTTGTAAACTTACAAAAGGTGGGGAGTTGTTTTAGTCATTGAAGAATGCAGCCATTCTCAATTCTGCAGTTTTAACTAGGGGTGTGCATCTTCACTGGTCTCACGATTCAATTCGATTACGATTATCATGGTAACGATTTGATTCGATTCCGCGATGCATCACGATTCCTCCCATGATTTTCATGAACCTGTTCTATTCCATATTTTATATATATATATATATATATATATATATATATATATATATATATATATATATATATATATATATATATATATATATATATATATACATATATACACATACAAACAACACATACACACTATATATATATATACACATACAAACAACACATACACACTATATATATATATATATACACATACAAACAACACATACACACTATATATATATATACACATACAAACAACACATACACACTATATATATATATACACATACAACACATACAAACAACACATACACACTATATATATATATATATATATACACATACAAACAACACATACACACTATATATATATATACACATACAAACAACACATACACACTATATATATATATATACACATACAAACAACACATACACACTATATATATATATACACATACAAACAACACATACACACTATATATATATATATATACACATACAAACAACACATACACACTATATATATATATATATACACATACAAACAACACATACACACTATATATATATATATATATATATATATACACATACAAACAACACATACACACTATATATATATATATATATATATATATATACACATACAAACAACACATACACACTATATATATATATATATATATATATATATATATATATATATATATATATATATATATATATATATATATATACAAACACACTATATATATATATATATATACATATATATATACACTCTATTTAAAAAGGAAAGTGTATAGTTACTTAGACATATACAGGGTAATTCTAATAAAAAAAATATAATTACATAGTTTTGATTAAAATAAATAAAAAATATCAGATTTCTGTGACAACACAGATAGAAGTAAAGGTGGGTAAATATTAATGATGACATGGGCCAGACACTATTATAGTCCTTTCTACCATAAGAATCTGCCAACACCTCTGTTAGTTTTCTAACAGAGTTAACCCTTTCTCTGTAAGGTAGGGCTTCTATGTCCCACAAATTAATGGTGCAATCCTTTCTGGCATGCATGGGGTTGATAATTGCAAACCCTTTGCATCCCAGTTTTGACAGCCAATAGGTTAATATTTACCCACCTTTACTTCTATATGTGTTGTCACAGAAATCTGATATTTTTTATTTATTTTAATCAAAACTATGTAATTATATTTTTTTTTATTAGAATTACCCTGTATATGTCTAAGTAACTATACCCTTTGTAGGCAGATGGGGCATATTACAAATTGGCAGGCATGTGGAGTGTTCACTGGAGCATCTAAAGGGTTATTAGCAATTTATTAGGTGATGTAACACAAACTACACTGGTTGCAGATTGGGATGAATATTTAATTTTGTTAGAAGATAATGTATGTTAGGAAAAATCTATAAATGATAGAAAAGAGGGAAAAATAATTAGAAAACTGACAAAGGTACAGTGTATTATATGTAGGGCAAGGCCTTGAAAGTTTCAGTTGCAACTTTCTTTGTGGTGAATCAAGTATTTTCCAGCCTCCAAGTTGACCATTACCTCGCATTATTTTTCATTGTGCATTTACACTTTCCTTTTTAAATAAATCTACAGATAAATTTCTATCTGTGCATATTGTATTATGTTTATGAGTGATGTCCCATCTTCCACAGTTGTTTGAAAGATTATATATATATGTATATATATATATATGTGTGTGTGTGTGCAATTGTGCATAGAGTATATAATATATATATATATATATATATATATATATTGTGTATGTGTATATATATATATATATATATATATATATATATATATAGTGTGTATGTGTTGTTTGTATGTGTATATATATATATAGTGTGTATGTGTTGTTTGTATGTGTATATATATATATAGTGTGTATGTGTTGTTTGTATGTGTATATATATATATAGTGTGTATGTGTTGTTTGTATGTGTATATATATATATATATATATAGTGTGTATGTGTTGTTTGTATGTGTATATATATATATATATATATATATATATATAGTGTGTATGTGTTGTTTGTATGTGTATATATATATATATATATATATATAATATGGAATAGAACAGGTTCATGAAAATCATGGGAGGAATCGTGATGCATCGCGGAATCGAATAAAATCGTTACCATGATAATCATAATCGAATCGAATCGTAAGACCAGTGAAGATGCACACCCCTAGTTAAAACTGCAGAATTGAGAATGGCTGCATTCTTCAATGACTTTAAAACAACTCCCCACCTTTTGTAAGTTTACAACTGCTTGCTACTGAATTCACATCTGTTGTCTGGCTTTGTCAGTATTTACGGTATTTTCAAGCTCATTTATTTTCAAGCTCATTTTAATAAGGGAGAATGCTTCATGCCTTTTGAACATTGTGTTAAATTAGAGAGCTGTCACAAGGCACTGACATCTCTCTGAGCAGATAAAATGCTGATGCATGAAGCATATTTAGATATAGTTCACATGTGCAGTAAAATATCACACTAAACCAGTTATAGCTTTCTTAGATAAGAAGTATATTGCAAATATGCTTATATTCAAAAGTTAAACACACTGATTTATACATTTCAGTTTTGGTTGAAAGTTTCTTTAAAGGGACAGTCTACTCCAGAATTTTTATTGTTTAAAAAGATAGATAATCCTTTTATTACCCATTCCTCAATGGGTAACCAACAGTTACATTAATATAATATATATATATATAATAGATTACCTTGTAGCTAAGCCCCTGCAGATTGCCCCTTATCTCAGTTATTTTGACAGAGTTGCATTTTTGCTAATCAGTTCTGACTCCCACAGGAGTGAGCACAATGTTTATCTATATGACACACATGAACTAGCACTGTCTAACGGTTAAAAACAGTCAAAATGCACTGAGATAAAATGAGCCTTCAAGGGCTTAGAAATAAACATATGAGCCTATGAAAAGTTGTTTAAAAGGATATTCCCTATTTGAATCATGCAAGTTTAATTTTTACTACACTGTCCCTTTAATCTGTTGCAATACTGCATACAAAGTTTGTAATTATAGGGTGTTGACTGTCCTTTTAACTGGCAACCTACTGATTTGTGAGGTCTTCCTGGGTGAATGTTTATTTAAACATAAAGAAGCAGTTGTTTTTAGGTTTCACATTATGAACTTAGGGACAATGTTTTCAGTAACAAAATACAAGGAAAGCTTTATTTGTATTTATTTATTTTTACAGGGTGAGTCTAACCCATGATTTGGCTGATACTTAAATTGACAAATTGATGCAGACATTTTAAATAAGCATATTTCAGAATAGATATAGCAGACTATTACATGGATACAAAACTGAAATTGAACTTCATGTTGAATGTTAAACTACTCCTAGTATAATACTTTGCAGTGTACGTTCATTAACCGCAGCACATCCTACAGAAATCTAAACCCTGACCCTGTAACATTTTAGTATTAAAGGGACAGTCTAGTCAATATTAAACTAACATGCTTCAGACAGGGGATGCAATTTGAAACAATTTCATTTTATCACCAAATTTGCTCTGTTTTTTTTGGTATTCAATGTTAAATTCTAAACTAAGGTAGGATAAAATGCTAATTTCTAAGCCCTTGAAAGCTGCCTCTTATCTCAGAGCGTTTTGACATTTTTCACAGCTAGACAGTGCTACTTCATGTGTACCATATAGCTAACATTGTGCTCACCCCAGTGGAGTTACCTAGGAGTCAGCACTGATTGGCTAAAAGGCATGTCTGTCAAAAGAACTGAGATAAGGGGGCAATCTGCAGAGGCTTAGATACACAGTAATCACAGAGGTAAAAAGTATATTAATATAACAGTGTTGGTTATGCAAAACTTTGGAATGGGTAATAAAGGGAATATCTATCTTTTTTAAATAATACAAATTTTGGAATAGACTGTCCCTTTAAGTGTATCAGTTGTCACTGTGGTAGTTATTGTGACAAACCCTACTGTCACTGGGACTTCTGGAGGGGTCTGTGTATCCAGTTGAAACTTTCAATATTTTTCCCGAACAAATGAAAGGTGGTTAAAATTAGGGCTGCTGAAAATAATCGATTCAGTGATGCATCGCGATGCAGCCGTTAACGATGCTGCATCGATGCAGCGCAGAACTGAATCGATTCAGGGTTCAGTGACATCATCGAGCAACATCACGTGACCCCGCCTCTCGCTTACGGAACCAGGACAAGGAGCGAAGCTGTGCAGTGCGGGGCCCAGCTAAGGGGAGGGCTATGAAATCTCAGAATGTATGCGCATGTATCCCAGCTTCCTCTGGGACAGTGTTAAGGATGATAAGATCGGGAGGACTACATCTCCCATCACGCAGTTCGAGGCCGGCCTCCAGTAGACAGTGCAAAGCCTTCCTGAGTTGGAGGATTAGTGATGTCGCAAACTTAAAAATTTCAGTTCGCGAACAGCGGACTCGAACTTCCGCTATTGTTCGCGAACCAGCAAACCGGGCGAACCGCCATTGACTTCAATAGGCTGGCGAACTTTAAAACCCACAAGGACTCTTTCTGGCCACAATAGTGATGGAAAAGTTGTTTCAAGGGTACTAACACCTGGACTGTGGCATGCCGGAGGGGGATCCATGGCAAAACTCCCATGGAAAATTACATAGTTGATGCAGAGTCTGGTTTTAAGCCATAAAGGGCATAAATCACCTAACATTCCTAAATTGTTTGGAATAACGTGCTTTAAAACATCAGGTATGATGTTGTATCGATCAAGTAGTGTAAGGGTTACGCCCGCTTCACAGTGACAGACCAAACTCCCCGTGTAACGCACCGCAAACAGTCCATTTGCACAACCACAAGATAGATTTGATAGATAGATACATAGATTACATAGATCAATAGATGCAATATACATTTGATAGATACGAATTCCATAGATCAATAGATGCAATATACATATGATAGATACGAATTACATAGATCAATAGATGCAATATACATTTGATCGATACGATTGATAGTTAGATTTGATAGATAAATAGATAGATTTGAAAGATATATAATTTCCCTGACAGAGTATAACAATAAGACATGCGGTCTGGGGGGCGTGTCTCTAGGCAGCACCTTGAATGGTTGCAATATTGGCAGCTCTGTGTGGATTGCTGATAAATTGCCTGTTATCAGTGAATTGAATGATTGTTAACTTATACCATCCTAATATACAGATTCTGCAGATCAAGCTGATTTGAAAGATATGTTTTTACTGATTTTTCCACCTTAGCAAACCGATCTGGAGCGTTGAGGCCTAGGGCAAACTCTATACAGAGAGGCTCTCAACACCCCCCCGGTATTACTACAGGCCGGGTAAGCAGTGCATAGACACTGGAATAAGAAGAAAAGAAAGAAACAAAAGACGACAGAGACCACATATTTTTCAACTCATATAATCTGGGTTTATACATCACCATACTTGATTTAAGTGGCAGCTAAGAAGGTGGATTGAGGAGCTGTTCTGTTACATACGCATCCACTAAAGATGGCGTCGGGAGCTAAGGCTCTACTTGATGCCGTGGGCATCCTACTAAACAATCACCACGAGAAGATACTGCAAGCCTGGTCAACTGAATGGGGTAGCCTAAGTGCATTCACAAAGCAAATAGGGGCCCGACGAATAATTCCAGGAGGCATACCTGTGAAACCCGACAAAGATATGAGTACCCAGGTCTTTGCTCCAGGTCCACCAACTCCCTTGCCTGAGGTGCAGGCTCCAACTGAGTCAAATCGGGACCGACACTTAAATGGTCCGGTACACAACTTCCCCGCTGTGGACAACTCTACAGAAAATGTGCCCGGCGTGAGAGCATCAAGGATATCTGTTCCGCCGCACACTGAAATTAGGAGATTGCTGTGTGATCACTCCGGACTTATGGCAACACAGGGACTTAACGCCAACCACGTGTGAGAGGGGCCAAACTGGGATGAAGCCCGTGCATCAAGCGGTGAGCATAACAGGAGGGGTAATTGAGATGGCCGGGATGTCCCTTCTGGCATACTGCAAGCCCGGTCTGAACAGAAAGCCGGATGGCAATTTGGGACTGCCGTTTGATCCTGGAGGCTTGGTGCATTCATTAGGACTGGGGTTTGCAGCCGCTGCTTGAGCGATAGCATTAGAAAGCCCCAGGTTATGGCATGTGTTTTGTACACTAGAAATATCTGTTACTTTTTGGGGATATGTATAAATAAGTATTCCTCATAAATAGATTGCGGCGGAAGCCCCCCCAGTAATGATACGTTATCTATGGAGCCGCAAACTGAACTTAACTCACAAAGCCCTCAAAAATGTTAGAGCACAATTCTCTTACAATGTTTGGTGTGACAGCTGAGGTGTTCCGGCATCAGATAACCTTATAGACTATAGAGCACTGTACTTTATTGCAGGTTTATATCAGTTTCTATGGACTCCTATGCTATGTACCTAGTATACCAATATTATTCATTGAGTCCTATGTTACCACACGCTGTTTGTCTGTATTATTCCAACTGCTATTATGTGCCTGACCCACCTTCAACAAGTGCCGACTTAATGCTGTCATAATCCCTTTCAGCTAGAGGCAGACAGCTCCATTAACCTATTAACATGTAAATACTATATTACATATGATAACCCCCCTCCCTTTTTTATTATTTTAATGCACAGCAACATGAAGTCAACTATCATCCCTGCATAGGGCTCCAGATATAGCGTTCTTGCTTTGTTAATGGCTAGTGATATACTCATCTGAATAGATCTTAGATAAGTCTATGCCCTCCTCTTTGACTCTAACTCTCTCCCCATTCCTAGGTCCACATATCCCACTGCGCTATTAGTCTCTATTGCTGTTATACAGTCACTGACATAAAGTCTTACTTAGAGCTGGAGGAAGTGGGCAGACATTGTTTTGTTTTGCTATTTTCTGTATAATTAGTATTAGGTGATTCTAATTCTAGTCCAGGTTTATGTTTGAAATAATGCTCCAATGTTGTCTCTGAACATTACAAGTGACACTAAACTGATCTTACTGTTGAATATAATCTTGTTTACATATTTTAAGCCCAAAAGTGGCTATTGACCATACTACCTTTCCTCCGCTATAGACCATTACCCCACTAGGAGGTCCAAAAGTGGCCTACTCATACATTTGGAGGTATATATAATTATGAAAAGTGAGGATTCTATCAGATTTGCCTATTCTTCACCCCTGCGAAGGTATGACTATATATACACATATTCTTTTCTTGTGGGTGGTGAGCATTGTACCTACATATTTATGTACACTATTCCTTAAATTTTATTTTATTTCTATGTTAGTATGGCAAATTTCCATTTACTCTGTAATAGTTTTTTTTTCTTTATTCCTCAATAAAAATTTAATAAAAAAAAAAAAAAAAAAAAGACATGCGGTCTGGGACCCGTGGTGTGTTAAGTAGTACTATTCTTAGCAGTTTACTACTACCTGTTACTCCCGCTATCGGGGGAGGTCTATATGGCCTGCATTTTTGGAACAGGGAGATGGAAGAAGATGATTGGTCTGTCCTCCTACTTCAAATTTGTCCTAAACACAAGTGGCTGTCTCAAAACAGTCTGGCCATGAGATAGATAGATTTGATAAATAGATATACATAGATTGATAGTTAGATAGAATCGATAGAAGATAAATAGATAGATTTGATAGATATATAATTACCCTGACAAAGTATAATAATAAAACATGCGGTCTGGGACCCATGGTAACTAGGTTGTGTTAAGTAGTACTGTTCTTAGCAGTTTAATCCCTCTTACTCCCCCTATCGGGGGAGGTCTATATGGCCTGCATGATTACCCTGATAAAGTATAACAACAAAACATGCGGTCTGGGACCCATGGTAACTAGGTTGTGTTAAGTAGTACTTTTCTTAGCAGTTAAATCCCTGTTACTCCCCCTATCGGGGGAGGTCTATATGGCCTGCATGATTACCCTGACAAAGTATAACAACAAAACATGCGGTCTGGGACCCATGGTGGTACTGGTAACTAGGTTGTCTGACGTAGTACTATTCTTAGCAGTTTAATCCCTGTGATTGGTCTGTCCTCCTACATAAAAATTTGGCCTAAACACAAGTGGCTGTCTCAAAACAGTCCGGACACGAGATCGATAGATTTGATAGATAGATATACATAGATTGATAGTTAGATAGAATCGATAGAAGATAAATAGATAGATTTGATAGATATATAATTACCCTGACAAAGTATAATAATTAAACATGCGGTCTGGGACCCATGGTAACTAGGTTGTGTTACGTAGTACTATTCTTAGCACTTTAATCCCTGTTACTCCCCCTATCGGGGGAGGTCTATATGGCCTGCATGATTACCCTTACAAATATAATAATAAAACATGCGTTCGTGGACCCATTGTAAGGTTGTATTAAGTAGTACTGTTCTTAGCATTTTAATACCTGTTACTCACCCTATCGGGGGAGGTCTATATGGCCTGCATGATTACCCTTACAAAATATAATAATAAAACATGCATTCTGGGACCCATGGTAAGGTTGTGTTAAGTAGTACTATTCTTAGCACTTTCATCCCTGTTACTCCCCCTATAGGGGGAGGTCTATATGGCCTGCATGATTACCCTTACAAAGTATAATAACAAGACATGCGGTCTGGGACCCATGGTAACTAGGTTGTGTTAAGTAGTACTATTCTTAGCACTTTCATCCCTGTTACTCCCACCTATCGGGGGAGGTCTATATGGCCATCATGATTAGCCTAACAAAGTACAACAATAAAACATGCGGTCTGTGACCCATGGTAACTAGGTTTATTTCAGTAGTACTGTTCTTATTAGTTTAATACCTGTTACTACCCCTATCGGGGGAAGTCTATATGGCCTGCATGATTACCCTGACCAAATAAAACAACAAGACATGCGGTCTGGGACTGGGACCCATGGGTAACTAGGATGTGTTAAGTAGTACTATTCTTAGCAGTTTAATCCCTGTGATTGGTCTGTCCTACTACTTCAAATTTGGCCTAAATACAAGTGGCTGTTTCAAAACAGTCCGGACACGAGATAGATAGATTTGATAGATAGATATACATAGATTGATAGTTAGATAGAATCGATAGAAGATAAATAGATAGATTTGATAGATATATATAATTACCCTGACAAAGTATAAAAATAAAACATGTGGTCTGGTACCCATGGTAACTAGGTTGTGTTAAGTAGTACTATTCTTAGCACTTCCATCCCTGTTACTCCCCCTATTGGT
The DNA here is from genome assembly GCF_027579735.1 of Bombina bombina. Classification (NCBI taxonomy): domain Eukaryota; kingdom Metazoa; phylum Chordata; class Amphibia; order Anura; family Bombinatoridae; genus Bombina; species Bombina bombina. The sequence goes on from NC_069505.1 coordinate 503,137,588, forward strand.
GGAGGTCTATATGGCCTGCATGATATATAATTACCCTTACAAAGTATAACAATAAGACATGCAGCCTGGGACCCATGGTAAGGTTGTGTTAAGTAGTAATATTCTTAGCAGTTTAATACCAGTTACTCCCCCTATCGGGGGAGGTGTATATGGCCGGCATGATATATAATTAGCCTAACAAAGTAAAACAATCTGACATGTGGTCTGGGACCTACGGTAACAAGGTTGTGTTAAGTAGTACTATTCTTAGCAGTTTAATCCCTCTTACTCCCCCTATCGGGGGAGGTCTATATGGCCTGCATGATTACCCTTACAAAATATAATAATAAAACATGCATTCTGACACCCATGGTAAGGTTGTGTTAAGTAGTACTATTCTTAGCACTTTCATCCCTGTTACTCCCACCTATCGGGGGAGGTCTATATGGCCATCATGATCTATAATTATACTAACAAAGTACAACAATAGGACATACATGTGGTCTGGGACCATATGATTCTTTCAGGTATACCAGTTGCAGTGGTTCTGACCCTGCATTCTTGCTGCAACTCTAACTGCAAGAGAGATCTGTTACAGAATCTGTGGGCTGGTATGCAAAGAGCTGGCCTGCCTGAAAGGAGCATCGATTTTAGGAACCCAGAGAAAATTTTTAGGAACCGGGAGATGGAAAAAGATGCTTGGACACCCAGTACAGGTCGTTCTCCTTCAGCCTTTTTATACGAGGGTCACGGTCCACGGACCCTCAACAGAAACAACAGCATGAAACACCACCACATATGCCATCCTTTTGCACAATAGAGTACAGGTATGGCATCGATTTTAGGAACCCGGAGATAATTTTTAAGAACCGGGAGATGGAAAAAGATGCTTTGACATCCAGTACAGGTTGTTCTCCTTCAACCTTTTTATACGAGTATCCCGGACCCTCAACAGAAACAACAGAATGAAACACCACATATGCCATCCTTTAGCACAATAGAGTACAGGTATGGCATCGATTATTGGAACCCGGGGATAATTTTTAGGAACCGGGAGAAGGAAAAAGATGCTTTGACATCCAGTACAGGTCGTTCTCCTTCCGCCTTTTTATACGAGGGTCCAGGACCCTCAACAGGCACAACAGCATGAAAGACCCCATATGCCATCCTTTTGCACAATCGAGTACAGGTATGGCATCGATTATAGGAACCCGGAGATAATTTTTAGGAACCGGGAGATGGAAAAAGATGCTTTGACATCCAGTACAGGTCGTTCTCCTTCCGCCTTTTTATACGAGGGTCCCAGACCCTCAACAGGCACAACAGCATGAAACACCACATATGCCATCCTTTTGCACAATAGAGTACAAGTATGGCATCGATTATAGGAACCCAGAGATAATTTTTAGGAACCGGGAGATGGAAAAAGATGCTTTGACATCCAGTACAGGTCATTCTCCTTCCGCCTTTTTATACGAGGGTCCCGGACCCTCAACAGGCACAACAGCATGAAACACCACCTATGCCATCCTTTTGCACAATAGAGTACAGGTATGGCATTGATTATAGGAACCCAGAGATAATTTTTAGGAACCGGGAGATGGAAAAAGATGCTTTGACATCCAGTACAGGTCGTTCTCCTTCCGCCTTTTTATATGAGGGTCCAGGACCCTCAACAGGCACAACAGCATGAAACACCACCTATGCCATCCTTTTCCACAATAGAGTACAGGTATGGCATCGATTATAGAAACCCAGAGATACCCTCAACAGGCACAACAGCATGAAAGACCCCATATGCCATCACTTGCTTTTGCACAATCGAGTACAGGTATGGCATTGTTTTTAGGAACCCGGAGATAATTTTTAGGAACCGGGAGATGGAAAAAGATGCTTGTTCGGTCCTCCTACTTCAAATTTGGGGCACTGCGCGTGCAATCTAATGTGCCACCAGATATGAGCTGTGTGTTAATGAGTACTATTCTTAACAGTTTAATCACTGTTATGTGCCTTTTTCTTTGGTTTTGTTTTTGTAGCCACAGTGCATCACCAGAGGCCAGAAAATTAGGCATGTCCAAATGCCTGAAAAATAAGGTAATGTTGCAGCCGTAAGCTTTAGCAGCGGCAAGAAAAATTGATGTTTAATGTAGAACAGTTCGAAAGTGCACTAAAACCTTGAGGCTTGAACACTAGTTGTTGGCGGATAAGTCACGCAAGTCATCCGCCATTCAAAGATAAAATACAGCAGCGTGTGGACCATTTGTAGCCCAAGGCAGCTCATCTCATCAGGCCTTTTTTACTCAAATGTATCGCCCAATGTCAGTCCCTTCGGGATCCATCCCTCATTCATTTTAATAAAGGTGAGATAATCAAGACTTTTTTGACCTAGGCGACTTCTCTTTTCAATGACAAAACCTCCTGCTGCACTGAAGGTCCTTTCTGAAAGGACACTTGAAGCGGGGCAGGCCAGAAGTTCGATTGCAAATTGGGATAGCTCAGGCCACAGGCCAAGCCTGCACACCCAGTAGTCAAGGGGTCCATCGCTCCTAAGAGTGTCGAGATCCGCAGTTAATGCTAGGTAGTCTGATACCTGTCGGTTGAGTCTTTCTCTGAGGCTGGATCCCGAAGGGCTGTGGCGATGCATAGGAGTTAAAAAGGTCCGCATGTCCTCCATCAACAACACGTCTGGAAAGCGTGCTGTCCTTGCCGGCGTGGTCGTGGGAGGAGGAGTATTAATTTCATCTCTTCCTCTGTTAGATTCCCGTTGTGCTGCTGTGACATCACCCTTATACGCTGTGTAAAGCATAGTTTTTAATTTATTTTTGAACTGCTCCATCCTTTCCGACTTGCGGGAAATTGGTAACATTTCAGTTACTTTATGCTTATACCGGGGGTCTTGTATCGTGGACACCCAGTACAGGTCGTTCTCCTTAAGCTTTTGTATATGAGGGTCCCTCAACAGGCACGACAGCATGAAAGACCCCATTTGCACAAGGTTGGATGCCGAGCTAATCATGTCCCATTCCTCATCCTCACTGATCTCACTGAAGGTATCTTCTTCCCCCCAGGCACGTACAACACCACGGGTACCAGATAGGTGACAACAATGAGCACCCTGGGATGCCTGTTGTGCTTGGTCTTCTTCCTCCTCCTCAAAGCCACATTCCTCCTCTGACTCTTCTTCCTCACAATCCTCTTCCTGCGTTGCCGCTGTTCCAGCAAGCGATGCTGATAAGGCTGATTCTGGTGGTGATGGAGACCACAACTCTTCCTCTTCACGCTCATCTACGGCCTGATCCAGCACTCTTCGCAGGGCACGCTCCAGGAAGAAAACAAATGGTATGATGTCGCTGATGGTGCCTTCGGTGCGACTGACAAGGTTTGTCACCTCCTCAAAAGGACGCATGAGCCTACAGGCAATGCGCATGAGCATCCAGTAACGTGGAAAAAAAATCCCCAGCTCCCCAGAGGCTGTCCTAGCACCCCGGTCATACAAATACTCGTTAACAGCTCTTTCTTGTTGAAGCAGGCGATCGAACATTAGAAGTGTTGAATTCCAACGTGTCGGGCTGACGCAAATTAAGCGCCTCACTGGCAGGTTGTTTCGATGCTGGATATTGGACAAGTTTGCCATGGCCATGTAGGAACGCCTGAAATGGCCACACACCTTCCTGGCCTGCTTCAGGACGTCCTGTAAGCCTGGGTACTTAAGCACAAAGCGTTGTACAATCAGATTACACACATGTGCCATGCACGGCACATGTGTCAACTTGCCCAATTTCAATGCCGCCACCAAATTACTTCCATTGTCAGAAACAACCTTGCCAATCTCCAGTTGGTGCGGAGTCAGCCACTGATCCACCTGTGCGTTCAGGGCGGACAGGAGTGCCGGTGTGGTGTGACTCTCTGCTTTGAGGCAAGTCAACCCCAAGACGGCGTGACACTGCCGTATCCGGGATGTTGAATAGTACCTGGGGAGCTGGGGGGGTGCCGTTGATGTGGAGCAAGACGCCGCAGCAGAAGAGCAATCAGCCGAGGAAGAGGTTATGGAAGAGGATGGAGTAGGAGGAGTAGAGGAGGTAGCAGCAGGCCTGCCTGCAAGTCGTGGCGGTGTCACCAACTTCTCTGCAGAGCCACGCATTCCATGCTTGGCAGCCATCAGCAGGTTTACCCAATGCGCAGTGTAGGTGATATACCTGCCCTGACCATGCTTTGCAGACCAGCTATCAGTGGTCATATGGAACCTTGCCCCAACGCTGTGTGCCAGACATGGCATTACTTCCTTTCGCACAATCGAGTACAGGTTGGGGATTGCCTTTTGAGAAAAAAAAATTCTGCCGGGTACCTTCCACTGTGGTGTCCCAATAGATACAAATTTTTGGAACGCCTCAGACTCCACCAGCTTGTATGGTAAAAGCTGGCGGGCTAAGAGTTCTGACAAGCCTGCTGTCAGACGCCGGGCAAGGGGGTGGCTTTGGGACATTGGCTTCTTACGCTCAAACATTTCCTTGACAGACACCTGACTGTGGGCAGATGAGCAGGAACTGCTACGTAAGAGAGACTGAGTGGTGGATGGTTGAGAGGGGGCAAGGAGGACAGCAGTGGTTGACGTGGATGAAGATGCTGGAGCAGGAGGAGGATGGCGGCTTTGAGTTTGGGTGCTGCTTCTACTCATGTGTTCATCCCATCGGCGTTTGTGATGTGAGACCATGTGCCTTCGCAAAGCAGTTGTACCTAGGTGGGTGTTGGACTTCCCACGACTCAGTTTCTTTTGGCACAGGTTGCAAATGGCATCGCTGTTGTCAGAGGGAGACACACAAAAAAAATGCCACACTGCTGAGCTCTGCGATGACGGCATTCTGGTGGTGGCAACAGCATGCGTTGATTGGCGTGCTGTCTGGCTGACCCCGGGGGCCGATGCATGCTGTCTGACTGTGCCACTATCTCCTTGCGACGACCTCCCCCTGCTTCCAACTCGTCTCCTCCTCCTCCTCTTTGTCTCCCCATCTGAACTTTCCCCCTCTTTGTCTTCTCTTCTAGCGGGCACCCACGTGACATCCACGGACACATCATCATCAACCGCTTCACTTGTATCTGACACATCAACAAAGGAAGCAGCAGCGGGTACAACATCATCATCATCATCACACCGTACCTCCATGTCTGTAATGCTGCCTGACTGAGACATATCACTACATATCTCTACATCCTCTGTCAATGATGGTTGCACATCACTCATTTCTTCCAACTGATGTGTCAATAACTCCTCTGACAGATCAAGTGAAGCGGCTGTGGTGCTAGTGTTGATGGTGGCGGCAGGCGGGCGAGTGGCACTGGTCACAAGTTGAGAGGTGCCCAAAGCTATGCTGGAGGTGGATGGTGCGTCAAGGTTACGAGCGGAAGATGTAGCAGATTGGGTGTCCTGTGTTATAAAGTCAACTATTTCATCAGAACTTTTCGGGTTCATGGTACGTGCCCTAACACTGGGCATTATTCTATGGCCAAAGGGAATAACAGCACCACGACCACGACGGCCCCTGCGGGGTGGCCTGTCTCTGCCTGTCATTTTTTTTTTTTTATGTAGACTTACACTACTATTAAACAAAATATAAGTGGTGCCACTGGGCAAGTGGGCACAGTATACGCTGTGAGCCTGAAACAAAAAAGCAGACTGATGTTTCATAATCCAAAAAACAAAATTTATGCTTACCTGATAAATTTATTTCTCTTGTGGTGTATCCAGTCCACGGATTCTTCCATTACTTGTGGATATTCTCCTTCCCAACAGGAAGCTGCAAGAGGATCACCCACAGCAGAGCTGTCTATATAACTCCTCCCCTAACTGCCACTCCCAGTCAAGACAAGCAAGAGAAAGGAGAAACTAATGGGTAGAGTGGTTACTGTAGATTAAAAATAAATAACACCTGCCTTAAAATGACAGGGCGGGCCGTGGACTGGATACACCACAAGAGAAATAAATTTATCAGGTAAGCATAAATTTTGTTTTCAATTGTAAGGTGTATCCAGTCCACTGATTCATCCATTACTTGTGGGATACCAATACCAAAGCTATAGGACACGGATGCAGGGAGGGACAAGGCAGGCGCTTAAATGGAGGGCACCACTGCCTGTAAAACCTTTCTCCCAAAAATAGCCTCTGAGGAAGCAAAAGTATTGAATTTGTAGAATTTAGAAAAAGTATGAAGCGAAGACCAAGTCGCCGCCTTACAAATCTGTTCAACAGAGGCCTCATGTTTAAAAGCCCATGTGGAAGCTACTGCTCTAGTAGAATGAGCTGAAATTCTTTCAGGAGTCTGCTGGCCAGCAGTCTCATAAGCCAAGCGGATTATACTTCTTAGCCAAAAAGAAAGAGAAGTTGCCGAAGCCTTTTGGCCTCTCCTCTGTCCAGAGTAGACAACAAACAAAGCAGATGTTTGACGAAAATCCTTCGTAGCTTGTAAATAAAACTTTAATGCACGAACCACATCGAGATTGTGTAATAGACGTTCCTTCTTTGAAGAAGGATTAAGACATAGTGAAGGAACAACAATCTCCTGATTGATATTCTTATTAGATACCACCTTAGGAAGAAAACCAGGTTTGGTACGTAAAACTACCTTATCTGCATGGAAAATCAGATAAGGGGAATCACACTGTAAAGCAGATAACTCCGAAACTCTTCGAGCTGAGGAGATAGCTACTAAAAACAGAACTTTCCAGGATAAAAGTTTAATATCTATGGAATGCAAAGGTTCAAATGGAACAACTTGAAGAACTTTAAGAACTAAATTTAAACTCCCTGGCGGAGCGACAGGTTTAAACACAGGCTTGATTCTAACTAAAGCCTGACAGAACGCCTGAACGTCTGGAACCTCAGCCAGACGTTTGTGCAAAAGAATAGACAGAGCAGAAATCTGTCCCTTTAAGGAACTAGCTGACAATCCTTTCTCCAATCCCTCTTGGAGAAAGGATAATATCCTAGGAATCCTAACCTTACTCCATGAGTAACCCTTGGATTCACACCAATGAAGATATTTACACCATATCTTATGATAGATTTTCCTGGTGACAGGCTTTCGAGCCTGAATTAAGGTATCAATGACCGACTCGGAAAAACCATGCTTTGATAAAATCAAAATTAAAAGTGAAAAAGAGGGCGCCACATAGCGAGATACTGTTGTTGCAAGATCAGAAGGCAGAGTATTTAAAAAGGCTTACCGAAAAGCTCTGCACCGTTCTATGACCGGTGCTATCATGCAGACTAACACTCTCAGTGTTTAGCACACTGGGTGGCCTCAGATGTACTGCAGACAGGTGGATCTCTGTGTGGCTTGATTGAAGTAACCAAACGTCTGTGCAGAATGTGTATTACAGATTGCAGTGGGTTTTGAAATCAAACACCTTTCCAGGTTAGATCAGTGAAAATGTGAGACAACTTCCGTATGATAGAGTTAAAATATTTTATCCATATAAGAATTGCTACGCGTTTCTAGACCAATGACTGGTCTTTTCCTCAGGCATAAAAACAATGAATACAATTTGAACAAATTGAAACCTTAAATACAGGTAAGTTTAAAAACGGAAGTTGTCATAGTTTCAAAAAAGAGACCAATCGTAACAAAGTAAACCCTGTGGATCTTATCAACACTGATTGTGAAATCTAAACCTGTGAACTAACCATTGTTAACAGTATGTATCAAAATATTGCTAAGATGTTTCTTAACTATTTGAAGTATCTGTCACAGATTTTGTTAAGATAGATAATACTGAATATATAAAATGACTGCAGCTGCTTCTAGCAGTTATAAGTATGTAGGATTTAATGAATGTATAAAGAATATTTGAATATGAAATGTTTATTAAAAAACTGACGTGTGACGTTTTTTGGAGCTATGTAGTTGTGGATGAATGTGAATGATGTAAGGTATAATGTGAATGTGAAGGGAACAGAATCTAACTAGAAATGGGATAACAAATTATACGAGAATAAAACTTAAATTCATACAAATAATGATAGTAGAAATCTGGACCTCACGGCTATGGAAATAGATATATCAAAGTTTTTTAATATGTGGCTTTTATAGAACCATCGTGTGTCCCATTAGATTGCTTATGATTTTCGTGTATTAAAATCAGAATTCGTTATCTGATTTATCGGATAGATTTTTTGAAAAGTTGGTGATGATGTGTATGTTCTTAAAAAAGAGAAATTTCTTGAATAGGATACATTAAATCCAATCCGACAGATTGGCAGAAAATGAAATAAATACAATTGATTTTAAATTCTATTTAACATTAGTTTATTTCTATATGGATTTTTTAACTATCTCAAAAAATATGATATATGTATATATATATATGGCCAATAGGGAATTGTCTTCAATATTTACATATCAGAAATTAATAGGCAAGGGTTCACTGCAGGGTATACTAAATAAAGAAGAACGAGAATTCCTCAGAACAGATAATCCGAGCATCGCACATTACTACCATCTCCCAAAAATCCATAAGGATAAAAATAACCCTCCTGGACGTCCCATTATAGCCGGGATAGGCAATCTAACATATAATTTATCATTTTACATCGACCAATTTTTACAGAAATTTGTAACTACCCTTCCGTCTTACATTAGGGACAGCACTCATCTTTTACAATTATTACAAAATCTCACCCTTACAAATAAAAAGACATTTTGGATCACCTGTGACGTCAGCTCCCTTTATTCAAATATTACCCACGATCTAGGATTGACGGCAGTTTCTCATTTTTTAGAACAGGACCCTTATTTACCCAAAGAACAAAGAATATACATTTTAGAATGCATTAAGTACATTTTGCAACACAATTATTTTTTATATTTAGATTGTTTTTATTTGCAGATCAGGGGGACGGCCATGGGTACCAGGTTCACCCCAAGCTTCGCTAATCTCTTTATGGGATTATTTGAGGAGGTATACATTTACCACGCGAACCTTGGGGAGAACCTGGTATTCTATGGCCGTTATATAGACGACCTTATATTCATTCGGGATGGCAGTTTAGAATCAGCAGAACTATTCATTACACGACTCAACAACAATAATATGGGAATCACATTCACAGCCAATATACAATCCGAATTAATAGATTATTTGGATCTGGCACTCAGTTGGGGGCCCAACCAGACCATTATGTCTAAAACTTTCTTCAAAGATGTGGATAGCAACAGCTATTTGGAATACCATAGCAATCACCATAGAAGTTGGATTAACAATGTACCGTACAGTCAGTTCAGACGTATCAGGAGGAACTGTTCAGATTATAACACTTTTCTTGAACAAAGTCAGATTATATACAATAGATTTATAGAAAGAAACTATCCGGTTCACATTCTAGATAATGCACTTACTAGAACAAAAAGATTAGACAGGAACAAGATACTATCTAATAATAACAAAATGAATCAACCAACTAACACATCAACAGACCAGGGAAACATCATGTTCATCACTCAATACAATAACAATTTTCAAAAAATAAATCAGATTATATACAAACACTGGCATGTTATCCAAAGGGATCCTATTTTGAGAAATATTGTACAGGACAAACCAAAGATAGTTTACAGGAGAGCTCCAACCCTGAGAAGCAGACTAGCACCTAGTAAAATTGTTAAACACACCCAACAACAATCCAAGATCATTACAAAATCTAAGAGAGGCATCTTTGGGTTACAGGGAATATATAAATGTGGAAAAACTGGTTGTAAGTCTTGTCAATACATTAAACATGGCACCAAAACTTTCAAGTCCCATACCACCGGAGACACATATCCCATTCAGGGATTTTACAATTGCAACACTTCTTTTGTCGTTTACCTGTTAGAGTGCATTTGCAGCCTACAATATATAGGCCGCACCTCCAGGAAGGTCAAAATAAGGTGGGGAGAACACTTTCGTAACTGTAAAAATTGTAAGAAAACAAAAATTAAACACAGTGTTCCAACCCATTGTCTAGCCAAACATCAAGGCAACCCTCATATCTTCAAATTTATTCCCATTGATTTTATTCCCAGGTCAGCAGATTATAACAGAACCACTAAACTCAGACAACGAGAAACCTTCTGGATTTTTAAGTTAAAAACATTATTTCCCGAAGGTCTAAATGCTAACCTAGATTTAGCAGCATTTAATTAACATCCAGATATATTAATAAAGACACCAATTAATATGACATTCACAATTGATAGACCAAAGACCATCATTAATATTTAGATTCAGATTTAGATTTATCAATATGTTACGAACCAATATGATAACCATAAGGATCATAACAACCAGTGATATATCAATTCGGTTTATTTCATATCATATATCAGGACATCACAGAAATTGACATTTCCATATTTCCAGCTGTTCACATTTTTGGCAATACCATTAGCCTTATAAGTCAAAACTCACCCAAGCCTATTACAACACTCTTTAAATTACGTCAGCAGGCATCTGTTTAAAATATACAGAATGGCAAATATATTCAATAGTACAATGAAATATTCACTGCATGCTATTAGCAATTTACACTGTGTAACAGATGGACTAGTAAACACATTTAGTCAACTTATAAAAGGTACACACATATTCTTCATGTGCCCAGTTTCATCGTTTGCTTAAACTGGGAATCAATATAACCAATGTTCATTGGTTAGGTTACTTTATCCAAATTTGTCTTTGAATTTACATGATATACCGAGATACCAATCTACACATAATATTTGGAATCATAATATGTTCCCAAGTAATAGCTTTTTGATTTATATGTCTTTAAAAGCAAAAATGTATTGATGAATTAATTTCATGTAAATATTGAAGACAATTCCCTATTGGCCATATATATATACATATATCATATTTTTTGAGATAGTTAAAAAATCCATATAGAAATAAACTAATGTTAAATAGAATTTAAAATCAATTTCATTTTCTGCCAGTCTGTCGGATTGGATTTAATGTATCCTATTCAAGAAATTTCTCTTTTTTAAGAACATACACATCATAACCAACTTTTCAAAAAATCTATCCGATAAATCAGATAACGAATTCTGATTTTAATACACGAAAATCATAAGCAATCTAATGGGACACACGATGGTTCTATAAAAAGCCACATATTAAAAAACTTTGATATATCTATTTCCATAGCCGTGAGGTCCAGATTTCTACTATCATTATTTGTATGAATTTTAGTTTCATTCTCGTATAATTTGTTGTCCCATTTCTAGTTAGATTCTGTTCCCTTCACATTCACATTATACCTTACATCATTCACATTCATCCACAACTACATAGCTCCAAAAAACGTCACACGTCAGTTTTTTAATAAACATTTCATATTCAAATATTCTTTATACATTCATTAAATCCTACATACTTATAACTGCTAGAAGCAGCTGCAGTCATTTTATATATTCAGTATTATCTATCTTAACAAAATCCGTGACAGATACTTCAAATAGTTTAGAAACATCTTAGCGATATTTTGATACATACTGTTAACAATGGTTAGTTCACAGGTTTAGATTTCACAATCAGTGTTGATAAGATCCACAGGGTTTACTTTGTTACGATTGGTCTCTTTTTTGAAACTATGACAACTTCCGTTTTTAAACTTACCTGTATTTAAGGTTTCAATTTGTTCAAATTGTATCCATTGTTTTTATGCCTGAGGAAAAGACCAGACATTGGTCTAGAAACGCGTAGCAATTCTTATATGGATTAAAGATTTTAACTCTATCATACGGAAGTTGTCTCACATTTTCACTGATCTAACCTGGAAAGGTGTTTGATTTCAAAACCCACTGCAATCTATAATACACGTTCTGCACAGACGTTTGGTTACTTCAATCAAGCCACACAGAGATCCACCTGTCTGCAGTACATCTGAGGCCACACAGTGTGCTAACCACTGAGAGTGTTAGTCTGCGTGATAGCACCGGTCATAGAACGGTGCAGAGCTTTTTGGTAAGCCTTTTTAAATACTCTGCCTTCTGATCTTGCAACAACAGTATCACGCTATGTGGCGCCCTCTTTTTCACTTTTAATTTTCAGAAATCTTCACTCTGAGGACCAGAGGAGCTTTTCCGCTTGCACCTTTTGCTTCACATTGTTTCAAATCACCGCCCGACTCCACGGGAGCCATATGGTTTGTGCACTAATTTGATTGTTTTGGTCCACTTAGCGCACCCCGCTCTCGGTTCCCCTCGGGGTTCCTTGTTTGACTTTGATAAAATCAAGCGTTCAATCTCCAAACAGTCAGACGCAGAGAAATTAGATTTGGATGTTTGAAGGGACCTTGAAGTAGAAGGTCCTGCCTCAGCAGCAGAGTCCATGGTGGAAAGGATGACATGTCCACCAGATCTGCATACCAAGTCCTGCGTGGCCACGCAGGAGCTATCAAAATCACTGAAGCTCTCTCCTGCTTGATCTTGGCAATCAGACAAGGGAGCAGAGGAAATGGTGAAAATACATAAGCCAGGCTGAAGGACCAGGGCGCTGCTAGAGCATCTATCAGCGATGCCTTGGGATCCCTTGACCTGGACCCGTAACAAGGAAGTTTGGCGTTCTGACGAGACGCCATGAGATCCAGTTCTGGTTTGCCCCATTTTTGAGTCAGTTGGGCAAATACCTCCAGATGGATCTCCCACTCCCCCGGATGAAAAGTCTGCCGACTTAGAAAATCTGCCTCCCAGTTCTCTACTCCTGGGATATGGATAGCTGAGAGATGGCAAGAGTGAACCTCTGCCCATAGAATTATCTTTGAAACCTCCAACATTGCCAGGGTGCTCCTTGTTCCCCTCTGATGGTTGATATAGGCTACAGTTGTGATGTTGTCCGACTGAAATCTGATGAACCTGACCGCAGCTAGCTAAGGCCAAGCTTGAAGAGCATTGAATATCGCTCTTAGTTCCAGAATGTTTATCGGAAGGAGTGCCTCCTCCTGAGTCCACGAGCCCTGAGCCTTCAGGGAGTTCCAGACTGCACCCCAGCACAGAAGGTTGGCATCTGTCATTACCATAGTCCAATCTGGTCTGCGGAAGCTCATCCCCTTGGACAGATGGACCTTGGACAGATGGACCTGACATAGTCACCAGAGAAGAGAATCCCTGGTTTCTTGATCCAGATTTAGTAGAGGGGACAAATCTGTGTAATCCCCATTCCACTGACTGAGCATGCAAAGTTGCAGCGCTCTGAGATGTAGGCGGGCAAACGGTACTATGTCCATTGCCGCTACCATTAAACCGATTACTTCCATACACTGCGCCACTGAAGGACAAGAAGTGGAATAAAGAACACGGCAAGAATCCAGAAGTTTTGACAATCTGGCCTTCGTTAGGTAAATCTTAATTTCTACCGAATCTATCAGAGTCCCTAGGAATGAAACTTTTGTTAGAGGTGATAGAGAACTCTTTTCTTCGTTCACCTTCCACCCATGGGACCTCAGAAATGCCAGAACAATGTCCGTATGGGACCTGGCGATTTGAAAAGTCGACGCCTGTATCAGAATGTCGTCTAAGTAAGGGGCTACTGTTATACCCTGCGGCCTTAGGACCGCTAGGAGAGACCCTAGAACCTTTGTAAAGATTCTTGGTGCCGTGGCCAACCCGAAGGGAAGAGCCACAAACTGGTAGTGCCTGTCTAGAAAGGCAAACCTGAGAAAACAATGATGATCTTTGTGTATCGGGATGTGAAGAGAAGCATCCTTTAAGTCTACGGTAGTCATATATTGACCCTCCTGGATCATAGGAAGGATGGTTCGAATAGTCTCCATCTTGAAGGATGGCACTCTGAGAAATTTGTTTAAGATCTTGAGATCTAAGATTGGTCTGAATATTCCCTCTTTCTTGGGAACTACAAACAGATTTGAATAGAAGCCCCTGTTCCTCCTGCGGAACTGGGTGAATCACTCCCATAACAAGGAGGTCTTGAACACAATGTAAGAATGCCTCTCTCTTTATCTGGTTTGCTGATAAAAGTGAGAGATGAAATCTCCCTTTTGGAGGAGAGGTTTTGAATTCCAGGAGATAACCCTTGGACACAATTTCCAATGTCCAGGGATCCTGGACATCTCTTGCCCAAGCCTGGGCAAAGAGAGAGAGTCTGCAGCCTACTAGATCCGTTTCCGGATCGGGGGCTGCTCCCTCATGCTGTCTTAGAGGCAGCAGCAGGCTTTTTGGCCTGTTTCCCCTTGTTCCAAGCCTGGTTAGGTCTCCAGACCGGCTTATACTGGGCAAAAGTTCCCTCTTGTTTTGTGTTAGAGGAGGTTGAAGCTGTGCCACTCTTGAAGTTTCGAAAGGGCCGAAAACTAGATTGTTTTGTCCTTAATTTGTTGGACCTGTCTTGAGGAAGGGCGTGACCTTTTCCTCCAGTGATGTCAGAAATGATCTCCTTCAGTCCAGGCCCGAATAGGGTCTGTCCCTTGAAGGGAATGTTGAGAAGTTTAGACTTTGAAGTCACGTCAGCTGACCAGGATTTAAGCCATAGCACCCTACGCGCCTGAATAGCAAAACCTGAATTTTTAGCCGTTAGCTTGGTTAAATGAACAACGGCATCAGAAACAAATGAATTGGCTAGCTCAAGGGCCCTAAGCTTGTCAATAATATCTTCCAATGGGGTTTAAACCTGTAGAGCCTCCTCTAGAGACTCAAACCAGAAAGCAGCAGCAGCAGTGATTGGGGCAATGCATGCAAGAGGCTGGAGAATAAAACCTTGTTGAATAAAAATTTTCTTAAGGTAACCCTCTAATTTTTTATCCATTGGATCTAGAAAAGCACAACTGTCCTCGACAGGGATAGTGGTACGCTTAGCTAGAGTAGAAACTGCTCCCTCCACCTTAGGGACCGTCTGCCACAAGTCCCGTGTAGGGGCGTCTATAGGAAACATCTTTTTAAAAACAGGAGGGGGAGAGAACGGTACACCTGGTCTATCCCATTCCTTAGTAATAATTTCAGAAAACCTCTTAAGGATTGGAAAAACATCAGTGTAAGTAGGTACTGCATAGTATTTATCCAATCTACATAATTTCTCTGGGACTACAATAGCGTCACAGTCGTCCAGAGTTGCTAAGACCTCCCTGAGCAATATACGGAGGTGTTCAAGCTTAAATTTAAATGTAGACATATCAGAATCAGGTTGAAGTATCTTCCCTGAATCAGAAAAATCACCCACAGATTGAAGCTCCCCTGCTTCAGATTCAGTATATTGTGAGGGTATATCAGACATAGCCACTAAAGCGTCAGAGAGCTCTGTATTTATTCTAGTCCCAGAGCTGTCTCGCTTTCCTTGCAAACCTGGCAGTTTAGATAATACCTCTGTAAGGGTATGATTAATAACTGCCGCCATATCTTGTAAGGTATACGCAATGGGCGCGCTAGATATACTTGGCGTCCTCTGAGCGGGAGTTATAGTTTCTGACACGTGGGGAGAGTTAGACAGCATAACTTCCTCCTTGTCAATTTCTTCTGGTGATAAATTTTTTAAAGCCAGAATATGGTCTTTGTAATCTATAGTAAAATCAGTACATTTGGTACACATTCTAAGAGGGGGTTCCACAATGGCTTCTAAACATAATGAACAATGAGTTTCCTCTATGTCAGACATGTTTAAACAGACTAGTAATGAGATCAGCAAGCTTGGAAATCAATTTAATAACTGTGAACAAGCAAAAAATAAAAATGGTACTGTGCCTTTAAGAGAAAAAAACAATCACATAAACTGCAAAACAGTGAAAAAAGCAGTAAATTCTACGAAATTTTCACAGTGTGTATGATAGACTGAAATAGCATTGCACCCACTTGCAAATGGATGATTAACCCCTTAGTTTCAAAACCGGATCAAAAAAACGATATAGACGTTTTTAAACAGTCACAACCAACTGCCACAGCTCTACTGTGGCTCCTACCTGCTCATACAACGACTTTGGAAGGCACAAAAACCCTGTAGAGGGGTCCTATATGTCAGGCGACTCCTTCAGGGAAGCTGGATGTCTCTAGCTGCAAAGACAACTGCGCAATTAAGGCACGAAAATAGGCCCTTCCCAACCTGTACTCACAGTGAAACAGTTCCCAAGTGACAGACAGCACACACCTGATGCTCGTGGTAGAGGGCCACTGCACACACCTCTCTGTAATATGTAGACAACTGATTTCCACAGCACCAAAAAATGATAGGAAAATTGTTAAATAAACTTAGCCTTTATTATTCCATTTCAGCACTTGGCACCAAGTGCTGAAATGGAATAATAAAGGCTAAGTTTATTTAACAATTTTCCTATCATTTTTTGGTGCTGTGGAAATCAGTTGTCTACATGTACTCACAGTGAGAGGGCCTTAAAAAACTATCCCCAGAATAAAGTTTTATCACCATTTGTAGAAAACGTTTATATACATCAAGCAAACGTTATATCTATTAAGTAATGAGAGTAAATAGTACAAATATTACCCTTTACAGCAAGCATGATACCAGTCGTTATTAAATCACTGTAATCAGGCTTACCTTAAATAAATGAGGTACTGTCAGCATTTTCTAGCATATCATCTCTCTAGAAAAATTTAAAACTGCACATACCTCAGAGCAGGAGACCCTGCACGCCATTCCCCCAGCTGAAGTTACCCATCTCTTCAGTTATGCGAGAGAACAGCAATGGACCTTAGTAACAAGCTGCTAAGATCATCAAAAAACTTCAGGCAGACTCTACTTCACCTTTCTGCCTGAAGCCCAAATAGTACAACTCTGGTACCATTTGAAAATAACAAACTTTTGATTGAAGATAAAATACATTAATTCACCACATCTCTCTAACTACTTCCTTTCTTGTCGAGAGCTGCAAGAGAATGACTGGGAGTGGCAGTTAGGGGAGGAGCTATATAGACAGCTCTGCTGTGGGTGATCCTCTTGCAGCTTCCTGTTGGGAAGGAGAATATCCACAAGTAATGGATGAATCCGTGGACTGGATACACCTTACAAGAGAAAGTTTTTTTTTTTTAAATGTACACTTACACTACTATTAAAGAAGAAGATATGAGTGGTGGCACTGAGGATGGAAGTAGGCACAGTATATGCTGGGAGCCTGACACACAGGCTGGCACTAGTGGCAGGCTGGCCTGGAAACTAAAATTAAAAAAACACTAGCAGACTGATGTAATTTTTTTTTTTTTTAAAGTTACACTAATGTTACAACAGATATAAGTGGTGGCACTGGGGATGGAAGTAGGCACAGTATATGCTGGGAGCCTGACACACAGGCTGGCACTAGTGGCAGGCTGGCCTGGAAACTAAAATAAAAAAAAAATAGCAGACTGATGCAAAAGTTTTTTTTTTTTCAAAGTTACACTAATGTTACAACAGATATAAGTGGTGGCACTGGGGATGGAAGTAGGCACAGTATATGCTGGGAGCCTGACACAAAGGCTGGCACTAGTGGCTGGCTGGCCTGGCAACTAAAATTAAATAACACTAGCAGACTGATGTAAAAAAAAAAATTTACACTAATGTTACAACAGATATGAGTGGTGGCACAGAGTAATTATTCACAGTATATGCTGTGTGCCTGAGAGACCCAGGCCTGATGGAAAATGAAATTAGATTACACTAACAAACTAATGTAAATTTTTTTTTTTTAAATTGACAATAATTTTACACCACCAGATATGAGTGGTGGCACAGAGGAATTAATCGCAGTATATGCTTGCTGTGGGCCTGGCACACAGGCCTGATGGAAAATGAAATTAGATTAAACTTGCAATTAGCAAACTAATGTAAAAGTTTTGCTTTTTAAATTTAAAATAATGTTACACCAGATATGAGTGGTGGCACAGAGCAATTAATAACAGTATATGCTGTGTGTCTGAGAGACCCAGGCCTGATGGAAAATGAAATTAGATTACACTAACAAACTAATGTAAATTTGTTTTTTTTTTTAATTTACAATAATGTTACGTTACAACACCAGATATGAGTGATGGCACAGAGAAATTGATCACAGTATATGCCTGCTGTGGGCCTGGCACACAGGCCTGATGGAAAATGAAATTAGATTAAACTTGCAATTAGCAAACTAATGTAAAAGTTTTTTAAAAAAAATTTAAAATAATGTTACACCAGATATGAGTGGTGGCACAGAGCAATTAATAACAGTATATGCTGTGTGCCTGAGAGACCCAGGCCTGATGGAAAATGAAATTAGATTACACTAACAAACTAATGTAAATTATTTTTTTTTTTAATTTACAATAATGTTACATTACACCACCAGATATGAGTGGTGGCACAGAGGAATTAATCACAGTATATGCTTGCTGTGGGACTGGCACACAGGCCTGATGGAAAATGAAATTAGATTAAACTTGCAATTAGCAAACTAATATAAAAGTTTTGTTTTTAAAATTTAAAATAATGTTACACCAGATATGAGTGGTTGCACAGAGCAATTAATAACAGTATATGCTGTGTGCCTGAGAGACCCAGGCCTGATGGAAAATGAAATTAGATTACACTAACAAACTAATGTAAATTTGTTTTTCTTTAAATTTACAATAATGTTACGTTACACCACCATATATGAGTGGTGGCACAGAGGAATTAATCACAGTATATGCTTGCTGTGGGACTGGCACACAGGCCTGATGGAAAATGAAATTAGATTAAACTTGCAATTAGCAAACTAATGTAACAGTTTTGTTTTTTAAATTTAAAATAATGTTGCACCAGATATGAGTGGTGGCACAGAGCAATTAATAACAGTATATGCTGTGTGCCTGAGAGACCCAGGCCTGATGGAAAATGAAATTAGATTACACTAAGAAACTAATGTAAATTAGTTTTTTTTTTAATTTACAATAATGTTCGGTTACACCACCAGATATGAGTGGTAGCACAGAGGAATTAATCACAGTATATGCTTGCTGTGGGACTGGCACACAGGCCTGATGGAAAATGAAATTAGATTAAACTTGCAATTAGCAAACTAATGTAAAAGTTGTTTTTTTTTTAATTTAAATAATGTTACACCAGATATGAGTGGTGGCACAGAGCAATTAATAACAGTATATGTTGTGTGCCTGAGAGACACAGGCCTGATGGAAAATCAAATTAGATTACACTAACAAACTAATGTAAATTTGTTTTTGTTCTTATTTACAATAATGTTACGTTACACCACCAGATATGAGTGGTGGCACAGAGCAATTAATCACAGTATATGCTTGCTGTGAGCCTAGCACACAGGCCTGATGGAAAATGAAATTAGATTAAACTTGCAATTAGCAAACTAATGTAAAAGTTTTTTTTTTTTAAATTGAAAATAATTATACACCACCAGATATGAGTGGTGGCACAGAGGAATTAATCACAGTATATGCTTGCTATTGGCCTGGCACACAGGCCTGATGGAAAATGAAATTATATTAAACTTGCAATTAGCAAACTAATGTAAAAGTGTTTTTTTTTTAATTGAAAATAATGTTACACCACCAGATATGAGTGGTGGCACAGAGGAATTAATCACAGTATATGCTTGCTGTTGGCCTGGCACACAGGCCTGATGGAAAATGAAATTAGATTAAACTTGCAATTAGCAAACTAATGTAAAAGTTTTTTTTTTTTTAAATTGAAAATAATGTTACACCACCAGATATGAGTGGTGGCACAGAGGAATTAATCACAGTATATGCTTGCTGTGGGACTGGCACACAGGCCTGATGGAAAATGAAATTAGATTAAACTTGCAATTAGCAAACTAATGTAAAAGTTTTTTTTTTTTTAATTTAAAATAATGTTACACCAGATATGAGTGGTGGCACAGAGCAATTAATCACAGTATATGCTGTGTGCCTGAGAGACCCAGGCCTGATGGAAAATGAAATTAGATTACACTAACAAACTAATGTAAATTATTATTTTTTAAAATTTACAATAATGTTACATTATACCACCAGATATGAGTGGTAGCACAGAGGAATTAATCACAGTATATGCTTGCTGTGGGACTGGCACACAGGCCTGATGGAAAATGAAATTAGATTAAACTTGCAATTAGCAAACTAATATAAAAGTTTTGTTTTTAAAATTTAAAATAATGTTACACCAGATATGAGTGGTGGCACAGAGCAATTAATAACAGTATATGCTGTGTGCCTGAGAGACCCAGGCCTGATGGAAAATGAAATTAGATTCCACTAACAAACTAATGTAAATTTGTTTTTCTTTAAATTTACAATAATGTTACGTTACACCACCAGATATGAGTGGTGGCACAGAGGAATTAATCACAGAATATGCTTGCTGTGGGACTGGCACACAGGCCTGATGGAAAATGAAATTAGATTAAACTTGCAATTAGCAAACTAATGTAAAAGTTTTGTTTTTTAAATTTAAAATAATGTTACACCAGATATGAGTGGTGGCACAGAGCAATTAATAACAGTATATGCTGTGTGCCTGAGAGACCCAGGCCTGATGGAAAATGAAATTAGATTACACTAAGAAACTAATGTAATTTTTTTTCTTTTTAAATTTACAATAATGTTCGGTTACACCACCAGATATGAGTGGTAGCACAGAGGAATTAATCACAGTATATGCTTGCTGTGGGACTGGCACACAGGCCTGATGGAAAATGAAATTAGATTAAACTTGCAATTAGCAAACTAATGTAAAAGTTGTTTTTTTTTAATTTAAAATAATGTTACACCAGATATGAGTGGTGGCACAGAGCAATTAATAACAGTATATGCTGTGTGCCTGAGAGACCCAGGCCTGATGGAAAATGAAATTAGATTACACTAACAAACTAATGTAAATTTGTTTTTCTTTAAATTTACAATAATATTACGTTACACCACCAGATATGAGTGGTGGCACAGAGGAATTAATCACAGTATATGCTTGCTGTGGGACTGGCACACAGGCCTGATGGAAAATGAAATTAGATTAAACTTGCAATTAGCAAACTAATGTAAAAGTTTTGTTTTTTAAATTTAAAATAATGTTACACCAGATATGAGTGGTGGCACAGAGCAATTAATAACAGTATATGCTGTGTGCCTGAGAGACCCAGGCCTGATGGAAAATTAAATTAGATTACACTAAGAAACTAATGTAAAAATTTTTTTTTTTATTTACAATAATGTTCGGTTACACCACCAGATATGAGTGGTAGCACAGAGGAATTAATCACAGTATATGCTTGCTGTGGGACTGGCACACAGGCCTGATGAAAAATGAAATTAGATTAAACTTGCAATTAGCAAACTAATGTAAAAGTTGTTTTTTTTTATTTAAAATAATGTTACACCAGATATGAGTGGTGGCACAGAGCAATTAATAACAGTATATGCTGTGTGCCTGAGAGACCCAGGCCTGATGGAAAATGAAATTAGATTACACTAACAAACTAATGTAAATTTGTTTTTTTTTTAATTTACAATAATGTTACGTTACACCACCAGATATGAGTGGTGGCACAGAGCAATTAATCACAGTATATGAATGCTGTGAGCCTAGCACACAGGCCTGATGGAAAAGGAAATTAGATTAAACTTGCAATTAGAAAACTAATGTAAAAGTTTTTTTTTTTAAATTGAAAATAATTATACACCACCAGATATGAGTGGTGGCACAGAGGAATTAATCACAGTATATGCTTGCTGTTGGCCTGGCACACAGGCCTGATGGAAAATGAAATTAGATTAAACTTGCAATAAGCAAACTAATGTAAAAGTTTTTTTTTTTAATTGAAAATAATGTTACACCACCAGATATGAGTGGTGGCACAGAGGAAGTAATCACAGTATATGCTTGCTGTTGGCCTGGCATACAGGCCTGATGGAAAATGAAATTAGATTAAACTTGCAATTAGCAAACTAATGTAAAAGTTTTTTTTTTTTTAAATTGAAAATAATGTTACACCTCTAGATATGAGTGGTGGCACAGAGGAATTAATCACAGTATATGCTTGCTGTTGGCCTGGCACACAGGCCTGATGGAAAATGAAATTAGATTAAATTTGCAATTAGCAAACTAATGTAAAAGTTTTTTTTTTTTTTTTAATTTACACTAATGTTAGACCACCAGATATGAGAGGTGGCACAGAGGAATTAATCACAGTATATGCTGTGTGCCTGAGAGACCCAGGTCTGATGGAAAATGAAATTAGATTACACTAACAAACCAATGTAAATTTGTTTTTTGTTTTTAATTTACAATAATGTTACGTTACACCACCAGATATGAGTGGTGGCACAGAGCAATTAATCACAGTATATGAATGCTGTGAGCCTAGCACACAGGCCTGATGGAAAAGGAAATTAGATTAAACTTGCAATTAGAAAACTAATGTAAAAGTTTTTTTTTTTAAATTGAAAATAATTATACACCACCAGATATGAGTGGTGGCACAGAGGAAGTAATCACAGTATATGCTTGCTGTTCGCCTGGCACACAGGCCTGATGGAAAATGAAATTAGATTAAACTTGCAATTAGCAAACTAATGTAAAAGTTTTTTTTTTTAATTGAAAATAATGTTACACCACCAGATATGAGTGGTGGCACAGAGGAAGTAATCACAGTATATGCTTGCTGTTGGCCTGGC
The DNA here is from genome assembly GCF_027579735.1 of Bombina bombina. NCBI lineage: Eukaryota > Metazoa > Chordata > Amphibia > Anura > Bombinatoridae > Bombina > Bombina bombina. Next base: position 503,160,189 of record NC_069505.1, read on the forward strand.
ACACAGGCCTGATGGAAAATGAAATTAGATTAAACTTGCAATTAGCAAACTAATGTAAAAGTTTTTTTTTTTTAAATTGAAAATAATGTTACACCACCAGATATGAGTGGTGGCACAGAGGAATTAATCACAGTATATGCTTGCTGTTGGCCTGGCACACAGGCCTGATGGAAAATGAAATTAGATTAAACTTGCAATTAGCAAACTAATGTAAAAGTTTTTTTTTTTTTTTTTAATTTACACTAATGTTAGACCACCAGATATGAGTGGTGGCACAGAGGAATTAATCACAGTATATGATGTGTGCCTGAGAGACCCAGACCTGATGGAAAATGAAATTAGATTACACTAACAAACCAATGTAAATTTGTTTTTTGTTTTTAATTTACAATAATGTTACGTTACACCACCAGATATGAGTGGTGGCACAGAGCAATTAATCACAGTATATGCTTGCTGTGAGCCTAGCATACAGGCCTGATGGAAAAGGAAATTAGATTAAACTTGCAATTAGCAAACTAACGTAAAAGTTGTTTTTTTTTTATTTAAAATAATGTTACACCAGATATGAGTGGTGGCACAGAGCAATTAATAACAGTATATGCTGTGTGCCTGAGAGACCCAGGCATGATGGAAAATGAAATTAGATTACACTAACAAACTAATGTAAATTTGTTTTTTTTTTAATTTACAATAATGTTAAGTTACACCACCAGATATGAGTGGTGGCACAGAGCAATTAATCACAGTATATGCTTGCTGTGAGCCTAGCACACAGGCCTGATGGAAAAGGAAATTAGATTAAACTTGCAATTAGCAAACTAATGTAAAAGTTTTTTTTTTTTTAATTGAAAATAATGTTACACCACCAGATATGAGTGGTGGCACAGAGGAATTAATCACAGTATATGCTTGCTGTTGGCCTGGCACACAGGCCTGATGGAAAATGAAATTAGATTAAACTTGCAATTAGCAAACTAATGTAAAAGTTTTTTTTTTTTTTTAATTTACACTAATGTTAGACCACCAGATATGAGTGGTGGCACAGAGGAATTAATCACAGTATATGCTGTGTGCCTAACACACAGGCCTGATGGAAAATGAAATTAGATTAAACTTGCAATTAGCAAACTAATGTAAAAGTTTTTTTTTTTTAATTTACACTAATGTTAGACCACCAGATATGAGTGGTGGCACAGAGGAATTAATCACAGTATATGCTGTGTGCCTAACACACAGGCCTGATGGAAAATGAAATTAGATTAAACTTTCAATTAGCAAACTAATGTAAAAGTTTTTTTTTTTTTTTTTTAATTTACACTAATGTTAGACCACCAGATATGAGTGGTGGCACAGAGGAATTAATCATAGTATATGCTGTGTGCCTGGCACACAGGCCTGATGGAAAATGAAATTAGATTAAACTTGCAATTAGCAAACTAATGTAAAAGTTTTGTTTTTTAAATTAGATTACACTAACAAACTAATGTAAAAAAAAATTTTTTAAATTGACAATAATTTTACACCACCAGATATGAGTGGTGGCACAGAGGAATTAATCGCAGTATATGCTTGCTGTGGGCCTGGCACACAGGCCTGATGGAAAATGAAATTAGATTAAACTTGCAATTAGCAAACTAATGTAAAAATTTTGCTTTTTAAATTGAAAATAATGTTACACCAGATATGAGTGGTGGCACAGAGCAATTAATAACAGTATATGCTGTGTGTCTGAGAGACCCAGGCCTGATGGAAAATGAAATTAGATTACACTAACAAACTAATGTAAATTTGTTTTTTTTTTAAATTTACAATAATGTTACGTTACAAGACCAGATATGAGTGATGTCACAGAGAAATTGATCACAGTATATGCCTGCTGTGGGCCTGGCACACAGGCCTGATGGAAAATGAAATTAGATTAAACTTGCAATTAGCAAACTAATGTAAAAGTTTTTTTTAAAAAATTTAAAATAATGTTACACCAGATATGAGTGGTGGCACAGAGCAATTAATAACAGTATATGCTGTGTGCCTGAGAGACCCAGGCCTGATGGAAAATGAAATTAGATTACACTAACAAACTAATGTAAATTTTTTTTTTTTTTAATTTACAATAATGTTACATTACACCACCAGATATGAGTGGTGGCACAGAGGAATTAATCACAGTATATGCTTGCTGTGGGACTGGCACACAGGCCTGATGGAAAATGAAATTAGATTAAACTTGCAATTAGCAAACTAATGTAAAAGTTTTTTTTTTTAATTCAAAGTAATGTTACACCAGATATGAGTGGTGGCACAGAGCAATTAATAACAGTATATGTTGTGTGCCTGAGAGACCCAGGCCTGATGGAAAATCAAATTAGATTACACTAACAAACTAATGTAAATTTGTTTTTTTTTAAATTTACAATAATGTTACGTTACACCACCAGATATGAGTGGTGGCACAGAGCAATTAATCACAGTATATGCTTGCTGTGAGCCTAGCACACAGGCCTGATGGAAAATGAAATTAGATTAAACTTGCAATTAGCAAACTAATGTAAAAGTTTTTTTTTTTAAATTGAAAATAATTATACACCACCAGATATGAGTGGTGGCACAGAGGAATTAATCACAGTATATGCTTGCTATTGGCCTGGCACACAGGCCTGATGGAAAATGAAATTATATTAAACTTGCAGTTAGCAAACTAATGTAAAAGTTTTTTTTTTTAATTGAAAATAATGTTACACCACCAGATATGAGTGGTGGCACAGAGGAATTAATCACAGTATATGCTTGCTGTTGGCCTGGCACACAGGCCTGATGGAAAATGAAATTAGATTAAACTTGCAATTAGCAAACTAATGTAAAAGTTTTTTTTTTTTAAATTGAAAATAATGTTACACCATCAGATATGAGTGGTGGCACAGAGGAATTAATCACAGTATATGCTTGCTGTGGGACTGGCACACAGGCCTGATGGAAAATGAAATTAGATTAAACTTGCAATTAGCAAACTAATGTAAAAGTTTTTTTTTTTTTAATTTAAAATAATGTTACACCAGATATGAGTGGTGGCACAGAGCAATTAATAACAGTATATGCTGTGTGCCTGAGAGACCCAGGCCTGATGGAAAATGAAATTAGATTACACTAACAAACTAATGTAAATTTGTTTTTCTTTAAATTTACAATAATGTTACGTTACACCACCAGATATGAGTGGTGGCACAGAGGAATTAATCACAGTATATGCTTGCTGTGGGACTGGCACACAGGCCTGATGGAAAATTAAATTAGATTAAACTTGCAATTAGCAAACTAATATAAAAGTTTTGTTTTTAAAATTTAAAATAATGTTACACCAGATATGAGTGGTTGCACAGAGCAATTAATAACAGAATATGCTGTGTGCCTGAGAGACCCAGGCCTGATGGAAAATGAAATTAGATTACACTAACAAACTAATGTAAATTTGTTTTTCTTTAAATTTACAATAATGTTACGTTACACCACCATATATGAGTGGTGGCACAGAGGAATTAATCACAGTATATGCTTGCTGTGGGACTGGCACACAGGCCTGATGGAAAACAGAATTTATGCTTACCTGATAAATTACTTTCTCCAACGGTGTGTCCGGTCCACGGCGTCATCCTTACTTGTGGGATATTCTCTTCCCCAACAGGAAATGGCAAAGAGCCCAGCAAAGCTGGTCACATGATCCCTCCTAGGCTCCGCCTTCCCCAGTCATTCGACCGACGTAAAGGAGGAATATGCATAGGAGAAATCATATGATACCGTGGTGACTGTAGTTAGAGAAAATAATTCATCAGACCTGATTAAAAAACCAGGGCGGGCCGTGGACCGGACACACCGTTGGAGAAAGTAATTTATCAGGTAAGCATAAATTCTGTTTTCTCCAACATAGGTGTGTCCGGTCCACGGCATCATCCTTACTTGTGGGAACCAATACCAAAGCTTTAGGACACGGATGATGGGAGGGAGCAAATCAGGTCACCTAAATGGAAGGCACCACGGCTTGCAAAACCTTTCTCCCAAAAATAGCCTCAGAAGAAGCAAAAGTATCAAATTTGTAAAATTTGGTAAAAGTGTGCAGTGAAGACCAAGTCGCTGCCTTACATATCTGATCAACAGAAGCCTCGTTCTTGAAGGCCCATGTGGAAGCCACAGCCCTAGTGGAGTGAGCTGTGATTCTTTGAGGAGGCTGCCGTCCGGCAGTCTCATAAGCCAATCTGATGATGCTTTTAAGCCAAAAAGAGAGAGAGGTAGAAGTTGCTTTTTGACCTCTCCTTTTACCAAAATAAACAACAAACAAGGAAGATGTTTGTCTGAAATCCTTTGTAGCCTCTAAATAGAATTTTAGAGCACGAACTACATCCAAATTGTGCAACAAACGTTCCTTCTTTGAAACTGGATTCGGACACAAAGAAAGCACAACTATCTCCTGGTTATTATTTTTGTTAGAAACAACTTTCGGAAGAAAACCAGGTTTAGTATGCAAAACCACCTTATCTGCATGGAACACCAGATAAGGAGGAGAACACTGCAGAGCAGATAACTCTGAAACTCTTCTAGCAGAAGAAATTGCAACCAAAAACAAAACTTTCCAAGATAATAACTTAATATCTACGGAATGTAAGGGTTCAAACGGAACCCCTTGAAGAACTGAAAGAACTAAATTGAGACTCCAAGGAGGAGTCAAAGGTTTGTAAACAGGCTTGATTCTAACCAGAGCCTGAACAAAAGCTTGAACATCTGGCACAGCCGCCAGCTTTTTGTGAAGTAAAACAGATAAAGCAGAAATCTGTCCCTTCAAAGAACTTGCAGATAATCCTTTCTCCAAACCCTCTTGTAGAAAGGATAGAATTTTAGGAATTTTTACCCTGTTCCATGGGAATCCTTTCGATTCGCACCAACAGATATATTTCTTCCATACTTTATGGTAAATTTTTCTAGTTACAGGCTTTCTAGCCTGAATAAGAGTATCAATGACAGAATCTGAGAACCCACGCTTTGATAAAATCAAGCGTTCAATCTCCAAGCAGTCAGTTGGAGTGAGGCCAGATTCGGATGTTCGAACGGACCTTGAACAAGAAGGTCCCGTCTCAAAGGTAGCTTCCATGGTGGAGCCGATGACATATTCACCAGGTCTGCATACCAAGTTCTGCGTGGCCACGCAGGAGCTATCAAGATCACCGAAGCCCTCTCCTGATTGATCCTGGCTACCAGCCTGGGAATGAGAGGAAACGGTGGGAATACATAGGCTAGGTTGAAGGTCCAGGGCGCTACTAGTGCATCTACTAGAGTCGCCTTGGGATCCCTGGATCTGGACCCGTAGCAAGGAACCTTGAAGTTCTGACGAGACGCCATCAGATCCATGTCTGGAATGCCCCATAATTGAGTTATGTGGGCAAAGATTTCCGGATGGAGTTCCCACTCCCCCAGATGAAATGTCTGACGACTCAGAAAATCCGCTTCCCAATTTTCCACTCCTGGGATGTGGATTGCAGACAAGTGGCAGGAGTGAATCTCCGCCCATTGAATTACTTTGGTCACTTCTTCCATCGCCAGGGAACTCCTTGTTCCCCCCTGATGGTTGATATATGCAACAGTCGTCATGTTGTCTGATTGAAACCTTATGAATTTGGCCTTTGCTAGTTAAGGCCAAGCCTTGAGAGCATTGAATATCGCTCTCAGTTCCAGAATGTTTATCGGGAGAAGAGATTCTTCCCGAGACCATAGACCCTGAGCTTTCAGGGAGTTCCAGACCGCGCCCCAGCCCACCAGACTGGCGTCGGTCGTGACAATGACCCACTCTGGTCTGCGGAAGCTCATCCCTTGAGACAGGTTGTCCAGGGTCAGCCACCAACGGAGTGAATCTCTGGTCCTCTGATCTACTTGGATCGTCGGGGACAAGTCTGTATAATCCCCATTCCACTGTCTGAGCATGCACAGTTGTAATGGTCTTAGATGAATTTGCGCAAAAGGAACTATGTCCATTGCCGCAACCATCAAACCTATTACTTCCATGCACTGCGCTATGGAAGGAAGAAGAACAGAATGAAGTACTTGACAAGAGCTTAGAAGTTTTGATTTTCTGGCCTCTGTCAGAAAAATCTTCATTTCTAAGGAGTCTATTATTGTTCCCAAGAAGGGAACTCTTGTTGACGGGAATAGAGAACTTTTTTCTACGTTCACTTTCCACCCGTGAGATCTGAGAAAGGCTAGGACGATGTCCGTATGAGCCTTTGCTTGTGGCAGAGACGACGCTTGAATTAGAATGTCGTCCAAGTAAGGTACTACTGCAATGCCCCTTGGCCTTAGCACCGCTAGAAGGGACCCTAGTACCTTTGTGAAAATTCTTGGAACAGTGGCTAATCCGAATGGAAGTGCCACAAACTGGTAATGCTTGTCCAGAAAGGCGAATCTTAGGAACCGATGATGTTCCTTGTGGATAGGAATATGTAGATACGCATCCTTTAAATCCACCGTGGTCATGAATTGACCTTCCTGGATGGTAGGAAGAATTGTCCGAATGGTTTCCATTTTGAACGATGGAACCCTGAGAAATTTGTTTAGGATCTTGAGATCCAAAATTGGCCTGAATGTTCCCTCTTTTTTGGTAACTATGAACAGATGTGAGTAAAACCCCATCCCTTGTTCTCCTAATGGAACAGGATGAATCACTCCCATTTTTAACAGGTCTTCTACACAATGTAAGAATGCCTGTCTTTTTATTTGGTCTGAAGACAATTGAGACCTGTGGAACCTTCCCCTTGGGGGTAGATCCTTGAATTCCAGGAGATAACCTTGAGAAACTATTTCTAGCGCCCAAGGATCCTGAACATCTCTTGCCCAAGCCTGAGCGAAGAGAGAGAGTCTGCCCCCCACCAGATCCGGTCCCGGATCGGGGGCCAGCATCTCATGCTGTCTTGGTAGCGGTAGCAGGCTTCTTGGCCTGCTTACCTTTGTTCCAGCCTTGCATCGGTCTCCAGGCTGGCTTGGTTTGAGAAGAATTACCCTCTTGCTTAGAGGATGTAGAATTTGAGGCTGGTCCGTTTCTGCGAAAGGGACGAAAATTTGTTTTATTTTTAGCCTTAAAAGACCTATCCTGAGGAAGGGCATGGCCCTTTCCCCCAGTGATGTCTGAAATAATCTCTTTCAAGTCAGGGCCAAACAGCGTTTTCCCCTTGAAAGGGATGTTAAGCAATTTGTTCTTGGAGGACACATCCGCTGACCAAGACTTTAGCCAAAGCGCTCTGTGCGCCACAATAGCAAAACCTGAATTTTTCGCCGCTAATCTAGCTAATTGCAAAGTGGCGTCTAAGGTAAAAGAGTTAGCCAATTTAAGTGCTTGAACTCTGTCCATAACCTCCTCATAAGAAGATGCCTTATTGAGCGACTTTTCTAGTTCTTCGAACCAGAAACACGCTGCTGTAGTGACAGGAACAATGCATGAAATTGGTTGTAGAAGGTAACCTTGCTGAACAAACATCTTTTTAAGCAAACCCTCTAATTTTTTATCCATAGGATCTTTGAAAGCACAACTATCTTCTATAGGGATAGTGGTGCGTTTGTTTAGAGTAGAAACCGCCCCCTCGACCTTGGGGACTGTCTGCCATAAGTCCTTCCTGGGGTCGACCATAGGAAATAATTTCTTAAATATAGGGGGAGGGACAAAAGGTATGCCGGGCCTTTCCCATTCTTTATTTACAATGTCCGCCACCCGCTTGGGTATAGGAAAAGCTTCGGGGGGCACCGGGACCTCTAGGAACTTGTCCATCTTACATAATTTCTCTGGAATGACCAAATTGTCACAATCATCCAGAGTAGATAACACCTCCTTAAGCAGAGCGCGGAGATGTTCCAATTTAAATTTGAATGTAATAACGTCAGGTTCAGCTTGTTGAGAAATTTTTCCTGAATCTGAAATTTCTCCCTCAGACAAAACCTCCCTGGCCCCTTCAGACTGGTGTAAGGGCATGTCAGAACCATTATCATCAGCGTCCTCATGCTCTTCAGTATCTAAAACAGAGCAGTCACGCTTTCGCTGATAAGTGGGCATTTTGGCTAAAATGTTTTTAATAGAATTATCCATTACAGCCGTTAATTGCTGCATAGTAAGGAGGATTGGCGCACTAGATGCACTAGGGACCTCCTGAGTGGGCAAGACTGGTGTAGACATGGAAGGAGATGATGCAGTACCATGCTTACTCCCCTCACTTAAGGAATCAGTTTGGGCAACATTATTATCAGTGGCATCATTGTCCCTACTTTGTTTGTCACATTCATCACATATATTTAAATGGAGAGGAACCTTGGCTTCCGAACATACAGAACATCGTCTATCTGATAGTTCAGACATGTTAATAGGCATAAACTTGATAACAAAGCACAAAAAACGTTTTAAAATAAAACCGTTACTGTCTCTTTAAATTTTAAACTGAACACACTTTATTACTGAATATGCGCAAAAGTATGAAGGAATTGTTCAAAATTCACCAAAATTTCACCACAGTGTCTTAAAGCCTTAAAAGTATTGCACACCAAATTTGAAAGCTTTAACTCTTAAAATAACGGAACCGGAGCCGTTTTAACATTTAACCCCTATACAGTCCCTGGTATCTGCTTTGCTGAGACCCAACCAAGCCCAGAGGGGAATACGATACCAAATGACGCCTTCAATAAGCTTTTTCAGTGGATCTGAGCTCCTCACACATGCATCTGCATGCCTTGCTTCTCAAAAACAACTGCGCATTAGTGGCGCGAAAATGAGGCTCTGCCTATGACTAGAAAAGGCCCCCAGTGAAAAAGGTGTCCAATACAGTGCCTGCCGTTTTTTTAACAGAATTCCCAAGATTAAAATAACTCTTCAAAGTTATAAACCATTAAATATGCTTATAAAGTAATCGTTTTAGCCCAGAAAAATGTCTACCAGTCTTTAAAGCCCTTGTGAAGCCGTTTATTCTTATATTAAAAATTAAGAAAATGGCTTACCGGATCCCATAGGGAAAATGACAGCTTCCAGCATTACCAAGTCTTGTTAGAAATGTGTCATACCTCAAGCAGCAAAAGTCTGCTCACTGTTTCCCCCAACTGAAGTTAATTCATCTCAACAGTCCTGTGTGGAAACAGCCATCGATTTTAGTAACGGTTGCTAAAATCATTTTCCTCTTACAAACAGAAATCTTCATCTCCTTTCTGTTTCAGAGTAAATAGTACATACCAGCACTATTTTAAAATAACAAACTCTTGATTGAAGAATAAAAACTAAATTTAAACACCAAAAAACTCTTAGCCATCTCCGTGGAGATGTTGCCTGTGTAACGGCAAAGAGAATGACTGGGGAAGGCGGAGCCTAGGAGGGATCATGTGACCAGCTTTGCTGGGCTCTTTGCCATTTCCTGTTGGGGAAGAGAATATCCCACAAGTAAGGATGACGCCGTGGACCGGACACACCTATGTTGGAGAAAATGAAATTAGATTAAACTTGCAATTAGCAAACTAATGTAACAGTTTTGTTTTTTAAATTTAAAATAATGTTGCACCAGATATGAGTGGTGGCACAGAGCAATTAATAACAGTATATGCTGTGTGCCTGAGAGACCCAGGCCTGATGGAAAATGAAATTAGATTACACTAAGAAACTAATGTAAATTAGTTTTTTTTTTAATTTACAATAATGTTCGGTTACACCACCAGATATGAGTGGTAGCACAGAGGAATTAATCACAGTATATGCTTACTGTGGGACTGGCACACAGGCCTGATGGAAAATGAAATTAGATTAAACTTGCAATTAGCAAACTAATGTAAAAGTTGTTTTTTTTTTAATTTAAAATAATGTTACACCAGATATGAGTGGTGGCACAGAGCAATTAATAACAGTATATGTTGTGTGCCTGAGAGACCCAGGCCTGATGGAAAATCAAATTTTTTTTAAATTGAAAATAATTATACACCACCAGATATGAGTGGTGGCACAGAGGAATTAATCACAGTATATGCTTGCTATTGGCCTGGCACACAGGCCTAATGGAAAATGAAATTATATTAAACTTGCAATTAGCAAACTAATGTAAAAGTTTTTTTTTTTAAATTGAAAATAATGTTACACCACCAGATATGAGTGGTGGCACAGAGGAATTAATCACAGTATATGCTTGCTGTTGGCCTGGCACACAGGCCTGATGGAAAATGAAATTAGATTAAACTTGCAATTAGCAAACTAATGGAAAAGTTTTTTTTTTTAAATTGAAAATAATGTTACACCATCAGATATGAGTGGTGGCACAGATGAATTAATCACAGTATATGCTTGCTGTGGGACTGGCACACAGGCCTGATGGAAAATGAAATTAGATTAAACTTGCAATTAGCAAACTAATGTAAAAGTTGTTTTTTTTTAAATTTAAAATAATGTTAAACCAGATATGAGTGGTGGCACAGAGCAATTAATCACAGTATATGCTGTGTGCCTGAGAGACCCAGGCCTGATGGAAAATGAAATTAGATTACACTAACAAACTAATGTAAATTTTTTTTTTTTTAAATGTACAATAATGTTACATTATACCACCAGATATGAGTGGTAGCACAGAGGAATTAATCACAGTATATGCTTGCTGTGGGACTGGCACACAGGCCTGATGGAAAATGAAATTAGATTAAACTTGCAATTAGCAAACTAATATAAAAGTTTTGTTTTTAAAATTTAAAATAATGTTACACCAGATATGAGTGGTGGCACAGAGCAATTAATAACAGTATATGCTGTGTGCCTGAGAGACCCAGGCCTGATGGAAAATGAAATTAGATTACACTAACAAACTAATGTAAATTTGTTTTTCTTTAAATTTACAATAATGTTACGTTACACCACCAGATATGAGTGGTGGCACAGAGGAATTAATCACAGAATATGCTTGCTGTGGGACTGGCACACAGGCCTGATGGAAAATGAAATTAGATTAAACTTGCAATTAGCAAACTAATGTAAAAGTTTTGTTTTTTAAATTTAAAATAATGTTACACCAGATATGAGTGGTGGCACAGAGCAATTAATAACAGTATATGCTGTGTGCCTGAGAGACCCAGGCCTGATGGAAAATGAAATTAGATTACACTAAGAAACTAATGTAATTTTTTTTTTTTTAATTTACAATAATGTTCGGTTACACCACCAGATATGAGTGGTAGCACAGAGGAATTAATCACAGTATATGCTTGCTGTGGGACTGGCACACAGACCTGATGGAAAATGAAATTAGATTAAACTTGCAATTAGCAAACTAATGTAAAAGTTTTTTTTTTTTAAATTGAAAATAATGTTACACCATCAGATATGAGTGGTGGCACAGAGGAATTAATCACAGTATATGCTTGCTGTGGGACTGGCACACAGGCCTGATGGAAAATGAAATTAGATTAAACTTGCAATTAGCAAACTAATGTAAAAGTTTTTTTTTTTTTAATTTAAAATAATGTTACACCAGATATGAGTGGTGGCACAGAGCAATTAATAACAGTATATGCTGTGTGCCTGAGAGACCCAGGCCTGATGGAAAATGAAATTAGATTACACTAACAAACTAATGTAAATTTGTTTTTCTTTAAATTTACAATAATGTTACGTTACACCACCAGATATGAGTGGTGGCACAGAGGAATTAATCACAGTATATGCTTGCTGTGGGACTGGCACACAGGCCTGATGGAAAATTAAATTAGATTAAACTTGCAATTAGCAAACTAATATAAAAGTTTTGTTTTTTAAATTTAAAATAATGTTACACCAGATATGAGTGGTGGCACAGAGCAATTAATAACAGTATATGCTGTGTGCCTGAGAGACCCAGGCCTGATGGAAAATGAAATTAGATTACACTAACAAACTAATGTAAATTTTTTTTTTTTTTATTTACAATAATGTTACGTTACACCACCAGATATGAGTGGTGGCACAGAGGAATTAATCACAGTATATGCTTGCTGTGGGACTGGCACACAGGCCTGATGGAAAACAGAATTTATGCTTACCTGATAAATTACTTTCTCCAACGGTGTGTCCGGTCCACGGCGTCATCCTTACTTGTGGGATATTCTCTTCCCCAACAGGAAATGGCAAAGAGCCCAGCAAAGCTGGTCACATGATCCCTCCTAGGCTCCGCCTTCCCCAGTCATTCGACCGACGTAAAGGAGGAATATGCATAGGAGAAATCATATGATACCGTGGTGACTGTAGTTAGAGAAAATAATTCATCAGACCTGATTAAAAAACCAGGGCGGGCCGTGGACCGGACACACCGTTGGAGAAAGTAATTTATCAGGTAAGCATAAATTCTGTTTTCTCCAACATAGGTGTGTCCGGTCCACGGCATCATCCTTACTTGTGGGAACCAATACCAAAGCTTTAGGACACGGATGATGGGAGGGAGCAAATCAGGTCACCTAAATGGAAGGCACCACGGCTTGCAAAACCTTTCTCCCAAAAATAGCCTCAGAAGAAGCAAAAGTATCAAATTTGTAAAATTTGGTAAAAGTGTGCAGTGAAGACCAAGTCGCTGCCTTACATATCTGATCAACAGAAGCCTCGTTCTTGAAGGCCCATGTGGAAGCCACAGCCCTAGTGGAGTGAGCTGTGATTCTTTGAGGAGGCTGCCGTCCGGCAGTCTCATAAGCCAATCTGATGATGCTTTTAAGCCAAAAAGAGAGAGAGGTAGAAGTTGCTTTTTGACCTCTCCTTTTACCAAAATAAACAACAAACAAGGAAGATGTTTGTCTGAAATCCTTTGTAGCCTCTAAATAGAATTTTAGAGCACGAACTACATCCAAATTGTGCAACAAACGTTCCTTCTTTGAAACTGGATTCGGACACAAAGAAAGCACAACTATCTCCTGGTTATTATTTTTGTTAGAAACAACTTTCGGAAGAAAACCAGGTTTAGTATGCAAAACCACCTTATCTGCATGGAACACCAGATAAGGAGGAGAACACTGCAGAGCAGATAACTCTGAAACTCTTCTAGCAGAAGAAATTGCAACCAAAAACAAAACTTTCCAAGATAATAACTTAATATCTACGGAATGTAAGGGTTCAAACGGAACCCCTTGAAGAACTGAAAGAACTAAATTGAGACTCCAAGGAGGAGTCAAAGGTTTGTAAACAGGCTTGATTCTAACCAGAGCCTGAACAAAAGCTTGAACATCTGGCACAGCCGCCAGCTTTTTGTGAAGTAAAACAGATAAAGCAGAAATCTGTCCCTTCAAAGAACTTGCAGATAATCCTTTCTCCAAACCCTCTTGTAGAAAGGATAGAATTTTAGGAATTTTTACCCTGTTCCATGGGAATCCTTTCGATTCGCACCAACAGATATATTTCTTCCATACTTTATGGTAAATTTTTCTAGTTACAGGCTTTCTAGCCTGAATAAGAGTATCAATGACAGAATCTGAGAACCCACGCTTTGATAAAATCAAGCGTTCAATCTCCAAGCAGTCAGTTGGAGTGAGGCCAGATTCGGATGTTCGAACGGACCTTGAACAAGAAGGTCCCGTCTCAAAGGTAGCTTCCATGGTGGAGCCGATGACATATTCACCAGGTCTGCATACCAAGTTCTGCGTGGCCACGCAGGAGCTATCAAGATCACCGAAGCCCTCTCCTGATTGATCCTGGCTACCAGCCTGGGAATGAGAGGAAACGGTGGGAATACATAGGCTAGGTTGAAGGTCCAGGGCGCTACTAGTGCATCTACTAGAGTCGCCTTGGGATCCCTGGATCTGGACCCGTAGCAAGGAACCTTGAAGTTCTGACGAGACGCCATCAGATCCATGTCTGGAATGCCCCATAATTGAGTTATGTGGGCAAAGATTTCCGGATGGAGTTCCCACTCCCCCAGATGAAATGTCTGACGACTCAGAAAATCCGCTTCCCAATTTTCCACTCCTGGGATGTGGATTGCAGACAAGTGGCAGGAGTGAATCTCCGCCCATTGAATTACTTTGGTCACTTCTTCCATCGCCAGGGAACTCCTTGTTCCCCCCTGATGGTTGATATATGCAACAGTCGTCATGTTGTCTGATTGAAACCTTATGAATTTGGCCTTTGCTAGTTAAGGCCAAGCCTTGAGAGCATTGAATATCGCTCTCAGTTCCAGAATGTTTATCGGGAGAAGAGATTCTTCCCGAGACCATAGACCCTGAGCTTTCAGGGAGTTCCAGACCGCGCCCCAGCCCACCAGACTGGCGTCGGTCGTGACAATGACCCACTCTGGTCTGCGGAAGCTCATCCCTTGAGACAGGTTGTCCAGGGTCAGCCACCAACGGAGTGAATCTCTGGTCCTCTGATCTACTTGGATCGTCGGGGACAAGTCTGTATAATCCCCATTCCACTGTCTGAGCATGCACAGTTGTAATGGTCTTAGATGAATTTGCGCAAAAGGAACTATGTCCATTGCCGCAACCATCAAACCTATTACTTCCATGCACTGCGCTATGGAAGGAAGAAGAACAGAATGAAGTACTTGACAAGAGCTTAGAAGTTTTGATTTTCTGGCCTCTGTCAGAAAAATCTTCATTTCTAAGGAGTCTATTATTGTTCCCAAGAAGGGAACTCTTGTTGACGGGAATAGAGAACTTTTTTCTACGTTCACTTTCCACCCGTGAGATCTGAGAAAGGCTAGGACGATGTCCGTATGAGCCTTTGCTTGTGGCAGAGACGACGCTTGAATTAGAATGTCGTCCAAGTAAGGTACTACTGCAATGCCCCTTGGCCTTAGCACCGCTAGAAGGGACCCTAGTACCTTTGTGAAAATTCTTGGAACAGTGGCTAATCCGAATGGAAGTGCCACAAACTGGTAATGCTTGTCCAGAAAGGCGAATCTTAGGAACCGATGATGTTCCTTGTGGATAGGAATATGTAGATACGCATCCTTTAAATCCACCGTGGTCATGAATTGACCTTCCTGGATGGTAGGAAGAATTGTCCGAATGGTTTCCATTTTGAACGATGGAACCCTGAGAAATTTGTTTAGGATCTTGAGATCCAAAATTGGCCTGAATGTTCCCTCTTTTTTGGTAACTATGAACAGATGTGAGTAAAACCCCATCCCTTGTTCTCCTAATGGAACAGGATGAATCACTCCCATTTTTAACAGGTCTTCTACACAATGTAAGAATGCCTGTCTTTTTATTTGGTCTGAAGACAATTGAGACCTGTGGAACCTTCCCCTTGGGGGTAGATCCTTGAATTCCAGGAGATAACCTTGAGAAACTATTTCTAGCGCCCAAGGATCCTGAACATCTCTTGCCCAAGCCTGAGCGAAGAGAGAGAGTCTGCCCCCCACCAGATCCGGTCCCGGATCGGGGGCCAGCATCTCATGCTGTCTTGGTAGCGGTAGCAGGCTTCTTGGCCTGCTTACCTTTGTTCCAGCCTTGCATCGGTCTCCAGGCTGGCTTGGTTTGAGAAGAATTACCCTCTTGCTTAGAGGATGTAGAATTTGAGGCTGGTCCGTTTCTGCGAAAGGGACGAAAATTTGTTTTATTTTTAGCCTTAAAAGACCTATCCTGAGGAAGGGCATGGCCCTTTCCCCCAGTGATGTCTGAAATAATCTCTTTCAAGTCAGGGCCAAACAGCGTTTTCCCCTTGAAAGGGATGTTAAGCAATTTGTTCTTGGAGGACACATCCGCTGACCAAGACTTTAGCCAAAGCGCTCTGTGCGCCACAATAGCAAAACCTGAATTTTTCGCCGCTAATCTAGCTAATTGCAAAGTGGCGTCTAAGGTAAAAGAGTTAGCCAATTTAAGTGCTTGAACTCTGTCCATAACCTCCTCATAAGAAGATGCCTTATTGAGCGACTTTTCTAGTTCTTCGAACCAGAAACACGCTGCTGTAGTGACAGGAACAATGCATGAAATTGGTTGTAGAAGGTAACCTTGCTGAACAAACATCTTTTTAAGCAAACCCTCTAATTTTTTATCCATAGGATCTTTGAAAGCACAACTATCTTCTATAGGGATAGTGGTGCGTTTGTTTAGAGTAGAAACCGCCCCCTCGACCTTGGGGACTGTCTGCCATAAGTCCTTCCTGGGGTCGACCATAGGAAATAATTTCTTAAATATAGGGGGAGGGACAAAAGGTATGCCGGGCCTTTCCCATTCTTTATTTACAATGTCCGCCACCCGCTTGGGTATAGGAAAAGCTTCGGGGGGCACCGGGACCTCTAGGAACTTGTCCATCTTACATAATTTCTCTGGAATGACCAAATTGTCACAATCATCCAGAGTAGATAACACCTCCTTAAGCAGAGCGCGGAGATGTTCCAATTTAAATTTGAATGTAATAACGTCAGGTTCAGCTTGTTGAGAAATTTTTCCTGAATCTGAAATTTCTCCCTCAGACAAAACCTCCCTGGCCCCTTCAGACTGGTGTAAGGGCATGTCAGAACCATTATCATCAGCGTCCTCATGCTCTTCAGTATCTAAAACAGAGCAGTCACGCTTTCGCTGATAAGTGGGCATTTTGGCTAAAATGTTTTTAATAGAATTATCCATTACAGCCGTTAATTGCTGCATAGTAAGGAGGATTGGCGCACTAGATGCACTAGGGACCTCCTGAGTGGGCAAGACTGGTGTAGACATGGAAGGAGATGATGCAGTACCATGCTTACTCCCCTCACTTAAGGAATCAGTTTGGGCAACATTATTATCAGTGGCATCATTGTCCCTACTTTGTTTGTCACATTCATCACATATATTTAAATGGAGAGGAACCTTGGCTTCCGAACATACAGAACATCGTCTATCTGATAGTTCAGACATGTTAATAGGCATAAACTTGATAACAAAGCACAAAAAACGTTTTAAAATAAAACCGTTACTGTCTCTTTAAATTTTAAACTGAACACACTTTATTACTGAATATGCGCAAAAGTATGAAGGAATTGTTCAAAATTCACCAAAATTTCACCACAGTGTCTTAAAGCCTTAAAAGTATTGCACACCAAATTTGAAAGCTTTAACTCTTAAAATAACGGAACCGGAGCCGTTTTAACATTTAACCCCTATACAGTCCCTGGTATCTGCTTTGCTGAGACCCAACCAAGCCCAGAGGGGAATACGATACCAAATGACGCCTTCAATAAGCTTTTTCAGTGGATCTGAGCTCCTCACACATGCATCTGCATGCCTTGCTTCTCAAAAACAACTGCGCATTAGTGGCGCGAAAATGAGGCTCTGCCTATGACTAGAAAAGGCCCCCAGTGAAAAAGGTGTCCAATACAGTGCCTGCCGTTTTTTTAACAGAATTCCCAAGATTAAAATAACTCTTCAAAGTTATAAACCATTAAATATGCTTATAAAGTAATCGTTTTAGCCCAGAAAAATGTCTACCAGTCTTTAAAGCCCTTGTGAAGCCGTTTATTCTTATATTAAAAATTAAGAAAATGGCTTACCGGATCCCATAGGGAAAATGACAGCTTCCAGCATTACCAAGTCTTGTTAGAAATGTGTCATACCTCAAGCAGCAAAAGTCTGCTCACTGTTTCCCCCAACTGAAGTTAATTCATCTCAACAGTCCTGTGTGGAAACAGCCATCGATTTTAGTAACGGTTGCTAAAATCATTTTCCTCTTACAAACAGAAATCTTCATCTCCTTTCTGTTTCAGAGTAAATAGTACATACCAGCACTATTTTAAAATAACAAACTCTTGATTGAAGAATAAAAACTAAATTTAAACACCAAAAAACTCTTAGCCATCTCCGTGGAGATGTTGCCTGTGTAACGGCAAAGAGAATGACTGGGGAAGGCGGAGCCTAGGAGGGATCATGTGACCAGCTTTGCTGGGCTCTTTGCCATTTCCTGTTGGGGAAGAGAATATCCCACAAGTAAGGATGACGCCGTGGACCGGACACACCTATGTTGGAGAAAATGAAATTAGATTAAACTTGCAATTAGCAAACTAATGTAACAGTTTTGTTTTTTAAATTTAAAATAATGTTGCACCAGATATGAGTGGTGGCACAGAGCAATTAATAACAGTATATGCTGTGTGCCTGAGAGACCCAGGCCTGATGGAAAATGAAATTAGATTACACTAAGAAACTAATGTAAATTAGTTTTTTTTTTAATTTACAATAATGTTCGGTTACACCACCAGATATGAGTGGTAGCACAGAGGAATTAATCACAGTATATGCTTACTGTGGGACTGGCACACAGGCCTGATGGAAAATGAAATTAGATTAAACTTGCAATTAGCAAACTAATGTAAAAGTTGTTTTTTTTTTAATTTAAAATAATGTTACACCAGATATGAGTGGTGGCACAGAGCAATTAATAACAGTATATGTTGTGTGCCTGAGAGACCCAGGCCTGATGGAAAATCAAATTTTTTTTAAATTGAAAATAATTATACACCACCAGATATGAGTGGTGGCACAGAGGAATTAATCACAGTATATGCTTGCTATTGGCCTGGCACACAGGCCTAATGGAAAATGAAATTATATTAAACTTGCAATTAGCAAACTAATGTAAAAGTTTTTTTTTTTAAATTGAAAATAATGTTACACCACCAGATATGAGTGGTGGCACAGAGGAATTAATCACAGTATATGCTTGCTGTTGGCCTGGCACACAGGCCTGATGGAAAATGAAATTAGATTAAACTTGCAATTAGCAAACTAATGGAAAAGTTTTTTTTTTTAAATTGAAAATAATGTTACACCATCAGATATGAGTGGTGGCACAGATGAATTAATCACAGTATATGCTTGCTGTGGGACTGGCACACAGGCCTGATGGAAAATGAAATTAGATTAAACTTGCAATTAGCAAACTAATGTAAAAGTTGTTTTTTTTTAAATTTAAAATAATGTTAAACCAGATATGAGTGGTGGCACAGAGCAATTAATCACAGTATATGCTGTGTGCCTGAGAGACCCAGGCCTGATGGAAAATGAAATTAGATTACACTAACAAACTAATGTAAATTTTTTTTTTTTTAAATGTACAATAATGTTACATTATACCACCAGATATGAGTGGTAGCACAGAGGAATTAATCACAGTATATGCTTGCTGTGGGACTGGCACACAGGCCTGATGGAAAATGAAATTAGATTAAACTTGCAATTAGCAAACTAATATAAAAGTTTTGTTTTTAAAATTTAAAATAATGTTACACCAGATATGAGTGGTGGCACAGAGCAATTAATAACAGTATATGCTGTGTGCCTGAGAGACCCAGGCCTGATGGAAAATGAAATTAGATTACACTAACAAACTAATGTAAATTTGTTTTTCTTTAAATTTACAATAATGTTACGTTACACCACCAGATATGAGTGGTGGCACAGAGGAATTAATCACAGAATATGCTTGCTGTGGGACTGGCACACAGGCCTGATGGAAAATGAAATTAGATTAAACTTGCAATTAGCAAACTAATGTAAAAGTTTTGTTTTTTAAATTTAAAATAATGTTACACCAGATATGAGTGGTGGCACAGAGCAATTAATAACAGTATATGCTGTGTGCCTGAGAGACCCAGGCCTGATGGAAAATGAAATTAGATTACACTAAGAAACTAATGTAATTTTTTTTTTTTTTAATTTACAATAATGTTCGGTTACACCACCAGATATGAGTGGTAGCACAGAGGAATTAATCACAGTATATGCTTGCTGTGGGACTGGCACACAGACCTGATGGAAAATGAAATTAGATTAAACTTGCAATTAGCAAACTAATGTAAAAGTTGTTTTTTTTTAATTTAAAATAATGTTACACCAGATATGAGTGGTGGCACAGAGCAATTAATAACAGTATATGCTGTGTGCCTGAGAGACCCAGGCCTGATGGAAAATGAAATTAGATTACACTAACAAACTAATGTAAATTTGTTTTTCTTTAAATTTACAATAATATTATGTTACACCACCAGATATGAGTGGTGGCACAGAGGAATTAATCACAGTATATGCTTGCTGTGGGACTGGCACACAGGCCTGATGGAAAATGAAATTAGATTAAACTTGCAATTAGCAAACTAATGTAAAAGTTTTGTTTTTTAAATTTAAAATAATGTTACACCAGATATGAGTGGTGGCACAGAGCAATTAATAACAGTATATGCTGTGTGCCTGAGAGACCCAGGCCTGATGGAAAATGAAATTAGATTACACTAAGAAACTAATGTAAATTATTTTTTTTTTATTTACAATAATGTTCGGTTACACCACCAGATATGAGTGGTAGCACAGAGGAATTAATCACAGTATATGCTTGCTGTGGGACTGGCACACAGGCCTGATGAAAAATGAAATTAGATTAAACTTGCAATTAGCAAACTAATGTAAAAGTTGTTTTTTTTAATTTAAAATAATGTTACACCAGATATGAGTGGTGGCACAGAGCAATTAATAACAGTATATGCTGTGTGCCTTAGAGACCCAGGCCTGATGGAAAATGAAATTAGATTACACTAACAAACTAATGTAAATTTTTATTTTTTTTTTATTTACAATAATGTTACGTTACACCACCAGATATGAGTGGTGGCACAGAGCAATTAATCACAGTATATGAATGCTGTGAGCCTAGCACACAGGCCTGATGGAAAAGGAAATTAGATTAAACTTGCAATTAGAAAACTAATGTAAATGTTTTTTTTTTTTTAATTGAAAATAATTATACACCACCAGATATGAGTGGTGGCACAGAGGAATTAATCACAGTATATGCTTGCTGTTGGCCTGGCACACAGGCCTGATGGAAAATGAAATTAGATTAAACTTGCAATTAGCAAACTAATGTAAAAGGTTTTTTTTTTTATTGAAAATAATGTTACACCACCAGATATGAGTGGTGGCACAGAGGAAGTAATCACAGTATATGCTTGCTGTTGGCCTGGCACACAGGCCTGATGGAAAATGAAATTAGATTAAACTTGCAATTAGCAAACTAATGTAAAAGTTTTTTTTTTTTAAATTGAAAATAATGTTACACCACCAGATATGAGTGGTGGCACAGAGGAATTAATCACAGCATATGCTTGCTGTTGGCCTGGCACACAGGCCTGATGGAAAATGAAATTAGATTAAACTTGCAATTAGCAAACTAATGTAAAAGTTTTTTTTTTTTTTTTAATTTACACTAATGTTAGACCACCAGATATGAGTGGTGGCACAGAGGAATTAATCACAGTATATGCTGTGTGCCTGAGAGACCCAGGCCTGATGGAAAATGAAATTAGATTACACTAACAAACCAATGCAAATTTTTTTTTTTTTTTTTTTTAATTTACAATAATGTTACGTTACACCACCAGATATGAGTGGTGGCACAGAGCAATTAATAACAGTATATGCTTGCTGTGAGCCTAGCATACAGGCCTGATGGAAAAGGAAATTAGATTAAACTTGCAATTAGCAAACTAACGTAAAAGTTGTTTTTTTTTAATTTAAAATAATGTTACACCAGATATGAGTGGTGGCACAGAGCAATTAATAACAGTATATGCTGTGTGCCTGAGAGACCCAGGCCTGATGGAAAATGAAATTAGATTACACTAACAAACTAATGTAAATTTGTTTTTTTTTTAATTTACAATAATGTTACGTTACACCACCAGATATGAGTGGTGGCACAGAGCAATTAATCACAGTATATTCTTGCTGTGAGCCTAGCACACAGGCCTGATGGAAAAGGAAATTAGATTAAACTTGCAATTAGCAAACTAATGTAAAAGTTTTTTTTTTTTTAATTGAAAATAATTATACACCACCAGATATGAGTGGTGGCAAAGAGGAGTTAATCACAGTATATGCTTGCTGTTGGCCTGGCACACAGGCCTGATGGAAAATGAAATTAGATTAAACTTGCAATTAGCAAACTAATGTAAAAGTTTTTTTTTTTTTTTAATTTACACTAATGTTAGACCACCAGATATGAGTGGTGGCACAGAGGAATTAATCACAGTATATGCTGTGTGCCTAACACACAGGCCTGATGGAAAATGAAATTAGATTAAACTTGCAATTAGCAAACTAATGTAAAAGTTTTTTTTTTTTTAATTTACACTGTTAGACCACTAGATATGAGTGGTGGCACAGAGGAATTAATCACAGTATATGCTGTGTGCCTAACACACAGGCCTGATGGAAAATGAAATTAGATTAAACTTGCAATTAGCAAACTAATGTAAAAGTTTTTTTTTTTTTTTTTTAATTTACACTAATGTTAGACCACCAGATATGAGTGGTGGCACAGAGGAATTAATCACAGTATATGCTGTGAGCCTAGCACACAGGCCTGATGGAAAAGGAAATTAGATTAAACTTGCAATTAGCAAACTAATGTAAAAGTTTTTTTTTTTTAAATTGAAAATAATTATACACCACCAGATATGAGTGGTGGCAAAGAGGAATTAATCACAGTATATGCTTGCTGTTGGCCTGGCACACAGGCCTGATGGAAAATGAAATTAGATTAAACTTGCAATTAGCAAACTAATGTAAAAGTTTATTTTTTTAATTGAAAATAATGTTACACCACCAGATATGAGTGGTGGCACAGATGAATTAATCACAGTATATGCTTGCTGTTGGCCTGGCACACAGGCCTGATGAAAAATTAAATTAGATTAAACTTGCAATTAGCAAACTAATGTAAAAGTTGTTTTTTTTTAAATTGAAAATAATGTTACACCACTAGATATGAGTGGTGGCACAGAGGAATTAATCACAGTATATGCTTGCTGTTGGCCTGGCACACAGGCCTGATGGAAAAGGAAATTCGATTAAACTTGCAATTAGCAAACTAATGTAAAAGTTTTTTTTTTTTTAAATTTACACTAATGTTAGACCACCAGATATGAGTGGTGGCACAGAGGAATTAATCACAGTATATGCTGTGTGCCTAACACACAGGCCTGATGGAAAATGAAATTAGATTAAACTTGCAATTAGCTAACTAATGTAAAAGTTGTTTTTTTTTTTTTTTTTTAATTTACACTAATGTTAGACCACCATATATGAGTGGTGGCACAGAGGAATTAATCACAGTATATGCTGTGTGCCTGGCACACAGGCCTGATGGAAAATGAAATTAGATTAAACTTGCAATTAGCAAACTAATGTAAAAGTTTTGTTTTTTAAATTTAAAATAATGTTACACCAGATATGAGTGATGGCACAGAGCAATTAATAACAGTATATGCTGTGTGCCTGAGAGACCCAGGCCTGATGGAAAATGAAATTAGATTACACTAAGAAACTAATGTAAATTAGTTTTTTTTTAAATTTACAATAATGTTCGGTTACACCACCAGATATGAGTGGTAGCACAGAGGAATTAATCACAGTATATGCTTGCTGTGGGACTGGCACACAGGCCTGATGGAAAATGAAATTAGATTAAACTTGCAATTAGCAAACTAATGTAAAAGTTGTTTTTTTTTTATTTAAAATAATGTTACACCAGATATGAGTGGTGGCACAGAGCAATTAATAACAGTATATGCTGTGTGCCTGAGAGACCCAGGCCTGATGGAAAATGAAATTAGATTACACTAACAAACTAATGTAAATTTGTTGTTTTTTTTAATTTACAATAATGTTACATTACACCACCAGATATGAGTGGTGGCACAGAGCAATTAATCACAGTATATGCTTGCTGTGAGCCTAGCACACATGCCTGATGGAAAAGGAAATTAGATTAAACTTGCAATTAGCAAACTAATGTAAAAGTTTTTTTTTTTAAATTGAAAATAATTATACACCACCAGATATGAGTGGTGGCAAGAAGGAATTAATCACAGTATATGCTTGCTGTTGGCCTGGCACACAGGCCTGATGGAAAATGAAATTAGATTAAACTTGCAATTAGCAAACTAATGTAAAAGTTTTTTTTTTTTAAATGAAAATAATGTTACACCACCAGATATGAGTGGTGGCACAGAGAAATTAATCACAGTATATGCTTGCTGTTGGCCTGGCACACAGGCCTGATGGAAAATGAAATTAGATTAAACTTGCAATTAGCAAACTAATGTAAAAGTTTTTTATTTTTGTTTTAATTTACACTAATGTTAGACCACCAGATATGAGTGGTGGCACAGAGGAATTAATCACAGTATATGCTGTGTGCCTGGCACACAGGCCTGATGGAAAATGAAATTAGATTAAACTTGCAATTAGAAAACTAATGTAAAAGTAATTTATTTTTTATTTTTTAATTTACACTAATGTTAGACCACCAGATATGAGTGGTGGCACAGAGGAATTAATCACAGTATATGCTGTGTGCCTGGCACACAGGCCTGATGGAAAATGAAATTAGATTAAACTTGCAATTAGCAAACTAATGTAAAAGTTTTGTTTTTTAAATTAGATTACACTAACAAACTAATGTAATTTTTTTTTTCTTTAAATTGACTATAATTTTACACCACCAGATATGAGTGGTGGCACAGAGGAATTAATCGCAGTATATGCTTGCTGTGGGCCTGGCACACAGGCCTGATGGAAAATGAAATTAGATTAAACTTGCAATTAGCAAACTAATGTAAAAGTTGTTTTTTTTTAATTTAAAATAATGTTACACCAGATATGAGTGGTGGCACAGAGCAATTAATAACAGTATATGCTGTGTGCCTGAGAGACCCAGGCCTGATGGAAAATGAAATTAGATTACACTAACAAACTAATGTAAATTTGTTGTTTTTTTTAATTTACAATAATGTTACATTACACCACCAGATATGAGTGGTGGCACAGAGCAATTAATCACAGTATATGCTTGCTGTGAGCCTAGCACACATGCCTGATGGAAAAGGAAATTAGATTAAACTTGCAATTAGCAAACTAATGTAAAAGTTTTTTTTTTTAAATTGAAAATAATTATACACCACCAGATATGAGTGGTGGCACAGAGGAATTAATCACAGTATATGCTTGCTGTTGGCCTGGCACACAGGCCTGATGGAAAATGAAATTAGATTAAACTTGCAATTAGCAAACTAATGTAAAAGTTTTTTTTTTTAAATTAAAATAATGTTACACTACCAGATATGAGTGGTGGCACAGAGAAATTAATCACAGTATATGCTTGCTGTTGGCCTGGCACACAGGCCTGATGGAAAATGAAATTAGATTAAACTTGCAATTAGCAAACTAATGTAAAAGTTTTTTATTTTTGTTTTAATTTACACTAATGTTAGACCACCAGATATGAGTGGTGGCACAGAGGAATTAATCACAGTATATGCTGTGTGCCTGGCACACAGGCCTGATGGAAAATGAAATTAGATTAAACTTGCAATTAGAAAACTAATGTAAAAGTAATTTTTTTTTTTTTTTTTTAATTTACACTAATGTTAGACCACCAGATATGAGTGGTGGCACAGAGGAATTAATCACAGTATATGCTGTGTGCCTAACACACAGGCCTGATGGAAAATGAAATTAGATTAAACTTGCAATTAGCAAACTAATGTAAAAGTTTTTTTTTTTTTTTTTTTAATTTACACTAATGTTAGACCACCAGATATGAGTGGTGGCACAGAGGAATTAATCACAGTATATGCTGTGAGCCTAGCACACAGGCCTGATGGAAAAGGAAATTAGATTAAACTTGCAATTAGCAAACTAATGTAAAAGTTTTTTTTTTTAAATTGAAAATAATTATACACCACCAGATATGAGTGGTGGCAAAGAGGAATTAATCACAGTATATGCTTGCTGTTGGCCTGGCACACAGGCCTGATGGAAAATGAAATTAGATTAAACTTGCAATTAGCAAACTAATGTAAAAGTTTATTTTTTTAATTGAAAATAATGTTACACCACCAGATATGAGTGGTGGCACAGATGAATTAATCACAGTATATGCTTGCTGTTGGCCTGGCACACAGGCCTGATGAAAAATTAAATTAGATTAAACTTGCAATTAGCAAACTAATGTAAAAGTTGTTTTTTTTTAAATTGAAAATAATGTTACACCACTAGATATGAGTGGTGGCACAGAGGAATTAATCACAGTATATGCTTGCTGTTGGCCTGGCACACAGGCCTGATGGAAAAGGAAATTCGATTAAACTTGCAATTAGCAAACTAATGTAAAAGTTTTTTTTTTTTTAAATTTACACTAATGTTAGACCACCAGATATGAGTGGTGGCACAGAGGAATTAATCACAGTATATGCTGTGTGCCTAACACACAGGCCTGATGGAAAATGAAATTAGATTAAACTTGCAATTAGCTAACTAATGTAAAAGTTGTTTTTTTTTTTTTTTTTTAATTTACACTAATGTTAGACCACCATATATGAGTGGTGGCACAGAGGAATTAATCACAGTATATGCTGTGTGCCTGGCACACAGGCCTGATGGAAAATGAAATTAGATTAAACTTGCAATTAGCAAACTAATGTAAAAGTTTTGTTTTTTAAATTTAAAATAATGTTACACCAGATATGAGTGATGGCACAGAGCAATTAATAACAGTATATGCTGTGTGCCTGAGAGACCCAGGCCTGATGGAAAATGAAATTAGATTACACTAACAAACTAATGTAAATTAGTTTTTTTTTAAATTTACAATAATGTTCGGTTACACCACCAGATATGAGTGGTAGCACAGAGGAATTAATCACAGTATATGCTTGCTGTGGGACTGGCACACAGGCCTGATGGAAAATGAAATTAGATTAAACTTGCAATTAGCAAACTAATGTAAAAGTTGTTTTTTTTTTATTTAAAATAATGTTACACCAGATATGAGTGGTGGCACAGAGCAATTAATAACAGTATATGCTGTGTGCCTGAGAGACCCAGGCCTGATGGAAAATGAAATTAGATTACACTAACAAACTAATGTAAATTTGTTGTTTTTTTTAATTTACAATAATGTTACATTACCCCACCAGATATGAGTGGTGGCACAGAGCAATTAATCACAGTATATGCTTGCTGTGAGCCTAGCACACATGCCTGATGGAAAAGGAAATTAGATTAAACTTGCAATTAGCAAACTAATGTAAAAGTTTTTTTTTTTAAATTGAAAATAATTATACACCACCAGATATGAGTGGTGGCAAGAAGGAATTAATCACAGTATATGCTTGCTGTTGGCCTGGCACACAGGCCTGATGGAAAATGAAATTAGATTAAACTTGCAATTAGCAAACTAATGTAAAAGTTTTTTTTTTTTAAATGAAAATAATGTTACACCACCAGATATGAGTGGTGGCACAGAGAAATTAATCACAGTATATGCTTGCTGTTGGCCTGGCACACAGGCCTGATGGAAAATGAAATTAGATTAAACTTGCAATTAGCAAACTAATGTAAAAGTTTTTTATTTTTGTTTTAATTTACACTAATGTTAGACCACCAGATATGAGTGGTGGCACAGAGGAATTAATCACAGTATATGCTGTGTGCCTGGCACACAGGCCTGATGGAAAATGAAATTAGATTAAACTTGCAATTAGAAAACTAATGTAAAAGTAATTTATTTTTTATTTTTTAATTTACACTAATGTTAGACCACCAGATATGAGTGGTGGCACAGAGGAATTAATCACAGTATATGCTGTGTGCCTAACACACAGGCCTGATGAAAAATGAAATTAGATTAAACTTGCAATTAGCAAACTAATGTAAAAGTTTTTTTTTTTTTTTTTAATTTACACTAATGTTAGACCACCAGATATGAGTGGTGGCACAGAGGAATTAATCACAGTATATGCTGTGTGCCTGGCACACAGGCCTGATGGAAAATGAAATTAGATTAAACTTGCAATTAGCAAACTAATGTAAAAGTTTTGTTTTTTAAATTAGATTACACTAACAAACTAATGTAATTTTTTTTTTCTTTAAATTGACTATAATTTTACACCACCAGATATGAGTGGTGGCACAGAGGAATTAATCGCAGTATATGCTTGCTGTGGGCCTGGCACACAGGCCTGATGGAAAATGAAATTAGATTAAACTTGCAATTAGCAAACTAATGTAAAAGTTGTTTTTTTTTAATTTAAAATAATGTTACACCAGATATGAGTGGTGGCACAGAGCAATTAATAACAGTATATGCTGTGTGCCTGAGAGACCCAGGCCTGATGGAAAATGAAATTAGATTACACTAACAAACTAATGTAAATTTGTTGTTTTTTTTAATTTACAATAATGTTACATTACACCACCAGATATGAGTGGTGGCACAGAGCAATTAATCACAGTATATGCTTGCTGTGAGCCTAGCACACATGCCTGATGGAAAAGGAAATTAGATTAAACTTGCAATTAGCAAACTAATGTAAAAGTTTTTTTTTTAAAATTGAAAATAATTATACACCACCAGATATGAGTGGTGGCACAGAGGAATTAATCACAGTATATGCTTGCTGTTGGCCTGGCACACAGGCCTGATGGAAAATGAAATTAGATTAAACTTGCAATTAGCAAACTAATGTAAAAGTTTTTTTTTTTAAATGAAAATAATGTTACACTACCAGATATGAGTGGTGGCACAGAGAAATTAATCACAGTATATGCTTGCTGTTGGCCTGGCACACAGGCCTGATGGAAAATGAAATTAGATTAAACTTGCAATTAGCAAACTAATGTAAAAGTTTTTTATTTTTGTTTTAATTTACACTAATGTTAGACCACCAGATATGAGTGGTGGCACAGAGGAATTAATCACAGTATATGCTGTGTGCCTGGCACACAGGCCTGATGGAAAATGAAATTAGATTAAACTTGCAATTAGAAAACTAATGTAAAAGTAATTTTTTTTTTTTTTTTTTAATTTACACTAATGTTAGACCACCAGATATGAGTGGTGGCACAGAGGAATTAATCACAGTATATGCTGTGTGCCTAACACACAGGCCTGATGGAAAATGAAATTAGATTAAACTTGCAATTAGCAAACTAATGTAAAAGTTTTTTTTTTTTTTTTTTTAATTTACACTAATGTTAGACCACCAGATATGAGTGGTGGCACAGAGGAATTAATCACAGTATATGCTGTGTGCCTGGCACACAGGCCTGATGGAAAATGAAATTAGATTAAACTTGCAATTAGCAAACGAATGTAAAAGTTTTGTTTTTTAAATTAGATTACACTAACAAACTAATGTAATTTTTTTTTTCTTTAAATTGACTATAATTTTACACCACCAGATATGAGTGGTGGCACAGAGGAATTAATCGCAGTATATGCTTGCTGTGGGCCTCGCACAAAGGCCTGATGGAAAATGAAATTAGATTAAACTTGCAATTAGCAAACTAATGTAAAAGTTTTGTTTTTTAAATTTAAAATAATGTTACACCAGATATGAGTGATGGCACAGAGCAATTAATAACAGTATATGCTGTGTGCCTGAGAGACCCAGGCCTGATGGAAAATGAAATTAGATTACACTAAGAAACTAATGTAAATTAGTTTTTTTTTTAAATTTACAATAATGTTCGGTTACACCACCAGATATGAGTGGTAGCACAGAGGAATTAATCACAGTATATGCTTGCTGTGGGACTGGCACACAGGCCTGATGGAAAATGAAATTAGATTAAACTTGCAATTAGCAAACTAATGTAAAAGTTGTTTTTTTTTATTTAAAATAATGTTACACCAGATATGAGTGGTGGCACAGAGCAATTAATAACAGTATATGCTGTGTGCCTGAGAGACCCAGGCCTGATGGAAAATGAAATTAGATTACACTAACAAACTAATGTAAATTTGTTGTTTTTTTAAATTTACAATAATGTTACGTTACACCACCAGATATGAGTGGTGGCACAGAGCAATTAATCACAGTATATGCTTGCTGTGAGCCTAGCACACATGCCTGATGGAAAAGGAAATTAGATTAAACTTGCAATTAGCAAACTAATGTAAAAAGTTTTTTTTTTTTAAATTGAAAATAATTATAGACCACCAGATATGAGTGGTGGCACAGAGGAATTAATCACAGTATATGCTTGCTGTTGGCCTGGCACACAGGCCTGATGGAAAATGAAATTAGATTAAACTTGCAATTAGCAAACTAATGTAAAAGTTTTTTTTTTAAAATGAAAATAATGTTACACCACCAGATATGAGTGGTGGCACAGAGAAATTAATCACAGTATATGCTTGCTGTTGGACTGGCACACAGGCCTGATGGAAAATGAAATTAGATTAAACTTGCAATTAGCAAACTAATGTAAAAGTTTTTTATTTTTGTTTTAATTTACACTAATGTTAGACCACCAGATATGAGTGGTGGCACAGAGGAATTAATCACAGTATATGCTGTGTGCCTGGCACACAGGCCTGATGGAAAATGAAATTAGATTAAACTTCCAATTAGCAAACTAATGTAAAAGTAATTTATTTTTTTATTTTTTAATTTACACTAATGTTAGACCACCAGATATGAGTGGTGGCACAGAGGAATTAATCACAGTATATGCTGTGTGCCTGGCACACAGGCCTGATGGAAAATGAAATTAGATTAAACTTGCAATGAGCAAACTAATGTAAAAGTTTTTTTTTTTTAATTTAAAATAATGTTACACCACCAGATATGAGTGGTGGCAGTGAGCAAGTTGGCACAATATATGCTGTTAGGCTCACACACAGGCTGGTGGCCGGCAGGAAAATGCAAAAAAAAAAAAAAACGACTGGAGTTCTAGCCCTATGCAAAAAAAAAAAAAAAGACTGGAAAAAAAAAAAAAAGCCAGATGTAGCCCTAAAAAGGGCTTTTTGGGGTGCTGTCCTTACAGCAGAGATTAGATGAGTCCTTCAGGACTGTAGTGGAGACTAAATACACTAGCCAAGCTATCAATTTCCCTATAAAATCAGGAGCTGCAACACTAAACCTCCTCTCTCTTCAAAAGCTGCATCACCATGATTCTAAAATGGCTGCTGCCCGGGACCTGGGAGGGTCTGGAAGGGAGTGTCTGCTGCTGATTGGCTGTAATGTGTCTGCAGACTGTGAGATACAGGGTCAAAGTTTACTCAATGATGACGAATAGGGGGTGGATCGAGCAAACGCGAACAAGCAATGTTCACCGGGAACTGTTCTCCGGCGAACAGTTCGGGACATCACTATTTAATAGTAGTGTAAGTGTACATTTAAAAACAAAAACAACTTTTTGGACTGTGAAACATCAGTCTGCTTTTTTGTGTCAGGCTCACAGCTTATACTGGGCCCACTTGCCCAGTGCCACCACTCATATCTTGTTTAATAGTAGTGTAAGTGTACATTTAAAAAAAAAAAAAAAACTTTTTGGACTGTGAAACATCAGTCTGCTTTTTTGTGTCAGGCTCACAGCTTATACTGGGCCCACTTGCCCAGTGCCACCACTCATACCTTGTTTAATAGTAGTGTAAGGGCCATACTTATCAAAGCGTCAAATATGTTGCATTCGCGGGCGTCAATACGTTCGCCAAACTTCGGCAAACATCGCGGCCGCAATCTCAATACGATCTTCAAATTTATTAATAAAAAGTTCAAAAACATGCGCGTCAAGTACGGCACGATTAGCATCGCACTGGTTAGCGTACTTTTGATAAATTTGGGTGTTTCATGTCGCGAATTCCCTCCTTATAAAATTTGTCAACTATTGTTTATATTATATGAAGACTTTTTACTCTAATTATTGCAACTCTATTCCTAACATATGCACATATCTTAGTTAATATACTCATAGATATAGATATATATATATACAGGTAGCCCTCAGTTTACGCCGGGGTTAGGTTCCAGAAGGAATGGTTGTAAATCGAAACCGTTGTAAATTGAAACCCAGTTTATAATGTAAGACAATGGGAAGTGAGGGAGTTATGTTCCAGGACCCTCTCAAAATTGTCATAAGTAACACCTAATACATTGGGGGGTAGTTATCAAGCCGTCTATTTTTCTGGCTTCGCCGGCCCAATACGCCCGCCTAAGCTCGCCTACCTTCGCCGCCGCGGACCTGAAAAAATACGCCTAAGTTATCAAATAAAGCTGTCAAAAAGCCGCGGGGCGATGAGAAGCGGACTGTGACAGTTATCACTCATCCGATCTCGCTGCTCTTCGGCTTTTTCCCAGCTTTATTGCTAGCCTGTCACTAAGCACCCACACTAACTACACTGTTCTATCCCTATACCGGCGCCCCCGGAGCCTCCCGCAACTCAATAAAGTTACTAACCCCTAAACCGCCGCTCCTAGACCCTGCTGCAACTCTTATAAATGTATTAACCCCTAAACCGCCGCTCCCAGACACCGCTGCCACCTACAGTATATCTAGTAACCCCTATCCTGCCCCCCTACACCGTCGCCCTCTATAATAAAGTTATTAACCCCTATCCTGCTGATCCCGCACCTCTCCGCAACTAAATAAATAGTTTAACCCCTAAACCGCCGCTCCCTGAACCCGCCGCAACCTATATTAAACCTATTAACCCCTATCCTGCCCCCCCTACACTGTCGTCACCTATAATAAATTTATTAACCCCTAATCTGCCTCCCCTACACTGTCGCCCCCTATAATAAATTTATTAACCCCTATCCTGCCCCCACTACGCCGCCGCCACTGTAATAAAATTATTAACCCCTAAACCTAAGTCTAACCCTAACGCCCCCCTAAGTTAAATATTAATTAAATAAATCTAAATAAATTAACCCTTATTAACTAAATGAATCCTATTTAAAACTAAATACTTACCTTTAAAATAAACCCTAATATAGCTACAATATAAATAATAATTATATTCTAGCTATCTTAGGATTTATTTTTATTTTACAGGTACCTTTCAATTTTTTTAAACTAGGTACAATAGCTATTAAATAGTTATTAACTATTTAATAGCTTACCTAACTAAAATAAAGAGAAATGTACCTGTAAAATAAATCCTAACCTAAGTTACAATTACACCTAATACTACACTATACTTTAATAAATTATTCCTATTTAAAAATAAATACTTACCTGTAAAATAAACCCTAAGATAGCTACAATATAATTAATAATTATATTGTAGCTATCTTAGAATTTATATTTATTTTACAGGTAACTTTGTATTTATTTTAGCTAGTTAGAATAGTTATTAAATAGTTATTAACTATTTAATAACTACCTAGCTAAAAGAAATACAAAATTACCTGTAAAATAAATCCTAACCTAGGTTACAATTAAACCTAATACTACACTATCATTAAATAAATTAAATAAATTACCTACAAATAACTACAATTAAATACAATTACATCAACTAACTAAAGTACAAAAAATAAAAAAAGCTAAGTTACAAAAAATAAAAAAAAGTTACAAACATGTTAAAAATATTACAACAATTTTAAGCTACTTACACCTAATCTAAGCCCCCTAATAAAATAGCAAACCCCCCCAAAATAAAAAAATGCCCTACCCTATTCTAAATTAAATAAAGTTCAAAGCTCTTTTACCTTACCAGCCCTTAAAAGGGCCATTTGTGGGGGCATGCCCCAAAGAAAACAGCTCTTTTGCCTGTAAAAGAAAAATACACCCCCCCCAACATTAAAACCCACCACCCACATACCCCTAATCTAACCCAAACCCCCCTTACAAAAACCTAACACTAATCCCCTGAAGATCATCCTACCTTGTCTTCACTCAGCCGAGCAGCGATGGAACCGAAGTGGACATCCGGAGCGGAAGAAGTTAATCCTCCAAGCGGCGCTGAAGAAATCTTCCATCCGATGAAGTCATCATACAGGCGGCGCTGAAGAAAAGTCTTCGATCCGGCCGATGTCATCTTCCAAGCCGGGTCTTGAATCTTCCTCCCGCCGACGCGGAACCTCCTTCTTCACCGACGGACTACGACGAATGAAGGCTCCTTTAAGGGACGTCATCCAAGATGGCGTCCCCTCAATTCCGATTGGCTGATAGGATTCTATCAGCCAATCGGAATTAAGGTAGGAAAAATCTGATTGGCTGATGGAATCAGCCAATCAGATTGAGCTCGCATTCTATTGGCTGTTCCGATCAGCCAATAGAATGCGAGCTCAATCTGATTGGCTGATCGGATCAGCCAATCGGATTGAACTTGATTCTGATTGGCTGACTCCATCAGCCAATCAGAATATTCCTACCTTAATTCCGATTGGCTGATAGAATCCTATCAGCCAATCGGAATTGAGGGGACGCCATCTTGGATGACGTCCCTTAAAGGAGCCTTCATTCGTCGTAGTCCATCGGTGAAGAAGGAGGTTCCGCGTCGGCGGGAGGAAAATACTAAAGATGATAGATTAGTTTCATTCTTTGTGCTCCCTCCCGAGCTTGTATATACCTGGGCTTCACCTTGACTTTCAATAAAGTCGGCCTTTATTTGCAATTATTGCGGCAGTTTGTGCTTTCCTTGTAGCGGATTCTCTTATCAGCATTCAAGCTTTTCTTACAAGAGACTGAGGAGTGTCTCTACTTCCGATTACAAGGAGCCTTCTTACCATCCACGTAGAGACATACAACGGACATAAGGTAATCTTCTTACCATCCACGAAGAGACATACAACGGACATAAGGTAATCTTTTGAATATACCAAGATACCGCTTTATGAAGTATTTTACTGTCCACACTATTTACACCTCAAGTCAGAAGTTCAATGTTCTCTACTTATAAGTGGATTAGAGTTTCTTTACATACGAGCAAATTTGCACTTACACTGTTACATTGTTTGGAGTATTACCTGTATCTGAACTACAAATTACAGTATACCTTGTATTTGAGTGCAATGCAATTATAGAGTGTCTGAGTGCAACCAATAAAGTATTATATATATATATATATATATATATATATATATATATATATATATATATATATATATAGATATATATATATATATATATATATATATAGAGAGAGAGAGAGAGAGAGAGAGAGAGAGAGATATATATATATATATATATATATATATATATATAGAGAGAGAGAGAGAGAGAGAGAGAGAGAATATATATATATATATATACTGTATGTATGTTTGTGTATATATATATATATATATACCTGTTATGTCCATTTACTAAATTGTTTAATATGTTCATCAACATTGTAATTTTTTAATAAATCAACATTGATCTTCATATCTCATTATGTATTCATATGAATCATTTTTGATCGATGAAATATATTATCGATTGTATCAATAATATATTAAAAACATGTAATGTGAATTATTACTCAATTGAGTTTTATATTTAAAACAATGTCATGTCATATGTTAAAGGGACATCAAACTGATATATGGCTCTCTTTCCTCTTTGGCTCTCTCTCTCCCCCCTCTTTGGCTCTCCCCTCCCCTTTGCCCCCCCCCCTCTTTGGCTCTCCCCCCCTCTTTTGCTCTCTCTCTCCCCTCTTTGGCTGTCTCCCCCCTCTTTTGTTCTCTCCCCCCTCTTTGGCTCTCTCCCCCCCTCTTTGGCTCTCCCTCCCCCTCTTTGGCTCTGCCCCCCCCTCTTTGGCTCTCCCCCCCCCTCTTTGACTCTGCCCCCCCCTCTTTGGCTTTCTCTCCCCCCTCTTTGGCTCTCTCTCCCCCCTCTTTGGCTCTCTCTCCCCCCTCTTTGGCTCTCTCTCCTTTTTAATCCATTAGGCACACAGTATATGCTGTGTGCCTAACACACAGGCCTGATGGAAAATGAAATTAGATTAAACTTGCAATTAGCAAACTAATGTAAAAGTTTTTTTTTTTTTTTTTTAATTTACACTAATGTTAGACCACCAGATATG
The DNA here is from genome assembly GCF_027579735.1 of Bombina bombina. Classification (NCBI taxonomy): domain Eukaryota; kingdom Metazoa; phylum Chordata; class Amphibia; order Anura; family Bombinatoridae; genus Bombina; species Bombina bombina. The sequence continues at coordinate 503,195,962 of NC_069505.1, forward strand.
AGTGGTGGCACAGAGGAATTAATCACAGTATATGCTGTGTGCCTGGCACACAGGCCTGATGGAAAATGAAATTAGATTAAACTTGCAATTAGCAAACTAATGTAAAAGTTTTGTTTTTTAAATTAGATTACACTAACAAACTAATGTAATTTTTTTTTTCTTTAAATTGACTATAATTTTACACCACCAGATATGAGTGGTGGCACAGAGGAATTAATCGCAGTATATGCTTGCTGTGGGCCTGGCACACAGGCCTGATGGAAAATGAAATTAGATTAAACTTGCAATTAGCAAACTAATGTAAAAGTTTTGTTTTTTAAATTTAAAATAATGTTACACCAGATATGAGTGATGGCACAGAGCAATTAATAACAGTATATGCTGTGTGCCTGAGAGACCCAGGCCTGATGGAAAATGAAATTAGATTACACTAAGAAACTAATGTAAATTAGTTTTTTTTTTAAATTTACAATAATGTTCGGTTACACCACCAGATATGAGTGGTAGCACAGAGGAATTAATCACAGTATATGCTTGCTGTGGGACTGGCACACAGGCCTGATGGAAAATGAAATTAGATTAAACTTGCAATTAGCAAACTAATGTAAAAGTTGTTTTTTTTTATTTAAAATAATGTTACACCAGATATGAGTGGTGGCACAGAGCAATTAATAACAGTATATGCTGTGTGCCTGAGAGACCCAGGCCTGATGGAAAATGAAATTAGATTACACTAACAAACTAATGTAAATTTGTTGTTTTTTTTAATTTACAATAATGTTACGTTACACCACCAGATATGAGTGGTGGCACAGAGCAATTAATCACAGTATATGCTTGCTGTGAGCCTAGCACACATGCCTGATGGAAAAGGAAATTAGATTAAACTTGCAATTAGCAAACTAATGTAAAAGTTTTTTTTTTTTTAAATTGAAAATAATTATAGACCACCAGATATGAGTGGTGGCACAGAGGAATTAATCACAGTATATGCTTGCTGTTGGCCTGGCACACAGGCCTGATGGAAAATGAAATTAGATTAAACTTGCAATTAGCAAACTAATGTAAAAGTTTTTTTTTTAAAATGAAAATAATGTTACACCACCAGATATGAGTGGTGGCACAGAGAAATTAATCACAGTATATGCTTGCTGTTGGACTGGCACACAGGCCTGATGGAAAATGAAATTAGATTAAACTTGCAATTAGCAAACTAATGTAAAGGTTTTTTATTTTTGTTTTAATTTACACTAATGTTAGACCACCAGATATGAGTGGTGGCACAGAGGAATTAATCACAGTATATGCTGTGTGCCTGGCACACAGGCCTGATGGAAAATGAAATTAGATTAAACTTCCAATTAGCAAACTAATGTAAAAGTAATTTTTTTTTTTATTTTTTAATTTACACTAATGTTAGACCACCAGATATGAGTGGTGGCACAGAGGAATTAATCACAGTATATGCTGTGTGCCTGGCACACAGGCCTGATGGAAAATGAAATTAGATTAAACTTGCAATGAGCAAACTAATGTAAAAGTTTTTTTTTTAAAATTTAAAATAATGTTACACCACCAGATATGAGTGGTGGCAGTGAGCAAGTTGGCACAATATATGCTGTTAGGCTCACACACAGGCTGGTGGCCGGCAGGCAAATGCAAAAAAAAAAAAAACGACTGGAGTTCTAGCCCTATGCAAAAAAAAAAAAAAAAGACTGGAAAAAAAAAAAAAAAGCCAGATGTAGCCCTAAAAAGGGCTTTTTGGGGTGCTGTCCTTACAGCAGAGATCAGATGAGTCCTTCAGGACTGTAGTGGAGACTAAATACACTAGCCAAGCTATCAATTTCCCTATAAAATCAGGAGCTGCAACACTAAACCTCCTCTCTCTTCAAAAGCTGCATCACCATGATTCTAAAATGGCTGCTGCCCGGGACCTGGGAGGGTCTGGAAGGGAGTGTCTGCTGCTGATTTGCTGTAATGTGTCTGCAGACTGTGAGATACAGGGTCAAAGTTTACTCAATGATGACGAATAGGGGGTGGATCGAGCAAACGCGAACAAGCAATGTTCACCGGGAACTGTTCTCCGGCGAACAGTTCGGGACATCACTATTTAATAGTAGTGTAAGTGTACATTTAAAAACAAAAACAACTTTTTGGACTGTGAAACATCAGTCTGCTTTTTTGTGTCAGGCTCACAGCTTATACTGGGCCCACTTGCCCAGTGCCACCACTCATATCTTGTTTAATAGTAGTGTAAGTGTACATTTAAAAAAAAAAAAAAACTTTTTGGACTGTGAAACATCAGTCTGCTTTTTTGTGTCAGGCTCACAGCTTATACTGGGCCCACTTGCCCAGTGCCACCACTCATACCTTGTTTAATAGTAGTGTAAGGGCCATACTTATCAAAGCGTCAAATATGTTGCATTCGCGGGCGTCAATACGTTCGCCAAACTTCGGCAAACATTGCGGCCGCAATCTCAATACGATCTTCAAATTTATTAATAAAAAGTTCAAAAACATGCGCGTCAAGTACGGCACGATTAGCATCGCACTGGTTAGCGTACTTTTGATAAATTTGGGTGTTTCATGTCGCGAATTCCCTCCTTATAAAATTTGTCAACTATTGTTTATATTATATGAAGACTTTTTACTCTAATTATTGCAACTCTATTCCTAACATATGCACATATCTTAGTTAATATACTCATAGATATAGATATATATATATACAGGTAGCCCTCAGTTTACGCCGGGGTTAGGTTCCAGAAGGAATGGTTGTAAATCGAAACCGTTGTAAATTGAAACCCAGTTTATAATGTAAGACAATGGGAAGTGAGGGAGTTATGTTCCAGGACCCTCTCAAAATTGTCATAAGTAACACCTAATACATTGGGGGGTAGTTATCAAGCCGTCTATTTTTCTGGCTTCGCCGGCCCAATACGCCCGCCTAAGCTCGCCTACCTTCGCCGCCGCGGACCTGAAAAAATATGCCTAAGTTATCAAATAAAGCTGTCAAAAAGCTGCGGGGCGATGAGAAGCGGACTGTGACAGTTATCACTCATCCGATCTCGCTGCTCTTCGGCTTTTTCCCAGCTTTATTGCTAGCCTGTCACTAAGCACCCACACTAACTACACTGTTCTATCCCTATACTGGCGCCCCCGGAGCCTCCCGCAACTCAATAAAGTTACTAACCCCTAAACCGCCGCTCCTAGACCCTGCTGCAACTCTTATAAATGTATTAACCCCTAAACCGCCGCTCCCAGACACCGCTGCCACCCACAGTATATCTAGTAACCCCTATCCTGCCCCCCTACACCGTCGCCCTCTATAATAAAGTTATTAACCCCTATCCTGCTGATCCCGCACCTCTCCGCAACTAAATAAATAGTTTAACCCCTAAACCGCCGCTCCCTGAACCCGCCGCAACCTATATTAAACCTATTAACCCCTATCCTGCCCCCCCTACACTGTCGTCACCTATAATAAATTTATTAACCCCTAATCTGCCTCCCCTACACTGTCGCCCCCTATAATAAATTTATTAACCCCTATCCTGCCCCCACTACGCCGCCGCCACTGTAATAAAATTATTAACCCCTAAACCTAAGTCTAACCCTAACGCCCCCCTAAGTTAAATATTAATTAAATAAATCTAAATAAATTAACCCTTATTAACTAAATGAATCCTATTTAAAACTAAATACTTACCTTTAAAATAAACCCTAATATAGCTACAATATAAATAATAATTATATTCTAGCTATCTTAGGATTTATTTTTATTTTACAGGTACCTTTCAATTTTTTTAAACTAGGTACAATAGCTATTAAATAGTTATTAACTATTTAATAGCTTACCTAACTAAAATAAAGAGAAATGTACCTGTAAAATAAATCCTAACCTAAGTTACAATTACACCTAATACTACACTATACTTTAATAAATTATTCCTATTTAAAAATAAATACTTACCTGTAAAATAAACCCTAAGATAGCTACAATATAATTAATAATTATATTGTAGCTATCTTAGGATTTATATTTATTTTACAGGTAACTTTGGCCTAGATTTAGAGTTCGGCGGTAGCCGTCAAAACCAGCGTTAGAGGCTCCTAACGCGGGTTTTTTACGCACTCCGGTATTTAGAGTTTATTTACCGCGACTCAAAATACACCTAACGCTCAACTTTCTACCGCCACCTCAGACCCAGTAGTAAACATATACCGCACAAAAAAACATCCACGAATCACAAAACAAATATTACACAAAGTACACTTACACTCATACAAACACAACACTATCTTTATTTTTCGGAATTTTTATTTTTTCTTTAAAATACAAAGGATTAAAGTTGCGAGATCTCGGGTGTTTGAAAAAAATCCACACAAATCCATTTTCCCATTGACTTACATGGACATACGGGAAAAGACCCTCATATACCTACATCTAACGAATAACATTATCACAAACATACACTCATCGATGCATACAAACAATATACACCACATTACATACACAAAATATTTATTTATTACAAAAAGAACACGATTTAGTTACTTTTTCACACAAGCTCATGACGTCACTCACTTTACGAGGAAAACCAGTCTTAGAAAAAAAAATATAGAAATCTTTGGAGCCTCCATTGACTTCTATTGGGAAGACGTGCTCGTGCACGCGAAACCCTCATTTCCCTAACGCACGCAAATAGCGTAGACTGAAAAACTCCAAATACCAGCGCTAGAAAATACATGCTTTTATGCGTTAGACCCAGCTATGATAAATAGATCAAGAAATGACTATTTCCCTATGGTGGATTTATGTTTTTTAATATTAAATATTCACCACACCATAAATATTTTTAACACTTTTAGATTACATCAACTACAAATCCCCATCACTAGTAACACATTATTATTTCAATAAAATTACATTTACAATTAAAATAAAATTCCATACACATTTCTGGATTCACAAACACTACACAATGGGAAACATCTCTCATTTACCTTTATTATTGCATTTCTGTTATTCAACTCATATGCTTGCAGCAACTGCATATCTACATAGGCTTAACACATGATCACTCATGGATGCACATACATTACTTTTAACATTCAATCATACATGTGCATTCAAATGATGGGGGAAAAACACATTACATTCTCTCGAGGAATCACAAAACACAACATATGGATTTTACTGTACTTTTAACATCATGATTCCATCACCAGAAACCATTAGGAATTACGTACAACAAGAACATCATTACACCAGATTACAGATGTCACTTTATGGGAAGGAACAACAATGCCAGACCGCTATATAGAAGTCAGCATATGTGGGACACAATCACAATATATACGTACATGTACATAACACGCATCACCCATCACGCAACCACAAAGCACACATTTAGATTTTATTCAGCACACAATAACAATGTAGCACAATACAACAACACAATGAGGATTTCACAACTACATAGGCAGGTTAATAATATCATGACGTCATTAGAAGATTCAACCATACACATCACAGATTCACCACTGTACCGCCCCTTTAGGAACTTTAACACTCAATACTACAATACAACATATACGTAAAACACACTTTTGAACAGCATTATTATGGAGATTTCAATGGGACAATTCAGAAATATTGTCAGATCGCACATCAATTATATATATAATACTACAGATGACAGCCGGAAGTTATTCAGTATTCGTGCAATTTTTATGGGACGCATACAATATCGTCAGATCGAAAATCACTTATATATATAATACTACAGATGACAGCCGGAAGTTATTCAGTATTAGTGCGATTTGAAAGGGACGCGTACAATATTCACATCTCGGCAATCACTTATATATACAATAATACAGATGACAGCCGGAAGTTATTCAGTATTAGTGCGATTTGAAAGGGACGCGTACAATATTCACATCTCGGCAATCACTTATATATACAATACTACAGATGACAGCCGGAAGTTATTCAGTATTAGTGCGATTTGAAAGGGACGCGTACAATATTCACATCTCGGCAATCACTTATATATACAATACTACAGATGACAGCCGGAAGTTATTCAGTATTAGTGCGATTTGAAAGGGACGCATACAATATTGACAGCTCGGCAATCACTTATATATACAATACTACAGATGACAGCCGGAAGTTATTCAGTATTAGTGCGATTTGAAAGGGACGCATACAATATTGACAGCTCGGCAATCACTTATATATACAATACTACAGATGGCAGACGGGAATTTCGGAATTATTATTGCGATTTGAAAGGGACGCGTACAATATTTTACAGCTCGGCAATCACTTATATATACAATACTACAGATGGCAGACGGGAAGTTCGGAATTATTATTGCGATTTTAAAGGGACGCGTACAATATTGACAGCTCGGCAATCACTTATATATATAATACTACAGATGGCAGACGGGAAGTTCTGAATTATTATTGCGATTTTAAAGGGACGCATACAATATTGACAGCTCGGCAATAACTTATATATACAATCCTACAGATGGCAGATGTTCCTTTATCATTTACAAACAATATTGCAGCAACATTGATCGATCACATTCGATGCACATTATACACAACTATGCACTTTCATTCATGTTAGCCTGGACGTGTGCTTGTTACTATAAGATCGCGTTTAAGAAATATTGATTACACATATGATCAAACATTACAAACATGCACTGTATGTGTGATATTTGACACTTTCACATTGAGAATCATTGTTTGAAACTAACATTTCAGCAAACAACAAATAAACGCCCACTGTGAAAGCATTCGCGCCGCTCACATACAAACAGGTGAATACAATCAGCAATCATTACAAACTCACTACCATTGGACTAATTGTACTATAAATCCCCCAAACAACATGGCCAATGCATCACTTGTGATCCACATCAGATCAAGTGCTTACCTTGTTACGCTGTTTTGAAAGATGGATGACGATGACATGGTAGACGCTGCTGGTGGTGCTATTGGCGAACTAGCTGTTGGTCGAATCAGGCAGCCTCGGCGGCTCAGACCGAGACGAAGGGGTCGTCTGGTTCGAGGTCCTCGTGTCTACAGGGTGAGACCCACCTTGGAAAACATGAGTGACTTTGAGGTTTTTGATAAGTATCGGCTCGATCGCGAACAGCTCATTGGCCTTTACGAGCTTCTTAAACCTCATTTGGAGCCACGTATACAAATAAGGACTGCTGTTCCCCCCATGAGTAAGATGCTAAGCTGTCTATACGTCCTGGCCTCCGGGAGTTTTCAATCCGGAGAACTGTACATGCATGGCCTGGCTCAAGGTACATTCTCTGGGGTGTTTGATAACTTTCTGAACGCCATGGTACGTATCAGTAAGCAATACATAGGATTCCCACAGAATGATGGTGATTGGAGGCGCCTGAAGCGGGAATTCTTTGATATTGCTCAATTGCCCAATGTCTTGGGAGCCATTGATTGTACCCACATTGCGCTGCGTGCTCCAATTGATGACTTGCCCTTCAGAAATCGCAAACATTTTCATAGCCTCAACGTGCAGTATGTTTGTGACGCACGGATGAGGATTATGCATGTGTATGCGAATTTTGGAGGTGCTTGTCATGATGCCCGCATCCTCTCTCTGTCGTCCCTGTGGAGACAGTTTGAGGAAAGACAAATGCCCCCTGGTTATCTCGTTGGTGAGTATTTGTGCACAACATGGTTAATTATTTTGACAATTGCCCCTGTATTTTTTAACTGTTAGCGTCATGTTCAGCTATAGGATTAAATTTAACCATTTGTTATTTACCGACGCTAATGTCTATTTTTATTGAAATGCAGATATGTAGCATGTCTTACCTTAAGTGTTCAGATAGAGAATGCAATGTAAACATGTAGTTAGCATTTTACACAAGGTTTGTTTTAGGAGAAATACGCATATGTAGCATGTCTTAGATGAAATGGCAAGATATTATCTCATGCAATTTAACCCTGTCATTGTCTTTTTCTGCTAATGTCTATTTTTATTGAAATGCAGATATGTAGCATGTCTTACCTTAAGTGTTCATATAGAGAATGCAATGTAAACATGTAGTTAGCATTTTACACAAGGTTTGGTTTAGGAGAAATACGCATATGTAGCATGTCTTAGATGAAATGGCAAGATATTATCTCATGCAATTTAACCCTGTCATTGTATTTTTCTGCTAATGTCTATTTTTATTGAAAAGCAGATATGTAGCATGTCTTACCTTAAGTGTTCATATAGAGAATGCAATGTAAACATGTAGTTAGCATTTTACACAAGGTTTGTTTTAGGAGAAATACGCATATGTAGCATGTCTTAGATGAAATGGCAAGATATTATCTCATGCAATTTAACCCTGTCATTGTATTTTTCTGCTAATGTCTATTTTTATTGAAATGCAGATATGTAGCATGTCTTACCTTAAGTGTTCATATAGAGAATGCAATGTAAACATGTAGTTAGCATTTTACACAAGGTTTGGTTTAGGAGAAATACGCATATGTAGCATGTCTTAGATGAAATGGCAAGATATTATCTCATGCAATTTAACCCTGTCATTGTATTTTTCTGCTAATGTCTATTTTTATTGAAAAGCAGATATGTAGCATGTCTTACCTTAAGTGTTCATATAGAGAATGCAATGTAAACATGTAGTTAGCATTTTACACAAGGTTTGGTTTAGGAGAAATACGCATATGTAGCATGTCTTAGATGAAATGGCAAGATATTATCTCATGCAATTTAACCCTGTCATTGTATTTTTCTGCTAATGTCTATTTTTATTGAAATGCAGATATGTAGCATGTCTTACCTTAAGTGTTCATATAGAGAATGCAATGTAAACATGTAGTTAGCATTTTACACAAGGTTTGGTTTAGGAGAAATACGCATATGTAGCATGTCTTCGATGAAATGGCTAGATACAGATTTATATATAATTTTTTTTTTTTTTTTTTTATGTTTCTGACAACTTTTAATATGGATTATGGTTTTTAAAAAATATATTTATACAACAATATACTAGTTTAAGTATTCTGTTTGAATTATGTTCTGTTCTAAATTTATAGGTGATTCTGGGTACATGAGCCGGCCTTGGCTCATTACCCCCTTGCGTAGCCCAACTGATGTGTCTGAGGAGCGCTACAATAGGGCTCATAAGAGAACCAGGGCGGTGGTTGAAAGGATGTTCGGGCTCCTGAAGATGAGATTCAGGTGCCTGGACCGTTCTGGAGGAGCACTCCAGTACAACCCAAAGAAGGTGGCTAAGATCGTTGTAGCCTGTAGCGTCCTGCATAATATTGCACAGCGGGCTGGGATGCTGCAGGCCGTCCCGGTGGACAGAGACCTCCTCAGAGATGAGGAGGATGATCCTGTTCTAGAGGGGGAATTCCAGGACGAGGGACTTGATGTCAGAGCAGACGTCATCAACCGCCACTTTAGACGGTAAATAATAGAAGTTACACTGGAGTATTTTCAATAGATGTGAACTCTAGGGAAATGACAAGTAGAGAATTGTGCAAACATGTTAGTATTGATAAAATGTTATAATAATATTTATTTCTCATAATATAGGTGATGCTCTGGGCATTGGGTCCTATAGCGAGTCTTTGCCACCTGGTTTTTATAGAGGACATCAGATGGTAAGTAGAAATGTATGGACTGTTGCTGGCATGATTTGTACACAAATACATAATATGGCATAAATTTTTAAAAATATAACTTTGTTTACACATTACTTATGTACATAATCAGAAAGGGATACTCTAGAATGACTATGGTTCAATGTCACACAGAGGTTTGTTCTGCTCAATATGACTCATCTTCACACTTGATAGAAAATAACACAGGTTCATACACAGGCTTAGTAAGCTAGTGATAGATATTTATTATGAAATGGGGGGTGGGAGAGGGGTACAGAACTGATTCACACACTTGTATGAAATCTTTATATATAATTTCTTACATTAGGGAGATGACTTAATATAAAGACTGAAAGGGAACAATTTGAAGCCTGACAGTGAAGATTTCCAAGACTGACAGTGGGGAAAAAGCCAAGATTGAAATTGAAGTATACCAATGGGATCATGTCTGGCATATTTAAATTCTGCTGACCTTGAAAACCATACAAAGACATGTTCACATGGTAAGTGCAAACTATTTGATAGAATAAGGCTGTGGAGACATCCTATTGGAGACACTTAGATGATTTTCTATTTTGTAGATGGTATTTCCCAGTCCTCTATTTAATGAACTGATGAATAAGACACCTATTGAAGATCAACTGTTTACCCCTGAATTGACATTCAAAGACCATGCATTGTCCAGGTTGGTGTACCAATGCATGCTAGTGAAGACTGTAGAATATTAGTAGCTTACATACATTAGTCATATTTAGTTCTTAATTAGATATTTAGGGATCACAATCAGACACTTAGATGATTTTACTTTTTTAGATGGTATTTCCCAGTCCTCTATTTAATGAACTGATGAATAAGACACCTATTGAAGATCAACTGTTTACCCCTGAATTGACTTTCAAAGACCATGCATTGTCCAGGTTGGTGTACCAATGCATGCTAGTGAAGACTGTAGAATATTAGTAGCTTACATACATTAGTCATATTTAGTTCTTAATTAGATATTTAGGGATCACAATCAGAAAAAGGAATACATATTATAGTTGATATAGAGGTATTTGAATGGACATGAAATATTACATTTATGTTCAGCATACATATATTGTTTACATGTGATATACATTATTATGTATAAATTTAATTTTTGAAATTTAAATATTATTTTTAATCAACAATATAATGGTGTATGTATTTCATTAATTTAAAATGAATGTAATGATTATCTTTAAAAAATGTTGATCAAAGTTAGAGCATAGACACCATATGATTTTAAATGTATTTTATGAATATTTTACAACGTGTGTATTAACTTTGTTCCATTTTTATTATTTGTCATTTCAGATTGGCATCTGATGACTTCATGGAATATTTATTTATTTTCTATTAAATATATATTTTTTTTTTAGCAGATTCTAATATATATCAATATAATCTGTAAATAAATAAAACTTGGACTCCCATGACTGGTAGTTGGCTATTTGACAAGCACATGCATAAGAGAAAATAATGCATTAATAGTAGAAAATAAAATTCTTCAGAGAATATTAAAAGATATATTTTAACATTAATTGGGGAGTCATATTCTTCAATGCTTTTATATTGAAAAAGTATATATAAAAAATATTTAGGATATGTATTAATATTATGATTGTTTTAACATTTAATAAGGTGAAGTGGTTCAATTACATGAAAGTGACAGTGTTGTTGAATGTAAAAAGAATTGTATAAGATCATGTATCTTCCTTAGGTATCTCAAAACATTATTAGAAATATTTTACAATTATTACATTTATAAATGGTAGGTCATTTAACTTTATAATTTTTAATAATTAGTTATTGGATGCCAGGTTAATCTATGTAATTTTCTAGTGGAGTCATTTAACTATACTTAGTAATATTATGTATTTATTACAATCTTACCTCTTGGGTTAGACATCAAATATCTATATAGAATGTAATTTCCCCTTTAGTTTATTTTGTCAATGTTAAATAAAAATACAATATGTTTGGGTCCTTAAAGGGGTCATTCAAAATGTATATTTTGTATACATTGTTACAAATATCATACAAGAATTTAAACATATTTAGAATGTACTATAGAATTACATTCAGTCTTTAAATATACTTGTTAAAATAAAAATAAATGCACATATCTTAGTGAATGATATAAGGCATCTATATGCAAACAACAATCAGCATCAAAATAGCCTATGTAGAGATGTATTTAATCCACGAATATATATAATTACAATATAATGATTGAATAACAAAACATATTAAGTTGGTCAAATATAAGATTATGATACAAAATGCATACATAACATATAGCTTAATGTCCCTCTACGCTGAAGGCTAAAAAATACCTCATTTAATAAATATATTTCAGTCAGTGTGTAAAACAATCTAGAAGTTAATCTAAATTTGCTTTACTCATATGTTAGACTCATTTAGCAAAAGGAAGGTGCCTAGGTTTATGATATATTAAGCATTATTGTGAAATGTTTATTTAAAGGGACATGAACTCAAAAATATACTTAAAGGTAGCCATTTAAAAAAACAATGATTTATACATTCTGAATGAGTATTCTATTTTAATCAACTTTAAAACTTGTCTCATATTATGAATGCTCATTGTGATGTTGCTATCATTACTTTAGAAATAAGGCAGTAAATAGCTAATTTATTTGCTTCAGTACTCTGGACAGAACTTGATTGTTTGGAATAATTGATGCAACAATCGTCAAGGACAACCCAGGTTTTTATTAAACAATTGTCCGTAATATAAAATATCATTATTGATTTTCAAAGAAACATAACAAGATAACTTAACATTTGATAATCGTATTAAATAATAAAGTTGATTAACATTTCATGCTCAATCACCAATGGTAAATTTGTTTGGACAGTGTCCCTTTAAGAGCTTGAAATAGTGTATTTACTTCTCTTCCTATCTTGACATACTTTGCTTGAAAAGCATATCGAGATAGGCTCAGTAGATGAAGATTGGTGGATGCACAGAGATGCCTTATGTGATTGGCTCAACCATGTGCATTTAAATTTCTTATGTTGAGGATATATAAATACTAAGAGAAAATGATTTACATTTTAAAGTCTAAACAATCTTCTATCTCTACAGATCATTTGATACAATTGTTTGTAATGTCTCTTTAAAACTAAAGACGCCATTGCACAATAACATATATGAGCACTTCAGAGAAATACAAGCTCGAGGTTTATTTGCGAATAACAAAGCTGTAGTTTAACATTTATAAACAGATTATCAAAGTTACTGACATTCTTCCCGGAATTTTAACATTAATAAATATTGCGTGGGAAACGCATCTTCAAACACCAGATTAGCATATTTAAACATTAGTGTAATGTCACGCAATAGCACACAATCAATGTGCATTATAAATACATTTAATAGAGCAATGTCAATACTTCACAATCAATTTATTTAAAGAACAATAAAGACATACAATATTAAATGTGTATTTGTATTAAAGAAACAGACCGTTATTAAACCGAGAAATGTCTACAACATTAATAATGTGACAGGATGAGATTTTAAAGAGTATTTAATCATTAATATTTCACGGATCACGGATATTAAATCTGCGTCACACATATCCGCATGACAGGCCCATGAGTTACAAATAAGTCTACATGAAAAATGAAGTTACAGCACCACCAAGCGGTATGTGTAAGGAAGTTACTAAGATATGAAACATTAAGGAACGGCCAATCAGAGTTCATCACACAAACACAACTTGAGTCAGGATGGTCTCACAGACATTATAACAATATTTCAAAATTTTATCCAATCAGATGTACAGATAAATTGTCCCATGGTGCATCTCATGTTTACTTCACCATATAAAAGTCCATTACACGTTGCCATCTTTGTCAGTTCTCTAATGCCTGCAGGCAGTTTATATTATTATAATATATTTATTGTACAACCCAGCAGGCATGTCAGTTCCCAGGTTCACCAAGGAGGAGAGCGCTGCACTGGTCCACGCCGTCAAGGACTTTTATCCCCAGCTGTTTGGGAACAAGAGGAGCTCGACAGATGCGCCTGTTAAGAAGGCCCTCTGGGAGTCTATCACCAATGCGGTTAGATTGGTGTGTGACGTCCAGAGGACCCAGGATCAGATCATGAGGAGATTCGGAGATATGAGGTTGCGTTTATCGAAAAAAAGTCAACCTCATAAGGGACTGGGTACAAGCCCGTAAAAGAGGGGGCCAAAGAAAGGCCCCGCGGAAACTGTACCTACTCCCTTATGAGGTGACTTTATGCGAGCTCCTCAATCTCCGGGTCCCCAAAAGATTTAGATCCTCGCCATCCTCGGCCTCCTCTTCTTCCCTCCCAGCTGCGGGATCTGAAAGTCCTGACGCGGGGGACAGGGCAGATGCTTCTCCGTCCGGTGGCCTGGGAGGACCCGATAGAGAATCTGAACCAGGTAATTATCCAACTTCATATAATATTTATAATGTTAAAAATCCAAAATGTGTATTTAGTCAGATACTAAACCTATACAGATCTCACAACATACACTACATATGATGTTTAGATATCTGATTTTACATTAGTGATACATGAAATTGGAATGATGTTTATTGCGCTCTACAGAATATGCGTCACAGAGCGGAAATCTAATTTCGCATCCACGTTAACATGGGTTTGCGGAAAGTGGCATTGCTTTATACATGTTGGTCAAATGACGGATGCGTAATTCCGCTTGGAATCATTGCGCAATGATCGCGAAAATGGCATTTCTCATCCACGTTAACATGGGTTTGCGGAAAGTGGCATTGCTTTATACATGTTGTTAAAAATTAAATGGAAAATCTTAGATTAGTGAAGAATACAGTATTCTTATTTTAAATATTATATCTAATAAAAAACGAATAATACTAATAAATTATAACATATGGCCATCAATTGATGATTATGTAATAACAAGCATATATTCTTAAAGATACAGTAAACAACACAACTGATTGAAAATAAGAGTCCAGGATATATTTATCATTCATTTAATTGCGGAAACTATTAACTCATGGGACTACCAAAGGATTAATATTTTTCTATTGATTTGTTATTAATGTAAATATTTTAAACATGGCATGATTAGTATTAATGATATGCAATCCTCATTTAATATATTACAGATATGGATGTGGCTGCTGGATCCTCAAGCCAGGGCTTGTCACAGTATGGTATGTCTCATTTTAATTGACATTTGTCTTAGAAACATGGAATGAACATTACATACTAAATACACATTGTTCTATATTTATATGTAATGTCTATTTAATAGATGAAAATTATATAATTATTCGGATATACTTAAATAACATATTTGATTTTAATTGCATGCTCAATACCATTCATTACATCAACATATGGAGTAGATAATTCATTAACAAACAACAACATTGTGGAATCTATTTAATTTTAGATTAAAGGGATACTGAACTACAATTATTAATATTGTCTTTCACATACAGTATGCAATATTAATAAACATAAAATATAATACTATCATCATATGTGACATATTCTATTGCTAAATGTATTTTAAAATAAATAAAGTACGTTTATGTGCATCTAAATATTTGTTGACCAACCTGGGTTTATATTGATGATTGGTGGATACCTTCAACAAACAATATTTATTGAATCCAATATTCCTTATCTGCCTTTAAGATTAATATCGAACAACATTCGAATTATAATAGGAGTCAATGTTAAATCATTTTTTACAGTTTGAACATAGAAATCAATTATTTAAATTAATCATGTCAGTGTCCCTTTAAGACAAAATAGATTCATTCATCATTACATTATTTTTATTAAAAACTATTGATATATAAATCTAATTATCTGTTGGAGTTACTTTATATATATCTGCATACTCTAACAGCACCATGATTACATATTTGTAATAATAAAGTTTGTTATGTATTGTGATAAATATGTGTTGTGTCCTAAACAAGATTACTGTACATTGAAAAAAATGGCTCGATGTGACACATGTTTGTTTAGATTTGTCAACAGATGCTCCTCAATATGTGGTTTGTGTGTATTCTTGTAACTTCTTAAGGACATATGACGGAATTATTCCGTCATAAAACAATTGAGCTAAGTGAAAGCTGTGTCCTATAAAGGGTTAAGAACATTGATCATTGGGTATATTTAGATATGCAATAGCAGCATCTGAGATGAATTTGATGTCTAATGTAGTCTGACATTAAACATATGTTGAATACAGATATGTTTACAGAATCCCCTTGATTCAATCAAGCATTTTCTGGTGTAATGACTGCTCTATTCTTCACATTTTAAAGTTGATTAATGTTAAAATTCTAGACAGATGTGATTTAGTGATATCCAAAATGTGTTTAATAATATATATCTATATCATTCATAGAGAGAGTTGGTGTGGGGAGCCCCACAGGAATCCAGCAGTGACATAGAGCCGCCTTTGCGGTCTCCTGGTAAGTCCATTGACTCATTTATATGTAATTGAAGGTGTATTGCTAATCAATATTATGATCATGATTCCGATGAAGCATAACATTATAAAAAATCATAGAATTTATCTTCTGATTATATATTTATTTTTTATATTGAGCGATTAATAATTTCTACTTTATTATTCTACACATTTGTTATTCATAAGATGTCTAACATATGTTTTTTTAAATTTTTTTTTTTTTTTAACAACAGTCATCAAGTGATACACACATGAGAAATCTTAAATGTTCTATGTACTATGCTTTTATGAATTTAACATTAAGACAAACAATACATTAATATTCTGATTTATTGACATAACAAATCTATTGTCATTTGTATGCTCCATCAAAATGATGTAAATCATAACTTTGTGTGTGTATATCTTTAATGCAACATTGATGTGCGTATTTGAGCAACAGTAACATATGTTATAATATCTGATCTTAAGGTGTACACAACATGTTATGTTTTACAGAGATTGATGTCACATGTGGGATGGAGGAGGAAGAGGCTGCCTTGGAGTCTGATGGTATGTGAAATATATCTATCATGTTTCCAACATGTTTCTTTTTTTGAAATCATTTTATTGAAGACATTCAAAGTCTACAGCTTTTTCCCTTTAAAAAGGAATATTATTTGTCTGTTCAAATACACTACTGCCCCCTTTCTATATCAGGCAGCATGAAAATCTGCTTGTATATATTTTTTTAAGAATATATAATTCATGCCATCATTATGTCACATGCATATTCCATGCCAAAACACAATAATAAGTTTCACATTGTACAGACAGTCATTGAGATTCATCTGAGTGCCTATATAGATACCATATCCTCATTTCAGAATAGTTTACAGATTCAAACACACTTCGAGGTATATTGAAAACATAATCAATTTTAAATGCGTTGATTTGATGTCAGGATGTATGAGATGTTAATATATTTATTTTACATTTCAGATGGATCCACCACTTCTGGTCATCTGGATTCCGCCCCTGCCCAGTCACAGACCCCTCCCCGTGCACACACCCCTGACCATGGCCACACCTCTGCACACACCCAGAGCCCTTCCCATCACCAAACCCATGACCATGCCCCGACCACTGCAGCCCTTCCCATATTTCATATCCTGTCCCTCCCAAAAAACGCCCATACACCCCCCTTCGCCGCTCTCCCCGTATTCTGGCCCGTACAGCTGCCCAGACCCAAACTCCCCACTCCCCAGCTGTACGGCCTACCCTGGAGCAGCAGCTCACCACTCCCCAAGCCATTCCCATCCCTCCCCGAGCCAATCCCATCCCTCCCCCCTGTTTAAACCTTCATTGTCCTGGGTGTCAGATTGTCCTTCCCAGGCACAGCTGTAAGTATCATTCTAAATACACTTTATAAGATACTTAAAGGTACAGTGAAGTTAAATTGGTTAAATTGTGATTCAAATCCAGCATGCAATGTTAAGCCAATGTATAATAGAATACTCTTATGAATTATTCGTCATTCTCTTGATATATTTATTGAAAACAACTTATTCCTATAATTAGTTTAAACAATAAAATAAATGTGGCCATCATTTCTTTATTGTTGGATGAATGTATCCATCAACCAGCATGCACAAACAAGGTTCATCAACAAATATTGGCTTCCATAAAAAACCAACATTCTTGCATTCAAAATATAGCTTGACAATTAAAACATATAATGAATATGTGTAATTTCTAAAGATTTGTCATGTCATGCTCTATCTGAATCAGTCCATTAAATATTTAGGTTCAGTGTCCCTTTAATTGGATATCACTACATATACCAAACACCACTACTTGGATACAAAATTTTATGTCCAAATGTGGATACATTATCTCTTGTCTAACCCAGTGGGAATGTAAATTTCTTCTGGTTGCTATGTTTACACAGCTTGTCCTCAATGCCAAAATGTTTAAG
Organism: Bombina bombina; assembly: GCF_027579735.1. Classification (NCBI taxonomy): domain Eukaryota; kingdom Metazoa; phylum Chordata; class Amphibia; order Anura; family Bombinatoridae; genus Bombina; species Bombina bombina. The sequence goes on from NC_069505.1 coordinate 503,214,107, forward strand.
GATATGTGTGCCTACCACAGTCTAAATTGAATTTTTAAATTGCTAATGTAAGTACAATGTAAATCCTTTAACAAGATTTGATACCTCAAGCTGTATAAGTGGATCATCTAAAACCAATTAAAGGGTTCAACATGTTTGAGTAACATGAGCCTTTAATGATTTCTGTCTGTCTGAATAACCTAATTCATGTGTAAAGAATATATGAAAAATAATTGATGTAAATAATTATTTGTCTTTATGATGACAATGTATGTATTAAAATCTTTTATTCTGTTGTGTAATTATCCTTAATATTAATTTTTATTTTATTTTAGGCTGTGACTCAGCATGGCTCATGCTAGAAGGGATAGCAAGAGTAGAGCAGGCCGTGTTGAGGAACGCAGCTGTCCTGAGAGGGATGAACGACACCATGCAGGCCCAGCTCCGGGTTCAGGACTTGACTCTGCGTGAAATTATGCAATTACGTTCAAGGCCTGAATCTGGAGCTGGACATGCACAGGACAATGAAGAGGATGACCAGTAAGTGGAGGATCTGGATATGCTCCATGGTGGCAGATAATAATCCTCTGTCCACATGTTGAATTTGTATTTATATTGTTGCCATTTGGCCTTTTTATCAGTTTTTTGTTGTGCCTGTTGCACTCTTTTACCTTGTCATGTGTCTCCAATGAGGCTATGCTGGCCCTTGGCAACTCTCTTCATGGACTGTGATGCACTGTGTTACCTTGCCATGTGTCTCCAATGGGGCTATGCTGGCCCTTGGCAACTCTCTTCATGGACTGTGATGCACTGTGTTACCTTGCCATGTGTCTCCAATGGGGCTATGCTGGCCCTTGGCAACTCTCTTCATGGACTGTGATGCACTGTGTTACCTTGTCATATGGCTCATATATTCCTTATTTTTACAAGATTATTTATAAACGTTGTGTATGTTTTCTTACATACTAATAAAATAAATTTTATTTCACAAATCTTTGTCCTCATTCTTCCTGTTATTTTTTGCAAGCTCTAGTTTATGTTGTTTATCCTTAAAGGGACCTAACAAATCTATTTGTTATAATGAAATCATATATGTAAGACAATAGTAAATGACTTTAAGATTAACATCTCCAATGTAATCTTATTATTTGTGTTTATATTATTTTCTCTTAGCTCTATCATTGCCTGATTATGATTAGCAGAGTAATTCTTTATATATGTATATATATTTTTGTATTTGTGTATATATGTATATTTAAATGTTCATATCCATGTGTGTATTTATAAACTCTGCATGAATTGATGCACCTTTACCAAATGATCTGAGTATTGATACAATGATTATAATCCCTGTAAAGTGTTCATTTATTTAAATAGTATTGACTATGTGTATGCTCTTTTTAAAAACAAAATAATGTCCCTTTAAGTGATGTTGATCACTATTGTAAATGAATGTATTTCCATTTGTAAGCGTTTTTGTCCTTTTTACAAGAACAAGGACATATAGTTTTATTAATAAACAATCTTATTGTAATGTTGACAGCACCTGTATTTCATTTTCAAATCTATATTATTGTCAAAGTGTAACCAAATCAATCTCTGTGTGTAATACAAATAATGTAGATGATGAATATTAGTTAACTAATATGTTAACAAAATACATTCTCCTCCCATATATGGCTATAGGTAGGCTGACCATAATTAAACTTGAATAAATGACACGTTTAATCAATACATGTATAACTATTGTTATTCAACAACAATCCAAAGATATCTTAAAACATCAATGGCATATGTATTTCTCATGTGTATCTTTTAAATGTTAAAGATATACACCATAGCTATAGTTCAAGGGACAGTCAAGTCCGAAAAGATGATTCATAATTTGGTGACATTCCTAGATAGCAATCTACACACATACTAGTTCCTAAAATATAAATACGTTTCTTAATGATATGCCAAGATGTCACTGAGTCCTTGTATTGTCTGCGGTTTTTCAGCGATCTCGGATGCGCCATGTTGCTTAAGACGTCACCTGCCAGGCTGTCCAATGATTCCTTGTATTGACTGACGTTCTTACGTGATCAGGAATATGCCTTTTATTGGATTGCGTTTTGACGCGATCAAGGATGCGCCTTTTTTTTTTGGGCGTTCTTACGTGATCAATAATGTGCCTTTCATTGGATGGCGTTCTTACGTGATCAAGGAAGCGCCATGTTAAGACGGCACATGTAAAGTTAAAAAAACGTGTGATTGGATTGCGTAGTCCCGCAATATTTGTGCACGTTAAAAACGTTTGTGACTGCATGCAATTTAAAAAGCTTGCGAATATGTATTATTTGCATCATGTTACATTGTTGACCCGTAGCTGATAAAGACCAACACATTCTCTTTTGCTGGATGTCTGGTTGAATCAACGAACGAAAGCAAAATGTTTTCATGCATAGGATATTTCTAGGCAAGTGCAAATCTCTACAGTCCATGTTTAATATGTTTGTCAACAATGTTCCTTTTTCTTAAAAATTAATGTTGTGTTTAATGTTGAACATATCTAATTAATAAATATGCGCTATTGTGTTTGAATAAAGTAATCAATATGCATTTATCATATGCTAAATATATGATGCCGACTTCTTCTAAATGTAATTTCGTTGTATATTTTATGAAAGGTTCATTAGACACTCACATTATAAATAAAAATATTTGATTTTGTCTCTAGTTAGATAGTCCATTGTTTAACCAATAGGTTTATTTTGTCTTGTGTTGTAAGAAAATGTAAGTAATTTTCTTACTCCTCGCAAAGCCAATGAGTTTCATGTGAGTACCATCTCCAGCTTTGTCCAGTTTGTGTAAAGGTTCTTTTCATATGTTAATGATGGGGTATTGTGTTTTACGGTTGTAATGGTGGTTCATCTATATTTAAAATATAGCTAACCCTATTTTATTTGCAAGTGTTTGAAGCTTTTTAATATTGCTATCAGTATATGTTAATCTTGTTGTTTGTAGTAGTGTCTATTACATACAGTTATGTAAAAAATATAGGATTACTGTCCCTTGAATGCAAATGTTGTTTTTTTGTATCATGTATGAGATCCACATAGTTTAATCTTCAAATATATTTTTGTTAGCATATTTCACCCCCCCACTCCTAAAAGGACTTTAAACCATATTCATTGTTAAAATAAAAATAGTTACAATAAAATATTAACACAATAATGTCTCTTAAAGAAAATAGACTTTATTTAACACGTCAATATAAATGTGATTTTCAAATATTTTTTTTGACAAAGTACATGTAGATATAGCAACAAGCTTAAAATGTGTTAGCATATGTAATGTTGTTAAAGGGACAGTTTCGAAAAAAAATATTTTTACATTATTCGAAAAGTCAATTCTGTAATAACAAGGATATCAAATGTTTCTCAACAATTGAACATTTGCTATCTAAATTTGCTATCTAAACCTATGAGGTTGGTGTGCTCATTTCTTAAATCTTGAAGAGTGCTTGTAATCATTATACAATTTGAGCACTAGAGGGCATTTGGATAGCATTTGTATATGTAAAATCTTGTGCTCATACAGCATATTATTGACCATGTATTGATCATTGATATCTAAAATGTTGTTATGTCAGAACAACAAATAAGTGGTCATTTTTCATAGTCATAGATACAAGGGTAAGCACATAAGTCACACATGTATTTCTCCATGTTTGTTGTTTCAAACTTTATAATGCGTAATACAGTGTTTTCTTTGTAATCAATAATTTTCTGACTGTCCCTTTAAGCTGTGTTATTGGCATTCAAACAGTAATATGCCATCATGGATAATTGTTATGGTAATTTAGTTAGCGATTCGGGAAACAGTTTGGACATCACATCACAGAAACCAATCAATATCATGAACAAGGATAGGTATGTGATGATGTGGTTTTCACACACTTATAACCCACACTCTGCAAAGAATCTTCCTCCATGGACCCGGTCCCATAGAAGTCGATTATATACAGAGTGTGGTCCACAAGTGTATGAAAACCACATCATCACATACCTATCCATTACACAAAAAAAAAAATTTAAGATGGAAAAAAATACTTACTTCCTCTTCCTTCCCCTCTTCCCACGGGGCTGAGGCTCTGGGAGAGGCAACTGCCGACTCCGAAGAGTCCTCCTTGGAGCTGTTGTGGGAGGAGTGGAAGGAAGAGTACTGGGACGACCAAGGTGAGGAGTAGATGGCTGAGGAGGAGGAGGAGAAGATGGCTGAGGAGGAGGAGGAGAAGATGGCTGAGGAGGAGGAGGAGTAGATGGCTGAGGAGGAGGATGAGATGGGCCGGCAGGAGGAGATGGCCCAGCAGCAAGAGCCCAGCAACAAGAGGCCCAGCAACAGGAGGTAGACCAGCATGCGCCTCCCGGAAAAATGTGAACATTTCCTGATGAAGATTGAACATTCTTGTTTGTCCTTCTTGTATTGTATTCAGTATACTGATTATTTCGTTTTGGCCTTGAATTATTTGATTCTGCCCATCAAGTATTCTGCGTCGTCCTTCTATGTTTTCTATCCGGGAGGTACGCATCTGGTCTATGTACTCCAGTAGAACCCGCACCTCCGCTATTTCTTCTTGTTGTGCCTGTTGAACCCGTGCACGGCGGGGTGCCCGTGCACGGCGGAGTGCGGGTCTTTGAGGGACCTCGGGTTCCGCGGCTTCAGCGGCATCCTCCTGTGCTTCCGGGGCCTCTTGATCATCTCCCGTGCGCTGTTCGTCACGGGGGGCCTCTTCCCTCCGAAGTGGGAATTCCTCACCACCACTCTCATCCCGGGGAGATGCAGGAGGCTGTGCTGCCTCGTCCCCAGACTCTGTATATTAAAAAAAAAATAAAAAAAGAAATGTATATATTAGCATATTTGCAAATAAAGGTTTAAATGACTTAGCTTACGATACAATTACAAATGCAGAATCATTAATCCACTTTGAAATCTAACAAACAATCAATACGATTTCCGCTTTTTCTAAACAGTGTTTGTGATATCTGGTCAATGTGAATGTTTTTGCGTTTGTTTTCAGTCTGTTTAAATGCACACCTAACCTATAGCCTAGATACTGATGTAACCGCTAAGTAATAGAATGCGTGGTAAACAGCGTAATAGCATTAATCGGATCCTTAACACATGAAACCCAATGTTTTATCTTTCATGATTTATAAGCATACATTTAGTATCAACTTTCGAATGTACTTTTGTTATCTAATTAGCTTCATTCTCTGGATATTCTTTGCTGAAAAGCATATCTAAATATGTTTATAAGATTCTGATTGTTAGCTGAATATAGCTGCCTCCTGTGATTGTTTCACCGTGTGCATGGCTATTTCTTCATTAAAATATATCTCAAGAATGAATCAAATTATGTAATATAAGTACATTTGAATGTTTTGTCAAATTGTATTCGCTACCTCAATCATGAAAGTAAATGTTTGCGTATAGTGTCCATTGAAATACATTCGTATGTGAAATTATTGTTCAATGAGCTTACCGTCAGATGAGAGTGGCAGGTTCCCGGTATCGATTCCTCCGATACCGACTACTTCCACCTCGGAGATGCTGGGCCGCAACATTTCCTCCCATCTGCAGTACTCCATTTCAAGGGCAGGGCCGCCACCGGTCCCTGCGGCATGTCGGGCCTCCAGGCTTAACTTTTTTTTAAGTTCAAGTTTACAGTCCCGGTACCGATGTTTGATGGAATCCATATCCCGGTTCCGGCAACCCACTGCATTGACTGCATTCCGAATCTCGTTCCAGAGCCTCCTCCTGTCAGTCGGGGTAGTCTTCTGGTGCTGCAGCATCCTATACCTGGCCATATAGGCCTCTACGAGGGCCTCCTTCTCCTCCATCGTAAACCTCGCCTCCCTAGTCGCCTTGGCCTTCCCCTGTGACGATGCCCTCTGTTTCCCGGACTGTGAAGCCCTACTCTGACCGCCACTGGGCCCAGCCACTTGGTCATCTTGAACCAAGTGGCTGGGTCCACCCACCGCTTCCACCCCCGCTTCCTGCCCCCCTTCCTGCCCCCCTTCCTGCCCTGTTCCTCTCCCCCTCCCTCTACCTGTCCCCTGCCTGGCCTCCATCTCCTCCCTAAACTAAACCCCAAATAATAAAAAAAAAGTGAGTGTGATGAAATGAAAGGGGGTCAAAATAAAGAACTAAAAAGACAAAAAAGGTGCTTAAAGTGTGAGGGATGTAAAAAAAAACAAAGAGGGTAAGGAGTATTTAAATAAACGAAAAGAATAAGACTAAAAGGAGGATATGTAAACTAAATGTAACTAGGGGATGGGTATGGGATGGGTATGGGGTATGGGATAAGAGTAAATGGGATGAAAGGGAATGGGACTACAAGGAATGGGGTATGGAGTGTAGTATGAGGGGGTAGGGGGTATGGAGTGTATGTAGTGTTATTGATAAGTGTATGTATGTATTGAATGTGTTTGCGTGTAAATGTGTTAAGTGTACAGATAAATCACTCGCTCGCTAACTAACACTACTTCTAATTCTCAATAACAAACACTCCCACTAACGCTCACTAACTACCACTAACTGACGCTCACACTAACAACTATCACTAATAACTCCCACTAACTCACTCACGCTCCCACTAACAGACTCTCTCCCACTCCCGCTAACTCCCACTAACTCACTCACTCTCTCACGCTAACACTACCAACTGACTATCTCACGCTAACACTACCAACTGACTATCTGACGCTAACACTACCAACTGACTCTCTCACGCTAACACTACCAACTGACTCTCTCACACTAACACTAACTCACTCTCAAAAAATCGCAAAATCTCTATTCTTAAATCTCCAAAGACCCACCAGCAACACAGTCAAAGAAGCCCTGCTTGTGTGGTGCTTATATACCCTGTGTAAATGTTTAATGATGTCCCAATTTCCATTGTAATTAGTGTTCAGGTGTGCTTTATTAGCAATTAATATTATTGCAATGTGTATTAGGTGTGTTAATTTGCGCATGCTCATTTTGAGTTGGTATTTGTGGAATGTGTAGAATGCGATGATGTCATAGTGGTCGTTTTCTCTAACATTGTCCAATAGTATTCTTTTTAAATGTGAATTTGCGATGGTGTGTTCTTCGTGAAGTGTTGTATATGTATGTTTTTCATAATATATAATGATATTGAATGCGATTTTTTTTTTAGTGTATTGTATATATTTTTTAATCTTGTTGTTATTGTGCGATTTTCCGCATCTTAAAGTATATGCGTATTCCACGTATAAATAGTATTAAAACTTCCCCCGCTTGTGAATGTGTAATGCTTGTGTGCTTTGTTGATTGATTGATGTTGTGACATTTGCGGCGTGTTATTGTTGTGCATGATGTGGTATGCGTCATATGACCGAGCTGTGCGTATTCTCGCGAGATCGAGTGTTAGGTGAAAAAAGCTATTTTTTGCCTTTCCCATTGATCTCTATGGGAGACTGTCTAACGCGGGCAGGATTACGCGTGTGACATACACGCGTTAGGAGCATCGTTAGATGGTCTTATATTAACTCTAAATACCGGAGTCAAACAATGCCGTGCGTTAGACATAAAACACGCGTGGCGTTAACAGCCCATCTACCGCCGAACTCTAAATCTAGGCCTTTGTATTTATTTTAGCTAGTTAGAATAGTTATTAAATAGTTATTAACTATTTAATAACTACCTAGCTAAAAAAAATACAAAATTACCTGTAAAATAAATCCTAACCTAGGTTACAATTAAACCTAATACTACACTATCATTAAATAAATTAAATAAATTACCTACAAATAACTACAATTAAATACAATTACATCAACTAACTAAAGTACAAAAAATAAAAAAAGCTAAGTTACAAAAAATAAAAAAAAGTTACAAACATGTTAAAAATATTACAACAATTTTAAGCTACTTACACCTAATCTAAGCCCCCTAATAAAATAGCAAACCCCCCCAAAATAAAAAATGCCCTACCCTATTCTAAATTAAATAAAGTTCAAAGTTCTTTTACCTTACCAGCCCTTAAAAGGGCCATTTGTGGGGGCATTGCCCCAAAGAAAACAGCTCTTTTGCCTGTAAAAGAAAATACACCCCCCCCAACATTAAAACCCACCACCCACATACCCCTAATCTAACCCAAACCCCCCTTACAAAAACCTAACACTAATCCCCTGAAGATCATCCTACCTTGTCTTCACTCAGCCGAGCAGCGATGGAACCGAAGTGGACATCCGGAGCGGAAGAAGTTAATCCTCCAAGTGGCGCTGAAGAAATCTTCCATCCGATGAAGTCATCATACAGGCGGCGCTGAAGAAAAGTCTTCGATCCGGCCGATGTCATCTTCCAAGCCGGGTCTTGAATCTTCCTCCCGCCGACGCGGAACCTCCTTCTTCACCGACGGACTACGACGAATGAAGGCTCCTTTAAGGGACGTCATCCAAGATGGCGTCCCCTCAATTCCGATTGGCTGATAGGATTCTATCAGCCAATCGGAATTAAGGTAGGAAAAATCTGATTGGCTGATGGAATCAGCCAATCAGATTGAGCTCCGCATTCTATTGGCTGTTCCGATCAGCCAATAGAATGCGAGCTCAATCTGATTGGCTGATCGGATCAGCCAATCGGATTGAACTTGATTCTGATTGGCTGACTCCATCAGCAATCAGAATATTCCTACCTTAATTCCGATTGGCTGATAGAATCCTATCAGCCAATCGGAATTGAGGGGACGCCTGGGCTTCACCTGACTTTCAATAAAGTCGGCCTTTATTTGCAATTATTGCGGCAGTTTGTGCTTTCCTTGTAGCGGATTCTCTTATCAGCATTCAAGCTTTTCTTACAAGAGACTGAGGAGTGTCTCTTACTTCCGATTACAAGGAGCCTTCTTACCATCCACGTAGAGACATACAACGGACATAAGGTAATCTTCTTACCATCCACGAAGAGACATACAACGGACATAAGGTAATCTTTTGAATATACCAAGATACCGCTTTATGAAGTATTTTACTGTCCACACTATTTACACCTCAAGTCAGAAGTTCAATGTTCTCTACTTATAAGTGGATTAGAGTTTCTTTACATACGAGCAAATTTGCACTTACACTGTTACATTGTTTGGAGTATTACCTGTATCTGAACTACAAATTACAGTATACCTTTTATTTGAGTGCAATGCAATTATAGAGTGTCTGAGTGCAACCAATAAATTATTATATATATATATATATATATATATATATATATATAGATATATATATATATATATATATATATATATATAGAGAGAGAGAGATAGATAGATAGATATATATATATATATATATATATATATATAGAGAGAGAGAGAGAGAGAGAGAGAGAATATATATATATATATATATATATATATATATACTGTATGTATGTTTGTGTATATATATATATATATATATACCTGTTATGTCCATTTACTAAATTGTTTAATATGTTCATCAACATTGTAATTTTTTAATAAATCAACATTGATCTTCATATCTCATTATGTATTCATATGAATCATTTTTGATCGATGAAATATATTATCGATTGTATCAATAATATATTAAAAACATGTAATGTGAATTATTACTCAATTGAGTTTTATATTTAAAACAATGTCATGTCATATGTTAAAGGGACATCAAACTGATATATGTTATTTCATTATGCAGATAGACAAAACCTTTTCAATCAGCATTAATCATTTTCACTTCTATTATCCCTCAGATATACTATTTTTTTTAAATAACAATGCACATGTGCAAGCCAATCACATAAGTCATCCATATCCTATATTATAAAAGGCCAAGTGTTTGTCTGAAGCCGTCATGCGCAGTAGAGACAAACACTTGGCCTTGAGATAGGGAGCGCGAGGTACACAAACAGCTGTGAGGTCTGGGGAGCGTGAGGTAAGCTGATTGAAACAGCCTGTGGCAAGAGATATGGAGCGTGAGCTACTCAACAGCTGTGAGGTGTGCTGCGTGAGAAGCGGCCACACGCTCCCCAGACCTCACAGCTGTTTGTGGCTGACGGGAGCGTTGCGATGTGGGTGTGGCCGGGCGTAGCGATGGGCGTGGCCGGGCGGGTGCCGTCTCGATTGGGCGTGGCCGGGCGTCACGATGGGCGTGGCCGGGCGGGTGCCGCCGCGATGGGGCGTGGCCGGACGGGGTCCCGCGATGTGAAGACTTCAAGACAGAGCCAGAGAGGGAGCAGGAGAGGGGGGGGAGAAGGGCCAAAGAGGGGAGAGAGAGCCAAAGGGGGAGAGAGAACCAAAGAGAAGGGGGGAGACAGAGCCAAAGAGAAGGGGGGGAGAGAGAGCCAAAGAGAAGGGGGGGAGAGAGCCAAAGAGAAGGGGGGGGGAGAGCCAAAGAGAAGTGGGGGGGGAGAGCCAAAGAGAAGGGGGGGGAGAGCCAAAGAGAAGGGGGGGGGGAGAGCCAAAGAGAAGGGGGGGGAGAGCCAAAGAGAAGGGGGGGGGGAGAGCCAAAGGGAAGGGGGGGGAGAGCCAAAGAGAAGGGGGGGGGAGAGCCAAAGAGAAGGGGGGGGAGCCAAAGAGGAAAAAGAGCCAAAAAGGAGAGAGAGCCAAAGAGGGGGGAGAGAGAGCCAAAGAGGGGGGAGAGAGAGCCAAAGAGGGGGGGAGAGAGAGCCAAAGAGGGGGGGGCAGAGTCAAAGAGGGGGGGGAGAGCCAAAGAGGGGGGGGCAGAGCCAAAGAGGGGGAGGGAGAGCCAAAGAGGGGGGGAGAGAGCCAAAGAGGGGGAGAGAACAAAAGAGGGGGGAGAGAGCCAAAGAGGGGAGAGAGAGAGCAAAAGAGGGGGGGAGAGCCAAAGAGGGGGGGGGGCAAAGGGGAGGGGAGAGCAAAGAGGGGGAGAGAGAGAGCCAAAGAGGAAAGAGAGCCAAAGAGGAGAGAGAGCAAAGAGGGGAGAGAGCCAAAGAGGGGGGAGAGAGAGCCAAAGGGGGGGGGGGAGAGCCAAATGGGGGGAGAGCCAAAGGGGGGGGGAGAGCCAAAGGGGGGGGGAGAGAGCCAAAGGGGGGGGAGAGAGCCAAAGGGGGGGGAGAGCCAAAGAGGGGGGAGAGAGAGAGCCAAAGAGGAGAGAGAACAAAAGAGGGGAGAGAACCAAAGAAGGGGGGGAGCCAAAGAGGGGGGGAGAGAGCCAAAGAGGGGGGAGGAGAGCCAAAGAGGGGGGAGGGAACAAAAGAGGGGGGAGAGAGAGCAAAAGAAAGGAGGGAGAGAGAGCAAAAGAGGGGAGAGAGAGAGAGCAAAGGAGAGGGGGGGAGAGAAAGCAAAAGAAAGGGGGGAAGAGAGAGCAAAAGAGAGGGGGGAGAGAGCAAGGGGTGGGACCGCTGTACTGCAAAAAATGGCCCGTGTACACGGGCTTTAGTACAAGTGTAGACATAATTCAGCAGCTATATGGTTTTAAAAAATATGCTTCCCATCAAAGGATAGATATAAATATCTAACCAAATAATAATCAACCACATTGCATGCTATTTATAGATGATTAAACATATATTTAATGTTCATGTCCCTTTAAGATAATCCTTAAAATAATGGAAGTGACAACATGATATTATAAATATAAACTTTTAATTCTTCATAAAATGTTTGATGTAAAACCAAAAAAAATATACAATAACAATATTAAAATTTTTGAAGGGAATGCTCTATTAGTCTTGCAGCCTCTACAATATTTTGTGCGTGACGAAGGACGATTAATTGTGTAATTGAGGGCTCTGTTTGTGTCCCTATTTAAACCGCTGTAATAAAAACACAAAATTAGTTTTGTTAAAACAATTCACTTTCAAGATATAAGTTAAAAAACATCATATGAAAGATTCCTACTTTCTGTTTTTGCCATCTCATCCTCTGCTGTGGCCGCATATTCAGTAGGGATGGGCGAATGTTTTGCAACATTCGAAAAAACGGCACGAATTTAACACATTCGTTCGTTCAAACCAAATTTCGAATGTTTACATAACATTCTAACATTCGATTTTCGAATGTTCGGGTTTCGAATTTTACAATTACATTCGAAAATATTCAAATTCGAAAAATTCGAATTTAGATTGTAATAGTATTTCTAATGCTTTTTCTTTAAATGTAATATTCGAATTATGCAATATTCGAATTCGAAAATTCGAATTTAGATTGTAATAATATTTCTAATGCCTTTTTCTTTAAATGTAATATTCGAATTATGCAATACGTGTATTCGAATTCGAAAAATTCGAATTTAGATTGCAATAGTATTTCTAATGCTTTTTCTTTAAATGTAATATTCGAATTATGCAATATTCGAATTCGAAAAATTTGAATTTAGATTGTAATAGTATTTCTAATGCTTTTTCTTTAAATGTAATATTCGAATTATGCAATATTCGAATTAGAAAAATTCGAATTTAGATTGTAATAGTATTTCTAATGCTTTTTCTTTAAATGCAATATTCGAATTATGCAATACGTGTATTCGAATTCGAAAAATTCGAATTTAGATTGTAATAGTATTTCTAATGCTTTTTCTTTAAATGTAATATTCGAATTATGCAATATGTGTATTCGAATTCGAAAAATTTGAATTTAGATTGTAATAGTATATCTAATCCTTTTAAATGTAATATTCGAATTATGCAATATTCGAATTCTAAAAATTTGAATTTATATTCAAATTCGAAAAATTTGAATTTATATTCGAATTTGAAAAATTCAAATTTCGAATGTAGACATTCGATATAATTATAAATATTCGAATTCGAAAGTGACATTCGAAAACTGTAAATAACATTCAATTTTCGAATTTTTAAGAATATTCGTTCTTATCGACATTCGAATTTAGAATTCGAATTTCGGTAATAACATTCGTTCTAGATTCGAAATTCGAAAATTTGCACATTCGCTCATCCCAAATATTCAGTCCCACTGTCTGTTTCAGCTGTCCGAGAAGAAGCACAAAAAATATATTGTTATTGATCTTGAATATGCGTCAAGGCCTACATTATACTCCACATTGTTTAAAAAAAATGAGGGTCTACAAATTACAAATAAATATAGCAGTGAAATAATATATGATAAATGCTTATGCTTACATTCACTTTCCGCCTCCTCCTCTTGCCTCACCTCCGGACTCAGGGCTGATGTAGCATATGCATCACTTTCATCTGTCCGAGAAGAAGCACAAACATAACCAAAAAAAACATTGTTTTGGATGGAGAATCGGTGCCAAGGCCTAGATTATCCCCCACATTGTTCTACAAAGAAAAAAGAAACTAGGGTCTGCAGAGTATTTCCAAATCAATGTGGAATTGAAAAAAAGAGAACATGAGAGATTCCTACCTTCATTTTCAGCCTGCTCTTCCTCCTCTGCCGTCACCTCTATAGGACAGGGTGCTGGGGAACTCTCCTCGGATGATGAGCCATCACTTTCATCTGTCCGAGAAGAAGCACAAACATAACCAAAAAAAAACATTTTTATGGATGCAGAATTGGTGTCAAGGCCTAGATTATCCCCCACATTGTTCTACAAATAAAAAAGAAACTAGGGTCTGCAGAGTATTTCCAAATCAATGTGGAATTGAAAAAAATAGAACATGAGAGATTCCTACCTTCATTTTCAGCCTGCTCTTCCTCCTCTGCCGTCACCTCTATAGGACAGGGTGCTGGGGAACTCTCCTCGGATGATGAGCCATCACTTTCATCTGTCCGAGAAGAAGGCACAAACATAACCAAAAAAAAATATTTTTATGGATGCAGAATTGGTGTCAAGGCCTAGATTATCCCCCACATTGTTCTACAAATAAAAAAGAAACTAGGGTCTGCAGAGTATTTCCAAATCAATGTGGAATTGAAAAAAAGAGAACATGAGAGATTCCTACCTTCATTTTCAGCCTGCTCTTCCTCCTCTGCCGTCACCTCTATAGGACAGGGTGCTGGGGAACTCTCCTCGGATGATGAGTCATCACTTCCATCTGTCCGAGAAGAAGCAAAAACACAAATGATTATTAGGATGATGAATATGTGTCAAGTCATATATTATGCTCATCATTGCTGTTAGATGGTTGTGACAAGCTCATTCTTTTAAAAACACAAAATTACATATTAGCTATTCAATTCAATTAGCTGCTAAGACCGGCAATAACCACAAAGGTCACAGATGCACTGCAGCAGATAAGGGGATACAGCATATCGGAACAATGTCTTGTCCTCCATTATCACCTTTTGATGCATATCACTGGTCAAGTTTCTTGTGTGTAATGCTTTTCACACCGAATATTATTTAAGCAGTTAATGAAGCAAAGGTTTTGAATTAGCACTGCCTTAATCATTGCGTGTGCCTTGTCTTCTCTATAAAAACCTTTACATTATCAGTCCCTGTACTATATGCTTGATTTTAGATAGAGGACAGTACAGATGTGATGCACATCCAAATTCTGATTCCCTATGCAAATAACGTGTGTGCCTAGGTCATAATACATCCCTGATGAAACAGCATTAGGAAAATTAAAACATTTTAATATCTAATTTTAATGTAAATAATGAGATGTTGTTACATTACCTTCATTTTCGCTCATATCTGAAGATGTCCGTGAGTCCTCATCCCCCTGAGGTTGGAGCAAAGTCAGTGGCAGTGGAGGTGATGACCTGTTGCTCACTGGGCTGCTGTGGGATACCGGCAGCAGATACATAGGTATCCTCTCCCTTGGCCTTGATAAGTCTGCAATGATAAATTATTCATGTCCACATTCAACTATTCACTTTATACTACTATGTCTAATGCTCATGCAGCTTCAATAATTGTAAATTGTACACTCCAGATAATAATAATAACACATATATCATATATCATATATATATATATATATATATATATCATACTATATTTTCTAACTTTTTTATAATATGTAACTGATTGTTTAATAGTTATGCTTTCAACTATTTAAAGGTACAGTCTATGGCAAAAAAAAAAAATTCATGATTCAGATCGAGCATTACATTGTAAACAATTTTACAATTTACTTTGGTCAACAATTTTGATTTGTTCTCTTGGTATTCTTAGTTTAACCCCTTAATGACCACAATGTACCCTGTATGTCACTGGTCATTAAGGGTTTTTTCAGGACATAATAGCACAAGTCTAGCAAGAACACGCTATTAATGCCCTCCCTCCAGAAGGATTTGTGGAACAGAGCAGTCTTAACACTGGTGGCAAGACCGCGCTATAAAACAATCAAGTCCCAAAAAAAGGCCAGTGACATACAGGGTACGTCGCTGGTCCTTAAGGGGTTAAATGTATTTCATATAGATAACACTGTGCTTGTGCACGTGAAGTTATCTGGGAGCAGGCACTGATTGGCTAAACTGTAAGTGTGTCAAAAGAAATAAAATAAAGGGGCAGTTTGCAGAGGCTTAGATACAAGATAATCACAGAGGTTAAAAGTATATTATAGTAACTGTGTTGGTTATGCAAAACTGGGGAATGGGTAATAAAGTTATTCTCTATCTTTTAAAACAATAATAATTCTGATGTAGACTGTCCCTTTAACAGTTCATATTTTGCATGTTATATTTTGGTGCGTCATGTTTGTCGACAGTAGATGATTAAACTTAAAAATGAAAATATGAAAAAAATCTCTTACATCTCTGAATGAGCGACCTCACGGCCGTATAGCGCTCTGGCTCTCTGCGTCTAAGGTCGCTGAATCGTCTCAGACCCTGTCGGCGCCTCCTATGTATCCCTGACACGCGTCTCATCCTGCGCATCATCTCGTAGATAATTTCATCTCTTCTTTCGTGCCTAATACCGCGCACACCACCGATTCTCCTAGGGAAATATCTATTCATTCCATAAACAAGTATTATTAGTTCTCCGTCAGTGAAAATTGGTGTTCTCGACATACTTGTAAACCCACAGAAACAAAAACACTTTTTTTTTTTTTTAAGGCGACAATAAATATACTAAGTATACAGCTGTCTCATTGGTTCTTGAAAATATCAATTTTACTTTCGCTTATTGATTGGAGGGACATCTCAATAATATTGTATGCAACAGCGAATCACTAAAGATGATGAGCGTCATCAAAATAATAATTCTAACTGCGTCACAAATTAACCTTTTTTTTTTTTTTAAAGCAATAGAAAATTATAATATCTGCGTCACAAACTAAAACAGAAATAACATGCATGAAAAAGCAAAGAGGGCCCCATAGGCCTGTTGACTTTAAAAAAAAAAAAAAAAATATTGTAAAATATATGTATAATGTTAGTAATATTGAACAAAGAAAAAAATAAAAAAAAAAACATACCTATGGTGTGTCCAAATCCAAGATCCTCAAATTAATTCATTCAATATAAAAATGGAGTCACGAATGGCGCATATAGGGATAGTATATAAACTTTTGGATGATTGTTGATTGATTACATTGCTTCCAATAGCATACTGATTGGCTGATTTAAATGATCACCTGGTTCATCAATTCCCAATAAATATCAAGAGAAAATTCAATTTAATGTGTATGGTTCAGGATATAGAATTGTCTGTTAACCATTACCTTTGAATTTGGCATAGACAATGGCATCTGCAGGGTCTGGGAAAAAAAAATCAGGCCGTAACATCCAATTTAATTTCCAGCAGAACCAGGTTCTTGTTACTATGGTGCTGCAACATTATGATTTATTATTTGGTGCTAAAGCACAAAAAACTACTTCCTCCAGGAAAAATGAGATATGGAGATCAATATCAGAAAATGTTTCTGCTGAGGGAAACAATCTTAAAACAGTGGATAATTGCAAAAAAAAGATTTTCTGATATTAAGCGAATTTTAAAGGCAAAGGTGGCCAGAGAAAAAAAGGCAGCACGTGAAACAGGCGGTGGAAAGCCATATGTTGCAGAACTCTCAACATATGAAAATTTGTTAATGGAGAGGTTGGGAGAAAATCTGCTTAAGGGACTTGAAGATTTTGACCACGACACTGACGCCTTAGCCTTACAAGGTAAATTTCTATATTTTACTGCGTCACTTCTGACGCCGAAAGTTAAAAATGTTAATTGGTATAAATGTTGATTACTTGATTTCAATTATATTGATACTTGATATTGATTTTCAACATTAAAGGGACATAATACTCATATGCTAAATCACTTGAAACTGATGCAGTATAACTGTAAAAAGCTGACAGGAAAATATCACCTGAGCATCTCTATGTAAAAAGGAAGATATTTTACCTCACAATCTCCTCAGCTCAGCAGAGTTAGTTCTGTCTAAAAAGTTATACTCAGCTGCTCCCAGCTGCAGGTAAAAAGAAAAAAAAAGAAATGAACAGCAGCCAATCAGCATCAGCAGTGCTGAGGTCCTGAACTCTTACTGTGTTCTCATGAGATTTGACTTAACTCTCATGAGATTTCATAGAAAGCTCCCTTTACCTGATTGGTGAAATAATATGAGAGTTCACGAGGCTCATCCCCTAAGCTGTCCTAGGACAGACATTCTAAAATGCTGCTTAGAAATCCTTTACAATGGGAGGTGGCTACTGAGGAACTTTTGAGGTAAAATATCTTTCTTTTTTACATACAGATGTTCAGGAGATATTTTCTAGTCAGCTTTTTACAGCTATGCTGCTTCACTTTCAAGTGTTTAAACATTTGGGTATTATGGCCCTTTAATGTATTACAGCATCTACTAGTAAAGCTTCTGCTGTTGCCACACAGCTGTTACCTGTGGTTGATACAGGGCTGATTGCTACAGACTCGAGCCACAGTTTCTCTTCAGCTACAACACTGCCAGACATCATGTGCAGCACCCCTGACCCAGGTGTTGGACAAACAACAGGTATGTCAGTTAATGTTAGCTGTTGTTTAATTTAAATCTGAATTGTTATTGGATTAATATTTTATATGTAATATTCCATTTTAATTTATAATCCCTTTTTTTTATAATTGTAGTGGAAGTCAGAAGGGCTATGGGGCCAGCTCCTACCTCTTCCATCTCCTCCTCAGGTAATACAATTAATGCAACACCTGAATGTTGTAAGTGTGATAACTTAAACAGACACTGAATGCCATAATCATTAATTAGTGTGACTCTATGAAATCACAGTAAATATTATTTTATTTTTTTTAATTTAAAGATTGTAAGATAGCATACTGGATTTCATTGTTGAGATTTATAAAACGAGTAAACAATATCAAAATTAACATACTTTATCTTGTGATGCAGCATGTAATGTAAAGGGTTAATAAGTATTAGGGCACATTGAAAGTTTGCCAAATATAACTGTGTTGAAAATAAAAGGGGCGTTACCTTCAACCACTTATATGTGAAATCATTCTACATTTATGTAATAACCACAAATACTTTATTTAGTTATGTTTTTGATTGCTCAACATTATATTAATACATGCATGTGATGCATATCTAAAAATTATTATTGCCACATCATATTAAACACTGCATCTCTTCAGAGCAAAAGAGGTGATTGTATCATGTGAACTATTAAATTAATTCATTACAAGATGGTACAAGCACCTCAGGCTCAGGCAATGAATGCTGTTTAAAATGCTGCGGAACAGTGCTTATTTAAAGGAACAGTCTACACCAGAATTGTTATTGTTTGAAAAGATAGATAATCCCTTTATTACCCATTCACCAGTTTTGCATAACCAACAAAGTTATATTAAAGGGACAGTCAAGTCGAAAAAACCTTTAATTTTTAAAATAGGGCATGTAATTTTAAACAACTTTCCAATTAACTTTTAGCAACAATTTTGCTTTGTTCTCTTGGTATTCTAGTTGAAAGCAAACCTAGGAAGGCTCATATGATAATTTCTAAGCCCTTGAAGGCCGCCTCTATTTTATTTACTTTTCACAGCAGGGGAGAGCAAGCTCATGTAAGCCATATAGATAGCATTGTAATCATGCCCGTGGCTAGTGGCAGACACTGCACTAATTGGCTAAAATGCAAGTCATTAGATAATAACTAAAAGTCATGTGATTAGGGGCGGTCAGAAGAAGCTTAGGTACAAGTTAATCACAGAAGTAAAAAGTGTATTAATATAACAGTGTTGGTTTTGCAAAACTGGGGAATGGGTAATAAAGGGATTATCTGTCTTTTTAAACAACAAAAAATGCTGGTGCTGACTGTCCCTTTAATATACTTTTTACCTCTGTGATTACCTTGTATCTAGGAACCTTCTTCCAGTCCCCTGATCACATGAATTTTATGATAAAAGTAATTTTGAAAGTTGATTAAAATTAAGTCCAATCTGAATAATGAAAGTATAATTTAGACTAGACTGTGCCTTTAAATACATTTTTTTTAAAAAAATCAATTACTTTGGATTCAAAGCATAGTTGTTAATAGTTGTATATTAAATTTGTTTGGTTTATATAACTACCTGAAATACATCCATATGCTTTCCTATTTTGTATGTTATATTGTTTTAAAGGGACAGTAAATTATGAAAAAAAAATTTTTTTTAAATAGGGCATGTAATTTTATAAATATTTACATTTTAGTTTTATTACCAATTATGCTTTGTTCTCTTGATATACTATTTGAACTGTGTTGGTTATGCAAAACTGGTGAATGTGTAATAAAGGGATTATCTACATTGTTTTTTTTTTATTTTATTTTTAGTCAACAAGTGGTACAGAGAGAGGAAATAAAAAATACACCAAGCAGGGTGCCATAAAGTAATATAAAGCTGATACAGTTGCATAGTACGGTAACATATGTCTATACAGATATACAAATACAGCAGTATACAATACACACAATATAGTAAGGTCTGCACCCGTCTCCAGTGGAGTATAGAATGCTCTAGCTTCGGTACCCTCTAGTACCACATTGTTGGGATTTTTCTTTTATTTAACTTAATCTAACCTATAATCTAACATAGTTTATGGAAAAGGCTAGTGTCCGTATCTCCAGTGTCCATAGTTGGATATGTGTTTCATTCCCCATAATATCTTTTCCAATTGCTCCTAGCCTTTAATAACTATTCACATTTTAACAACCTAACACTTTAACAATTAACCATTAACATTGATAGCTGACCACAGACCTGATGCGAGCAAGGGAGGGCGGGGAAGAGCCAGGAACCTGGGGCGGGGGAGGGAGAGAGAGAGGGAGGGGAGAGAGAAGAAAGAGAAAAAAAAAAAAAAAAGTTCTAATTCAAAATAGCATTACCTCTAGAAAATCTTCGCCCACCGTGTTTTGCCTCACCTCTCTTAGATTTATTTGTAACATTGCCTCCAAATGAGCAAAGGGTTTCAAAACCTGATTCTGTATGGATGGATCTAATGTGTCTATGTGTATTTTCCATTTCTGGAGAAAGGGGCGCAA
The DNA here is from genome assembly GCF_027579735.1 of Bombina bombina. Classification (NCBI taxonomy): domain Eukaryota; kingdom Metazoa; phylum Chordata; class Amphibia; order Anura; family Bombinatoridae; genus Bombina; species Bombina bombina. The sequence continues at coordinate 503,234,466 of NC_069505.1, forward strand.
TCTACGTGTTGTGTCTAGCCTAACGTCACACTGCTCCACGAAAAGTTGTTTGAGTAGTAAGTGTTTTAGTTGTGCTATTGTCGGTGGTTGTCTGTTGATCCATATTTTGAGAATACATTGTCTGGCCAGTAGTATGCATAGTGAAAGGAACCTATGTAACTTTTTATGGGTATCATCCCATCTTAACAGAAATATTTCCGCCTCAGCAAGTGTTATCTCTATCTGATATGTACTCTTTAGCCAATATTGGCACTGGCTCCAGAATCTCTTAATCTTTGGGCAGGCATAAAAATAGTGGTGAAATGATGGCGCTGCTATTCCGCACTTAATGCATCGGTTAGGGATCTGCCGATCCCACTTTGAGAGTCTGTGTGGTGTGATATAGTCCATATGTAGGATTCTAATCTGCGTTTCCCTTTGTGATATCGCTAGTGTGGCCTGCCTGGTGTGTTCTAAGCTTTCTTTTATGTCTTGCATTGTCAAGTCCAATAAGCAGTTATCTCTTTGCTTTGACATCATATTTGCTAAGATCAGAGATTCTTTCTGCTGTAAGAGGCGTGTATATATATGAGAGAGCGAAAATTATCCCACTCGGAATAGTGTCTGTGTAATCGCAAAAGGCGATGCTCCCCAGAATTCAGTGTTGGAGGTTTGCAATGAGCTCACATAGTGCCGAAGCTGCAAATAGGCATAGAAGTGTCTATTCGAGAGTTGAAACTTGGTTTTTAGTTCCTGGAATGATCGCACTGTATGTTGCAGTGGGTCCAATACATCTCCAATTACCTTTAGACCGGCCTTTTTCCAGTCTCGGAAGGGTTCCTGATCCAATCCAGCCGGAAAGTCTGGGTTTCCCACTATGGGGATGTATTTGGGGGGGGGGGAGAGTCAGTTTTCAAATATTTATGTATCTTGTGCCAGGCCCTTAATGGGTCTTTGTATGTTATGTTGGCAAGAATTTCATCTGGAAGTGTCTGTCCACTTCCATATGGAAGGTACGCTAACGAAGTTGGCGCAACTACTGCCTCCTCAAGCTTATTGTCTCCGAAGTGGCCTGTGCCCAACTGCCAGTCCATTACTAATCTAGCCAGGGCTGCCCAGTTATATAGTTTTAGGTTCGGGAGACCCAGCCCCCCTGCCGAGTATGGGAGCTGGAGTTTTTCCAACGCTATTCTCGGTTTTCCCTTTTTCCATATAAATTGAGATATTGCCCTGGTAAGTACACGTAAATCCGTTTGAGTCAATAGGAATGGCAACATGAGCATTGGGTAAAGTATTTTAGGCAATATTGTCATTTTTACTAAATTGACTCTGCCCGACAGTCCCAATGGGAGGTTGAGCCAATTTGACAGCTGGGAGGATAATTGAGCGCATTTATCAGTGATATTCAATCTGTATATTTTCGAGGGGTCTCTATGTAGGTGTATGCCTAAATATGTTAGGCCTTCCGTCGCCTCCACAAACGGGAAGCTATGCTTTGAGAGTGGGTGTCTGCAAAGCCACAAAATCTCAGATTTCGAGGTATTTATCTTATACCCGGAGAAGCCCCCAAATTCCTTTATCATTTGGAGTATGGTGGGAACGTAGGTTTGGGGGGATTCCACGAACAACAACATGTCGTCCGCATATAATGCTAACTGAAGAGGGACGTCTTTAATTACGATACCTGGGAAAACCTGTCTGAGCCTTATGGCTAGCGGTTCCAACGCCAAATTAAATAACAGTGGGGACAGGGGACACCCTTGTCTAGTGCCCCGCTGTAATTGGAGGTCGCCGGAAAAGAGACCATTAGCAAGGATCCTAGCTACCGGCGAGTCATATATTTTACCAAGCGCATTTAAAAACGGGCCTTCGAACCCAAATCTGTGTAGTGTGTCCATCAGATGGGGCCACTCCACTCTGTCGAAGGCCTTCTCTGCGTCCAGGGACAGCAGGAAGGCCTCCGGGCGAACCCCCTCAGTATCGCCTCTCCCCAACGACCAGTAGTGGTCTATAACCTGCATGACTCTGCGGAGATTCACCGCCGATGTGCGTTTAAACATGAAGCCCGTCTGGTCCGGGTGGATCAGATCTGGCAATATGGTCTTGTTGCCATGATTTTCGTGAACAGTTTATAGTCCACATTCAAGAGCGAGATGGGCCTATAAGATTCTGGCAATGAATGATCTTTGCCGGGTTTAGGTATGAGCGTGATGTGGGCCGCCGTGAATTCCCTAGAGGGGCGCGCGTCTGTTAGAAGGAATGAGTTAAATAACTTAGTAAGTGTAGTGGTCACCTGCGGTTGTAAAACTTTATAAAACTCGGGGGGCAGCCCATCCGGGCCTGGTGCTTTGCCCACAGGCAGGTCCCTTAGGGTGCTAGACAATTTGTCCTGTGAAATCGGGGCATTCATTTTATCTAGTTGGTCTAAGGTAATCTGTGGTAGTCTTATCGAGGCCCAAAACTGAGCCAATTTGTCACCCGCTGTCGGGGTTTGTTTAGTGTAAAGCTGTGAGTAGTATTGTTCAAAGCATCGCACTATGTCTTCAGACTTAGTGTAAGGTCTATCTTTCCAGCGCAGAGCTGCAATTTTAACTTTCGCCGTCTGTACCTTAGTCAACGTAGCCAACAATTTGCCCGCCCTTCCCCCAAACCTGTAGAATTTACCTGCGGTTTTCAATAAACCTGATGCGGCTTGTTGTTTTATGAATGATTCTAATTCAGCTTTCGCAGCTATGTATTTATCGTACTGTGTTTTCGAGTTAGACTGGAGGTATGAGTGATAAGTCTGTCCTAGCTGCTTTTGTAATGTTCTGTGTCTGTGTTGGGTTTTATATTTTACTTTTGCAGCATATGAGATGATATTCCCTGCCAATACTGTCTTGGCTGCCTCCCAGAATAGCTTTATATTATCTATATGAGTAGCATTATCTGTCACATAGTCTGTCCATGAGTGTTGTAGGAACTTAATGAAAGTTTCAGATTTTGTAAGGTATGTGGGAAACCGGAGTGTATTTCTGTTCGTGTAGTGCTCTGTGGATCCCAATGTCAGTTCTACTGGCGCATGGTCTGAAATTAATATCTCATGTATTTTGCAGTCTTGCACCTGTTCAGCTAACTTGTTGTCAATTAACAGTATGTCTATCCGAGATAGGGTGTGTTTGGCTTTCGAGAGACATGTATATTCCTTACCTTCTGGGTTGTATAATCTCCAAATATCACAGGTATTGATATCTGATTCAAACATTTTAAATATTTTCGATTCATATTTTGCTTTATAGTTTTTTTGGGGATCTCTAACTCTGAGAGGCTCCAACCATTGTCTGTCTAGAGTGTTTGTAGGGGAGATATTAAAATCCCCTCCCACTATCAGCTTGGACCCTAGATGCGGTGCTAGATTCTTTATTAGTTCTTTCCAGAATCCTAAATCTCTGTGGTTGGGTGCGTATAAGTTACAGAATACATCATCTATAGAGTCCACAGTCGCCTCCACTATCATGTATCTGTCACTTGAGTCTAAATAGGTATGTTTTATATTGACCTTCACTCTTTTCCCGAATGCTATAGCCAATCCTCTACTGGCCCTGGTGTGCGATAGAAAGACCACATGTCCTATCCATTCCCTTTGTAATTTTTGGTGCTCTATGTCTAGTAAATGTGTCTTTTGAAGCATTGCGACGTCGGTGCCTATTTTCCTGAGGTGGTTAAGGACTGCCTTGCGTTTAATTGGTGTGTTGAGGCCTCCCACATTCCATGTTACTATTCTAAGTGGCATATGAGCATGTGTGTGATATGCAGTGTGCAAGAAAAGTCAAGAAAAAAAAAAAGGGAAAAGAGAAGGGGGGGTATGCGGGAGTAGGGGGAGGTAGGTAAAGGGCAAAGGAAGAGCGGAGGATTCAAATTCTTATCAAACAGTGTGAAAAGCAAGGTAATGGAACATCTCACAATACATATGTCGCTATACCCCGTTTGACTGGGTGATGCGAAAACTCCTCCCTGTCTCTTGTGATGGCTTTCAGTAGTGGTCTGTCCTTTCTGTGTACTATCCTGTCTAGATCTTTGAAAGAGCAGGGGGATCTATTTAAGCCCTGGAGTCTTAGCTGTAATGACATGCTCTCTCTTCCCTCTAATTGGGCTACTAAGAGGTGTAGATGTGTTGTCCTCCCGCATGCTGTGTGCTTTGCTTTCCTTAGTATCTCCCTCCCCTTCCATATCTATCTCCCAACTGTTTTCCTGCCAAAATGAGTAGATGAAAGTTTGTTCCCGCTGGTTGCACAGAGGGCCTGTGTTTGTTTAAAGACTGTGTAGCCTAGGGTACTAGTGATGTGGACATGCCTAGAATTTCCCCTCCTCTGCCGACCAAAGATGTCTACATTCCCCGGCCAGCATCCTCCCCCCCCCCTCCCAGTCCCGCTGCGTGTCCCTCCAAACCAGCTTTAGAATTGTGTTTTCCGGTGGGTTCCCCCCGCCTGTGTAAGAAAGGCTTCCGTGTATGTGGTTTTCTTTTGTTAAACAGTCAGAATTATACAAAGAACATAAAGTGGTATATCTAAACATTAATAGTAGCATATTAACCCAACTTACAGTATTCCATTTACTCTTCACACCAGCAGTTAAATATAGCTGCCGTATTCTTGGAGAACAATTGAAAACATTATAACCAATTATTATTAAAAATATGATCAATGATAAACACATCATATAACTGTGATACATTACAAAGTGGTGCAACTTTACCCTGGGGGTCTGGGATAATCCCCCTCTATACCAGTCCGCCTTCATGGCCCAAAGGCCACTATCTTCCCAGAAGCCATGACTTAACAAGTCCTGTACAGCCATTCAGAAACTTTAGTAACTCTTGTAAGGCTGTCAACTGCTCTCAGAGCAGGGAGATTAGGAGTAAACTGTGGTTTCATCTTCCTTCTAAGTATTGACCTTGTTCTGTGGCTAGGTAACTCTTCAGAGCCTGTGGTGAGTGGAAGAATTTGACTCCATGCGGTGTTTGCAATCTCAGTTTAGCCGGGAACAGCAAGGCCACCTGTCTCCCTTGTTCGTGAAGCTGAGAGCACAGTGGAGCAAACTCTTTTCTCTGCTTGGTTACCTCCATAGAGTAATCTTGAAACAGAAGAAGTTTTGAACCTTCATAAAGGATTTCTTTGCGAGCCCTATAGGCCCTTAGGATTTTGATTTTCTCCTGGAAGTTTAGGCATTTAAATATAACCTGTCTAGGCTTGTCTTTTGCTTGGTCTAGGCCTCTCTCCGGGCCTATGCGGTGCGCCCTCTCTACATCTATTGGTAAGATATCAGGGTGGAGGCCTAGGAGCTTAGGAAAGGTCAATGCTGTAAATTCTAAGAGATCTTTGCCTTTGATACTTTCTGGGACCCCTACTAACCGTAGGTTGTTGCGCCTACTCCTGTTCTCCAGGTCATCAACACGTTCTTGAAGCATTTGTGATTTCTTTACTAGTTATTTAATTGTTGCATCCGCTGTCACTTGTCTGTCCTCCACATCTGAGATGCGAGTTTCGGCTGCATTTATTCTGGAGGCAAATTGGCGTACCTCGCATGTAAGTGTATCAACTCCAGTTTGGAGGGAGTCCATTTTGGGGAGGAAGAATGACTTTAATTCTTGCAGCAAAGCATTATGATCTAGTCCTGTAGGGGCCCCTTGGTCCATTGAATCTGAATTTTCTGCATGGATCTCTGCGGGGTGTTTTAGCTGTTTTTTATTTTCGGCATTCTTTGTCCTATGTGACATGTCCGCGACTGCAGATGTGGAGAGCTTATGGAAAAATTTATCAACTTTCATCGAAATTTAGGGTTTTTTATCACTGTGCGTATTTCTTTGCGCACTGCGTTGTGGAATCTGTGAAGGTAGTTAACTGACTAAGTTTTGTTAAAGATAAGGAGAGACCAATCTGCTAAGAAGAAAAAGGGGGTAAGTTGGTTACTCAGGTGGGTGATATATGGGGTTTCACCTTGCTTTAATTCCCCTTAAGGCTGTAATGTCTTTTAGTTCCCACTTGAAGGCAGGGTTTAATGTCTCATTAATAAATGTTTTCCTTTACCTTCCGCCCTCAGCGTTCCCAGTGTACTGTGGGTTGTCGCCTCGGTGGTCAGTTTATCTGGTGTAGGGGGGCAATGGCGTGTAAACTTCTCTGTCACGGGCAATGAGCGTCTGCCACGTGGGTGCCGTTACCCAAAGCCGCTCTGTGTGTGTTGCGGTGCAGGTTTAAATTGTTGAGAGTCTCTGAGTCTTTTTTTATTTTATTTATAGGTTCACTCTTGTGTTAGCTTCTCCGCTCCTTTTAACTGTCTCCCACTTGCTTTGGATAGCTCCGTGGAGGATGTGTAAGCTTTTAACTTTTCTTCCAGGCCTCCCTCCTGAAACTCTCCCCACTGATCAAATTTCTCTTCTATATATGGAATGTCTCCTGCACTATCACTGAGGCTGATTCATAGTATGTGTCCCCTTCAAAGGTCTACCCCGTGATTACCTGAGTAGTTTGAGGGTAAGCCTGCAGGCGTAGTTGTTACGCTGTGTCCCGATGTGGTCCCGATATGGTGGGGGTTGAGCCAATATGGCGGTGCGCTTAAGTGTGGCGCTTTTTCTTTTTAGGTCTCCCGGTCGCTAGATCCGATGTAGCGATCTGCACACTGGTGATACAGGTCGGCGAAGCTTCTTGCTACCCGACAATACTTTAAAGTGTGGGGCTAGGCAGGTATTAAAGGATTGTCAGTTTAAACCGTAACGTCAGATTACGGAGCTCTGTTAAGATGCGACTGCCTGGTGAGCCCGCCTACCGGAAGTCCCCTGGTTTTTTTTTAAATAAAAATTTTGTTGGATGTCCCTTTAAAGGTGCATGTAATACAAAAAAATTTATTGCATTTTTGCAATGCAGATTAAAATGTATAAAACCATGAAAAGTTCATTATATGACTGTTTTATTTACGTCATATTTATTTTTGAACGAAATAATAATGCACATGTGTGATATAGCTGCACAAGGCATATTGTTTGTACATGATTATTTTTTTAATATGATTTTGTTTTTATTCAAAAAATCATATTTTTATATTTTAAAATGTGTTAAATGTCAACTGCAATGTATTATTCTTAGTTGAATGGAAAAGGAGTGCAATCCTTGCAGATGGCTGTGACTAATATTAATGAAATTAACAGATAAATCTGTGCAGGCAACAACCATAATATATCTAACCCCAGTGTTGAATATGTGCTTATTTATAATTAAAAAGAAATGAGATTCCAAGAGAACAAATCTATATTAAAAATAGTATTGTATATAAATGTGTATTAAAAAGAAAATACATTGCAGATTCATGCAACTTTAATTAATTTTGATTATAATATTAGTTTATATTTACATTAGGTACCGAACGGTGTCATCAGCTGTCGGAGGAGCTAACAATTGTGGTTAGGCAGATACAAGAGAGTTTATATAATGAATCACAAGATCTTATTGGTAGCCTACTTAATGATGATACGCAGATAGAAAGCTATCTGGAAGATTCAGCTGCTGCCGCCGCTGACCCTGCCGCACCTGGACCTGCTGCACCTGGACCTGCCTCTGCTGCCGCCCCTGGCCCTGCTGCCGCCCCTGCTGCTGCACCTGCTGCCGCCCCTGGCCCTGCTGCTGCCCCTGGCCCTGCTGCTGACCCTGCTGCCCCTGTTGCCGCTCCTGCTGCCGCCCCTGGCCATGATGATGATCGAGCAATAAATGATATGGTGAATCTGGGGAGGCAGTATAGTGACAATCAACAGGAGTTGATTAGGACATTGGGGGGATATATTCAGCAACAGGGGCATCAGGTGGAGATGGCAATGGAATTGCAAAGGGAAACAATAGCTATAGATCTGCGCAGGGTAGCCATAGAGGAAAGGGAGTTGGAGCGAAGGGAGAGAGCTGATGAGGAGAACCGAAATTTCAATAGAAATTTATTTCTATTGATGCAGGGTACCCTTTCAGAATTAAGTTCTTCAAGAAGAAGGGAAAGATTACCTCCACAATCTCCCACTGCCTCTAAGAGGTCTAAAGATTAGTTTTTATGTTTATTTTATTTGGTTTGTATTATGCATGAATAAATGCTTGTTATAATTTAATAAAAAAATATATTTGGATGATTATTTATCTTTATTGTATTTTATTTAAATAAATGCTGTTTTTAATTACTATGCTTTGGTCATATATAATATAATATATGTAAAATAATTTATTAAAGGGACAATGTACAACAAAGTATTTTATAGTTTACAAAATAAATAATATTATTAAACATTGACCGGTTATGCATAACTAACACAACTATATTAAATGGACATAAATACAATAACAATTAATTTTGATGTTATAAAATAGAATGCTATTTCCAACGTTTTTAGAAACAACTTTAATTGTATAATTTTAGTCATTCACTTGTTCTATATTGATCAAAGATGAATGTATGGAAGCTCATGAACAGGTAATAAACAATGTTATTGAGAAATATATATATATATATATATATATATATGTATGTTTTGAACACATTAAAAATAATGTATATGCACTAACTTTGTTGGCAAGGACCGTACCATGTAATTTTTACCTTGACATGTGTATCAATTACTAAACTGTATCGCTGTTGATCTCCAATAAAGCTTGTTTAAAAAATAAATAAATAAATAATGTATATGCACTAAAGTCCCTTTCCTCAGTGGGCATAATCATTACTGATATTACACTACATAATATAATTAGACTCCCTGGCTTTATATTCCAAAATATATTATGCTGTCATGAGCACACCTAAGCTTGGGTGTGATGCTTTAACCCAGTGTTTTTCAACCAGTGTGCCGTGGCACATTTGTGTGCCGTGAGAGATCCTCAGGTGTGCCACGGCAGACTGACAACAATGTGACATATTTCTAAAATTTTTCTTGCTTTTTACTCCCAGTGCAGGGGTGTCCCTCTTTCAAATTTGGAAATATTGGGAGGTATGTGACAGGCATCATGTACAACCATGACATATTGATATTCACTCACAGACAATCAGTATGATTGTTTGTGAATGAATGTCAATATGTCACGTATAGTTTGTAGGAGGCATGGCATGACAGCACAGTACAGTGTGAGTGTGTGTGTATATATATATATATATATATATATATATATATATATACTGAATTAGGATACGTGTGATTTTTTGAAATTTTTGAATGGTTGGTGTGCCACAGGATTTTTTAATCGAAAAAAGTGTGCCACGGCAAAAAAATAGGTTAAAAATCACTGCTTTAACCAATGGAAAATGGTCAATCTCCATGATAATGTTTTAAGGCAAATTTTAATAATGTATCTACACATATAATAAGAGCAACAGAATTTATATATTTGATTTTTGGGGATTTTTTATTTTTTATTATTAAAACCTATTCAGGGAGACTGAACATCTGCCATTGGTTAAAGAAAGCCACCCAAGATCAGGTGTTAAACCTGTATTGCATTGATGCTGATTCAAAAAATGATATACAAAGATAATGAGTACAATAGAATAGAATTTAATAAAAATAATATCCTTCTATATAAATCATGAAAGATGATGTTTAATGTACCTTGTATGTAAGCATGATAACATGGGCTATCACTTATAATCTATTGAGTATTAATTTGAAATATTTCATTAAAAAAAGAGTCAGGTGTGAAATGAAGAACATTTATTTGAATACATATTAAAAATTAAGAAAAACTAACATAAATAGCCTCTTTTGGGATAATTCTAAACATAAAAATATGATGAAACAAAAGAACATATGTACAATATATTTACATAATCATTGTTCAAATAGAGCATGGATGTAATCAGATCGAGCTTGTACTCCTCTTGCATCAATTTGCTCTAAAGGTGCCACATTGTCATCATACTCTACTTGTAAAATAGAAATATCATCATCTGGCATGCGTAATGCTAGGTTGTGGAGCATGCAACATATGAGAAATATCAGGGATACTTTCTTTGGTTTGTATAGAAGTACTCCCCCAGAGAAGTCTAAACAACGAAACCTGCTTTTCAAAACGCCAAATGTGCGCTCTATAACACATCTTGTAGACGTATGAGCCTCATTATAGCGCACTTGCGCAGGAGTTGTGGGGTTCAGCACAGGAGTGAAAAGCCATGGGAGACATGAATAGCCTGAATCTCCTGTGTGCAAAAAATAAACAATATATTTTAGCAATCTGAAATAAATAATATTTTTATATCCATATATGACAATTTGTAATAGATATTTACCTAGGAGAATTCCCTCTGGCATTTGTTGATTCTGAAACAGGTCATAAACAGTAGAATTCCTCAGGAAGAAAGAATCATGTGTTGAACCTGGGAATCCTGACCGGATACTCATAATCTTCAATTTGGCATCAGAGATCACCTGTATATTTAAAGAGTGGTTATGCTTGCGGTCACGTTAGGGCAATTCTCCTAACTTTGGAGGCTGCATTAAGACATGGGTACAGTTGATTGCACCCAAGATGTTTGTCATCCTTGCAATCCCATAGAACTGCACCTTCACACGATGCCAATCCTCTGGTGTTTCCGGAAAATGTACATAATTCACTATCCGTTGGTGTAAGGCTTTTAATACTACAGTTAGATGACTTGAAAAAGAAGCCTGGCTCATCCCCACAACTGTGGCCAGGAAATAGAGGACAGCCAGCAGTTTTAACATTCCAGGGATTGCCTTTGTTCTATATGTTATAGGTTCAATGGAGTCTTTGATCTCCAGATAGAGATTCTCAATTAAACCTCTATTTAAACGGAATCTACGAACAATTTCCCTGTCACTCAAGGTATGCAACCCTATTCTAGGTAAAAATAACCTTGGCCTTCTGCGTTGTTCATAACGCTGAAATAGCTCCAAAAATCTCCTTCTCCTGCGTCTTTGTTGTATAGCAATGCAAAATATATTGACCATCTCCATCTTGGTAATAACACTGCATACATCAAGCTTTCTGTGCTGTTAGACACTCCCTTTCTAAAATGACCATTTCACCAGCTGAAAATGCAGGTGGGAGCAACATATTGATTGCTGCAATTTGAGTAATTATTTGGGTGTTGGAAGTGACAATTAAGGTATTTTTTTATAGATATATTTATACATATTTTATACATATATATTTATCTCAAAATATATCACAAATGATAAACATAAATATTTTTCATTATAAATCATTTTGTACCTCAAGGGTGGCGGATTGAAAAATAGGTATGCTGCGTTGGATAAGACGCGAGCGTAATTCTTGAACTTCTGATAATTTCGTGATAGCTTCAAATAGTTTCGAATAGGAGAGCGAATGAACAGGATTACGCTCAATTTCCACAGGCTTTAAACTCGCATCGATCTGCGTCGAATAGAGAACGGCGGATTGTATGTTACGTCACAAAATTCTAATTATTACGATCTCAAGGCTTTGATAAGTACGTCGCATCGTGATCGCGACATGTACGACGTGGAATTCGGGCGTATTTTAAGTTGACACTTTGATAAGTATGGCCCTAAGTGTACATTTAAAAAAATAAAAACGTTTTGGACTGTGAAACATCAGTCTGCTTTTTTGTGTCAGGCTCACAGCGTATACTGTGCCCACTTGCCCAGTGCCACCACTCATATCTTGTTTAATAGTAGTGTAAGTGTACATTTAAAAAAATAAAAACTTTTTGGACTGTGAAACATCAGTCTGCTTTTTGTGTCAGGCTCACAGCGTATACTGTGCCCACTTGCCCAGTGCCACCACTCATATCTTGTTTAATAGTAGTGTAAGTGTACATTTAAAACCAAAAAAACTTTTTGGACTGTGAAACATCAGTCTGCTTTTTTGTGTCAGGCTCACAGCGTATACTGTGCCCACTTGCCCAGTGCCACCACTCATATCTTGTTTAATAGTAGTGTAAGTGTACATTTAAAAACAAAAAAAACTTTTTGGACTGTGAAACATCAGTCTGCTTTTTTGTGTCAGGCTCACAGCGTATACTGTGCCCACTTGCCCAGTGCCACCACTCATATCTTGTTTAATAGTAGTGTAAGTGTACATTTAAAAACAAAAAAAACTTTTTGGACTGTGAAACATCAGTCTGCTTTTTTGTCTCAGGCTCACAGCTTATACTGGGCCCACTTGCCCAGTGCCACCACTCATATCTTGTTTAATAGTAGTGTAAGTGTACATTTAAAAACAAAAAAAACTTTTTGGACTGTGAAACATCAGTCTGCATTTTTGTTTCAGGCTCACAGCTTATACTGGGCCCACTTGCCCAGTGCCACCACTCATATATTGTTTAATAGTAGTGTAAGTGTACATTTAAAAACAAAAAAAATGTTTTGGACATGAGTAGCTCGGCATCCAACCTTGTGCAAATGGGGTCTTTCATGCTGTCGTGCCTGTTGAGTGACCCTCGTATAAAAAAGCTAAAGAAGAACGACCTGTACTGGGTGTCCACGCTACTAGACCCCCGGTATAAGCATAAAGTGCCTTAAATGTTACCGAATTACCGCAAGTCGGAAAGGATGCAGCAGTTCCAAAATAAATTAAAAAGAATGCTTTACACAGCGTATAAGGGTGATGTCACAGCACAACGGGAATCTAACAGGGGAAGAGGTGAAAGTAATCCTACGACTCCCACGATCACGCCGGCAAGGACAGGACGCTTTACAGACGTGATGTTGATGGAGGACATGCGGAGCTTTTTAACTCCTATGCATCGCCACAGCCCTTCAGGGTCCACCCTCAGAGAACGACTCGACCGTCAGGTAGCAGACTATCTCGCCTTAACTGCAGATCTCGACACTCTGAGGAGCGATGAACCCCTTGACTACTGGGTGTGCAGGCTTGACCTGTGGCCTGAGCTATCCCAATTTGCGATAGAACTTCTGGCCTGCCCCGCTTCAAGTGTCCTGTCAGAAAGGACCTTCAGTGCAGCAGGAGGTATTGTCACTGAAAAGAGAAGTCGCCTAGGTAAAAAAAAGTCTAGATTACCTCACCTTTATTAAGATGAATGAGGGATGGATCCCGAAGGGACTGAAATTAGGCGATACATTCGAGTAAAAAAGGCCTGATGAGATGAGCTGCCTTGGGCTAAAAATGGTCCACACGGTGCAGCGGCTGCAAAAATACCTAATTTTTCAGGCATGTGAACATGCCTAATTTTTCTGGCCTCTGGTGCAGCACTGTGGCTTCAAAAACCAAACCAATAAAAAAGGCACATAACAGGGATTAAACTGATAGGAATAGTACTACTTAACACACCACTCCTATCTGGTGGCACATTAGATTGCACGCGCAGTGCCCCACATTTGAAGTAGGAGGACCGACCAAGCATCTTTTTCCATTTCCCGGTTCCTAAAATCCATGCCATATACACGTCCCCTGATAGCGGACGGAACAGGGATTAAACTGATAGGAATAGTACTACTTAACACACCTTATAATAACGCAGAGAGAGGCAATGCAGAGAGAGGAGTCTGAAGAAGAGGAGTCAGAGGAGGAAGGTGGCTTTGAGGAGGTGGAAGATGAAACACAGCAGGCGTTCCAGGGGGCTTGTTGTCACCTTTCGGGGACCCTTGGTGTTGTACGTGGCTGGGTGGAGGAAGAGACCTTCAATGACATCAGTGAGGACAAGGAACGGGACATGGCTAGCTTGGTATCCAACCTTATGCAAATGGGGAGTTTGCGGTTGTTTGCGGTGCGTTAAACGGGGAGTTTGGTCTGTCACTGTGAAGCAGGCGTAACCCTTACACTACCTGATCAATACAAAATCATACCTGATGTTTTAAAGCACGTTATTCCAAACAATTTAGGAATGTTAGGTGATTTATGCCCTTTATGGATTAAAACCAGACTCTGCATCAACTATGTAATTTTCCATGGGAGTTTTGCCATGGATCCCCCTCCAGCATGCCACAGTCCAGGTGTTAGTACCCTTGAAACAACTTTTCCATCACTATTGTGGCCAGAAAGAGTCCCTGTGGGTTTTAAAATTCGCCTGCCTATTGAAGTTAATGGGGGTTCGCCCGGTTCGCCCGTTCGCAAACTTTTGCTGGTGTTCGTCGTTTGTGAAGGAAAATTTTAAGTTTGCGACATCACTAGTGCCCATACCAACATCGTCACATAGCAAGGAACGTGCCGTGCATTTATATAGTTGGGACGATGTCTCCCAGATAAACATAGAAGTAGTCCGGGGGCTATCAGTTTCTCATCAGGTGGTTCTATGTCCCCGCCGTCCGCTTGTGCTGCAGAACATAATAGTGTCCATAAGTTTGTGTCCACAGCGGTCTGTAGTGAGGGGGTGCAATTGTGTTTCCCCAGATTAAACAGCAGGGTCACTTGGTGCGGTGGTGATTCTGCCATATGATACAGGGTAATGAGCAAGAGAGCCGATTTATCGGATCGTTGATATTATCGATCAGGCTGACATTTGTTCGAGGAGCTCCTGACATTAGATAGCGGCTCACGATCTTTGCGCTTGGTTGGTGGAGTATGTGTGCAGGGGATCATCTTGTTTGACGCCGTCTGCAGGGAGCGATATTCCCCATTAGACAGAGCGCTGGCGTTTTCCTTGCAGTAAACGATTCGTAGGTTTTCGTCGCCATCTGCATCTACTAGAATAGGATGTTGTTTTGTATTCAATTCCATTGTTATAATGGCAGATGTCCCAGTCTGGTGCCTTGTATCCTCCTCTATCTCTTGTATTCTGTGCATTAGATAATCGTAGGATGCAGACTCCATGAGCCGGCGCATAAGGGATGCAAGTTTTACCGGTATGTCTTCCAAGAGCTCTGGGTTGTCTACTCTCGCCATGAGTTGTTTCTTTACCCCATTAGAGGTCCCGCCAAAGTAGAATTTTGTTAAGTAGTTTGTCGGCACTCAGTCCAGTGTTATGGGTCGTAGAGACACAATAAGTCAGTTTGCTCTGACAGCACTGTTCACCCGGCTCTACCCGGGGGGGATCTGAATGCCTAGGAAAAGTAGGCCTCCGCCATAGGCCCTTGAACTCCGATCTGGACCTACAGTATCATGGAAACAGCTAAAAATAGTAAAATATAGTGCCCCAATAGCCAGTACTGTGGGGTGTTTATATGATATATTCTATTCTTGCTGTTTAAGGATAAAAAGTTTCCTCTGGAGCCCACAGAAAATGCGTCCTATCTAGAACACAGCTTGGACACGCCCCCCTCTAGTTTTTTTTTTTTTTTTTTTTTTAACCCCTTAAGGACCAAGGCCATTTTTCAATTTCTTTCCCTTAAGGACCAGGGCTATTTTTACATTTCTGCAGTGTTTGTGTTTAGCTGTAATTTTCCTCTTACTCATTAACTGTACCCACACATATTATATACCGTTTTTCTTGCCACTAAATGCATTTTCTAAAGATACCATTATTTTCATCATATCTTATAATTTATTATTAAAAATATTATAAAATATGAGGAAAAAATGGAAAAAAAAACACACCTTTTCTAACTTTGACCCCCAAAATCTGTTACATATCTACAACCACCAAAAAACAACCATGCTAAATAGTTTCTAAATTTTGTCCTGAGTTTAGAAATACCCAATGTTAACATGTTCTTTGCTGTTTTTGCAAGTTATAGGGAAATAAATACAAGAAGCACTTTACTATTTCAAAACCACTTTTTTTCAAAATGAGCGCTAGTTACATTGGAACCATGATATCTGAATATCCCTGACATGTATATATTTTTTTTTAGAAGACATCCCAAAGAATTGATCTAGGCCCATTTTGGTATATTTCATGCCACCATTTCACCGCCAAATGCGATCAAATAAAAAAAAATTGTTCACTTTTTCACAAACTTTAGGTTTCTCACAGAAATTATTTACAAACAACTTATGCAATCCCCTTTGTTCAGAAATAGCAGACATATATGACTTTGGCGTTGCTTTCTGGTAATTAGAAGGCCGCTAAATGCTGCTGCGCATCACACGTGTATTATGGCTAGCAGTGAAGGGGTTCATTAGGTAGTTTGTAGGGAGCTTGAAGGGTTAATTTTAGCTTTAGTGTAGAGATCAGCCTCCCACCTGACACATCAGACCCCCTGATCCCTCCCAAACAGCTCCCTTCCCTCCCCCACCCCACAATTGTCCCCGCCATCTTAAGTACTGGCAGAAAGTCTGCCAGTACTAAAATAAAAGTTTTTTTAAAATGTTTTAATTTTTTTTTTAGCATATTTACATATGATGTGGTGTAGCATCCCCCCTTAGCCCCCAACCTCCCTGATCCCCCCCCAAAACAGCTCTCTAACCCTCCCCATCTGCCTTATTGGTGGCCATCTTGGGTACTGGCAGCTGTATGCCAGTACCCAGTTTGCAAAAAAAAGTAGTTTTTTCTGTTTTTTTCTTTTTTTTCTGTAGTGTAGCTTACCCCCCACAGACCAACCCCCACCACCTGCCTTTTTTTTTTAAATTTTTATTCCTTTGTTTTTTAAAATTTTACACCAACTTTTTCTGTAGTGTAGCTTTTCCCACCCGCTTCCCCGACGTGCAGGCGCCCGCCCCCGCCCTCCCGTGCGCGCGCGTCCGTGCGTGCCCCCGGACATCCCCGCCCACGATCCGGCCCCCCTTCACTGACTGCTATTATTTCACAGTCAAATTTCTAAAAAAGTTTTTAACCCCTTAAGGACCAAGGCCATTTTTCAATTTCTTTCCCTTAAGGACCAGGGCTATTTTTACATTTCTGCGGTGTTTGTGTTTAGCTGTAATTTTCCTCTTACTCATTTACTGTACCCACACATATTATATACAGTTTTTCTCGCCACTAAATGGACTTTCTAAAGATACCATTATTTTCATCATATCTTATAATTTATTATTAAAAATATTATAAAATATGAGGAAAAAATGGAAAAACATAATTTATGCTTACCTGATAAATTTATTTCTCTTGTGGTGTATCCAGTCCACGGATCATCCATTACTTGTGGGATATTCTCCTTCCCAACAGGAAGTTGCAAGAGGATCACCCACAGCAGAGCTGCTATATAGCTCCTCCCCTAACTGCCATATCCAGTCATTCGACCGAAACAAGCCGAGAAAGGAGAAAAGCTTCAGAAAAAATGTATAACAGGAGCACCAAGTATATGGATAAAAAATCAAACTTTATTAGAACATAAAGGGTATCTTAACCCCTGGGTAAGAACATACATATATAATAGTCAAACAGATGAAAAAGGCTGATCGGTTTCGGCTGTTGCCTTACTCCTAGCCTGCTTAAAACTGTCTAGCAGTTCCCTGATTTAAAAACCATCATCCGAAATCCTATTGGTTCAGGAACTCACACCCCTCATTAGTATTCCCTTCAGCTTGAATCAATCAGCCCTCCTTTTCAATTACAGCTGAACTTGTCTTATTGTTCAATAATGTGGTTATTAACATTCTATTTCTAACTTCCTACTTGTCACTAATATTCAAAAAGAGCAAGTCCAGAGTAAACAACAAACAGTGTAGATGTTTGGCGAAAATCTTTAGTAGCTTTTAAGTAAAACTTCAAAGCACAGACCACGTCCAGATTATGTAAAAGACGTTCCTTCTTTGAAGAAGGATTAGGACACAATGATGGAACAACAATCTCTTGATTGATATTCTTGTTAGAAACTACCTTAGGTAAAAACCTAGGTTTTGTACGCAGAACTACTTTATCTGAATGGAAAATCAGATAAGGAGAATCACATTGTAAGGCAGATAACTCAGAGACTCTCCGAGCCGAGGAAATAGCCATCAAAAACAGAACTTTCCAAGACAAAAGTTTAATATCAATGGAATGAAGGGGTTCAAACGGAACCCCTTGAAGAACTTTAAGAACCAAGTTTAAGCTCCATGGGGGAGCAACAGGTTTAAACACAGGCTTGATTCTAACCAAAGCCTGACAAAAAGCTTGAACGTCTGGAACTTCAGCCAGACGCTTGTGCAAAAGAATAGACAGAGCAGAAATATGTCCCTTTAAAGAACTAGCTGATAATCCTTTTTCCAAACCCTCTTGGAGAAAGGACAATATCCTAGGAATCCTAACCTTACTCCATGAGTAATTCTTGGATTCACACCAATAAAGGTATTTACGCCATATCTTATGGTAGATTTTCCTGGTGACAGGCTTTCGTGCCTGTATTAGGGTATCAATGACTGACTCGGAGAAGCCACGCTTTGATAAAATCAAGTGTTCAATCTCCATGCAGTCAGTCTCAGAGAAATTAGATTCGGATGATTGAAAGGACCTTGTAGTAGAAGGTCTTGTCTCAGAGGCAGGGTCCATGGTGGAAAGGATGATATGTCCACTAGGTCTGCATACCAGGTCCTGCGTGGCCACGCAGGTGCTATCAAGATCACCGATGCTCTCTCCTGTTTGATTTTGGCAATCAGTTGAGGGAGCAGAGGAAACGGTGGAAACACATAAGCCAGGTTGAAGAACCAAGGCGCTGCTAGAGCATCTATCAGTGCCGCTTCTGGGTCCCTGGACCTGGATCCGTAACAAGGAAGTTTGGCGTTCTGGCGAGACGCCATGAGATCCAGTTCTGGTTTGCCCCAACGATGAACCAATTGAGCAAACACCTCCGGATGGAGTTCCCACTCCCCCGGATGAAAAGTCTGACGACTTAGAAAATCCGCCTCCCAGTTCTCTACACCTGGGATATGGATTGCTGATAGGTGGCAAGAGTTAGTCTCTGCCCAGCGAATTATCTTGGAGACTTCCAGCATTGCTAGGGAACTCCTGGTTCCCCCTTGATGGTTTATGTAAGCCACAGTCGTGATGTTGTCCGACTGAAATCTGATGAACCTGAGGGTTGCTAACTGAGGCCAAGATAGAAGAGCATTGAATATTGCTCTTAACTCCAGAATATTTATTGGGAGGATTTTCTCCTCCTGAGTCCACGATCCCTGAGCCTTCAGGGAATTCCAGACTGCACCCCAACCTAGAAGGCTGGCATCTGTTGTTACAATTGTCCAATCTGGCCTGCGAAAGGTCATACCTTTGGACAGATGGACCCGAGATAGCCACCAGAGAAGAGAATCTCTGGTCTCTTGATCCAGATTTAGCAGAGGGGACAAATCTGTGTAATCCCCATTCCACTGACTGAGCATGCATAGTTGCAGCGGTCTGAGATGTAGGCGCGCAAATGGCACTATGTCCATCGCCGCTACCATTAAGCCGATTACTTCCATACACTGAGCCACCGAAGGACGCAGAATAGAATGAAGAAAACGGCAAGATTTTAGAAGCTTTGATAACCTGGACTCTGTCAGGTAAATCTTCATTTCTACAGAATCTATCAGAGTCCCTAGGAAGGAGACTCTTGTGAGTGGGGATAGAGAACTCTTTAACTCGTTCACCTTCCACCCATGTGACCTGAGAAATGCCAGAACTATGTCCATATGTGACGTGGCAATCTGAAAGCTTGACGCCTGTATCAGGATGTCGTCCAGATAAGGGGCCACTGAAATACCTTGCGGTCTTAGAACCGCCAGAAGCGATCCCAGAACCTTTGTAAAGATTCTTGGAGCTGTAGCTAACCTGAAGGGAAGAGCCACAAATTGGTAATGCCTGTCCAGAAAGGCAAACCTTAGGATCCGATGATGATCTTTGTGAATCGGTATGTGAAGGTAAGCATCCTTCAAATCCACAGTGGTCATGTATTGACCCTCCTGGATCATAGGTAGGATGGTCCGAATAGTTTCCATTTTGAACGATGGAACTCTGAGGAATTTGTTTAAGATCTTTAGATCCAAAATGGGCCTGAAGGTTCCCTCTTTTTTGGGAACCACAAACAGATTTGAATAAAAACCCTGTCCCTGTTTCGTCTGTGGAACTGGACAGATCACTCCCATAATTAGGAGGTCTTGCTCACAGCGTAAGAATGCCTCTTTCTTTATCTGGTTTACAGATAATCTCGAAAGGTGAAATCTCCCTTGAGGGGGGAAGCTTTGAAGTCCAGAAGATATCCCTGAGATATGATCTCCAACGCCCAGGGATCTTGAACATCTCTTGCCCACGCCTGGGCAAAGAGAGAAAGTCTGCCCCCTACTAGATCCGTTACCGGATAGGGGGCCATTCCTTCATGCTGTCTTAGAGGCAGCAGCAGGCTTTCTGGCCTGCTTGCCCTTGTTCCAGGACTGGTTAGGTTTCCAGCCCGGGTTGGATTGAGCAAAAGTTCCCTCTTATCTTGTAGCAGAGGAAGTTGATGCTGCACCTGCCTTGAAGTTTCGAAAGGCACGAAAATTAGACTGTTTGGCCTTTGATTTGGCCCTGTCCTGAGGAAGGGCATGACCCTTACCTCCAGTAATTTCAGCAATAATTTCCTTCAAACCAGGCCCGAATAGGGTCTGCCCCTTGAAGGGAATGTTAAGTAATTTAGACTTTGAAGTCACGTCAGCTGACCAAGATTTAAGCCATAGCGCCCTACGCGCCTGGATGGCGAATCCAGAATTCTTAGCCGTTAGTTTAGTCAAATGAACAATGGCATCAGAAACAAAAGAATTAGCTAGCTTAAGTGTTCTAAGCTTGTCAAGTATTTCAGTCAATGGAGTAGCTGTCTGAAAGGCCTCTTCCAGAGACTCAAACCAGAACGCCGCAGCAGCAGTGACAGGCGCAATGCATGCAAGGGGCTGCAGGATAAAACCTTGTTGAATAAACATTTTCTTAAGGTAACCTTCTAATTTTTTTATCCAGTGAAAAAGCACAACTGTCCTCGACAGGGATAGTGGTATGCTTTGCTAAAGTAGAAACTGCTCCCTCCACCTTAGGGACCGTCTGCCATAAGTCCCGTGTGGTGGCGTCTATTGGAAACATTTTTCTAAAAATAGGAGGGGGGGAAAACGGCACACCGGGTCTATCCCACTCCTTATTAATAATTTCTGTAAACCTTTTAGGTATTGGAAAAACATCAGTACACACCGGCACTGCATAGTATTTATCCAGTCTACACAATTTCTCACTGGCACTGCAATTGTGTCACAGTCATTCAGAGCAGCTAACACCTCCCCAAGCAATACACGGAGGTTCTCAAGCTTAAATTTAAAAGTAGAAATATCTGAATCAGGTTTCCCCGAATCAGAAATGTCACCCACAGACTGAAGCTCTCCTTCTGCATATTGTGACGCAGTATCATACATGGGCCTTAAAGCATCTGTGCGCTCTGTACTACGTCAAACCCCAGAGATATCGCGCTTTCCTCTGAATTCAGGCAGTCTGGCTAATACCGCTGACAGGGTATTATCCATGATTGCCGCCATGTCCTGCAAAGTAATCGCTATGGCCGTCTTTGATGTACTTTGCGCCATTTTAGCGTGAGTCCCTTGAGCGGGAGTCAAAGGGTCCGACACGTGGGGAGAGTTAGTCGGCATAACTTCCCCCTCGTCAGAATCCTCTGGTGATAAATTTTTTAAAGATAAAAGCTGATCTTTATTGTTTAAAGTGAAATCAATACATTTAGTACACATTCTCATATGGGGTTCCACCATGGCTTTTAAACATAATGAACAAGGAGTTTCCTCTATGTCAGACATGTTTATACAGACTAGCAATGAGACTAGCAAGCTTGGAAAACACTTTAAATCAAGTTAAAAAAGCAATATAAAAAAAGTTACTGTGCCTTTAAGAGAAACAAATTTTGCTAAAATTTGAAATAACAGTGAAAAAAGGCAGTTAAACTAACGAAATTTTTACAGTGTATGTAACAAGTTAGCAGAACATTGCACCCACTTGCAAATGGATGATTAACCCCTTAATACAAAAAACGGATTAACAAAATGAAAAAAACGTTTTTAAACAGTCACAACAACTGCCACAGCTCCACTGTGGCTTTACCTTCCTCAATACACGACTCTTGAAGCCTTTTGAGTAGTGATGTCCCGAACTGTTCGCCCGCGAACGGTTCACAGCGAACATAGCTTGTTCGCGTTCGCGTTTGTGGGCGAACACATGGCGATGTTCGATCCGCCCCTATGTGTCATCATTGTGGAAACTTTGACCCTTTATGTCACAGCCGCCTGACACATTAGAGCCAATCAACATCAGACACTCCCTCACAGACACTCCCAGCTACTCGGAATCCGCCATTTTAGACTCATAATTTTTAGACCTTGCTTTTTCAATGATAGGACGTGTTATGTTTTTGCTCCTGACATTCATAGGAAAAACATAGCTAGGCTAGTGTATTTACAGTCCAGAAGGACTCCACTCATCTCTGCTGCAAGCACAGCACCCCAAAAAGCCCTTTTTAGGGCTATATTTCGTGCCGTTTTTTTTTTTTGTTTGTTTTTTTTTATTAGCATTTGCCTGGCTTTCAGCTGTGTGTTTAAGGCTCACAGCATATGCTGTGACTACTGCCACCACTGATATCTCCCTAACAACATTAGTTTAAATTTAACTAACCCAAAAATATAATTATTTTTCTAGTGTAATTTTTTTTCATTTTCTATCAGGCCAGTGTCACATAGCATATACTCTGGTTCATTGCTCTGTGCCAGCCAGCAGCCAGCAGTGTTAATATCCGTTTATAACATTATTTTTAATTTTAAAAAAAACACAAAAAAATATTTTTCTAGTGTAATTACATTTACTATCATGCCTGTGTCTGTCAGGCTCACTCAGCATTAATATACCTCTTTTTTTTTTCAGTCTTTTGGTTAATTGGTCTGTGCCAGGCAGCCACCCAGCACTCATATCTATTTTTCTTTCACCTTAATTTTAATATAAAAAAAAAAAAAGTTTAAATTTGTTTGCTAGTCTAATCAAATCTAATTTTCTATCCGGCCTGTGTGTTTTGCTGACATAGAGAGCCTACTGTGTTTACTTGCTGCCCTCCCTAGTCTATGAGCCACGACTCATATGTGTTTAACCTTTTTTTTAATTCCCCCCCCCAAAAAATAATTTCAATCATTTTTCTAGTGTAATCTAATAGTATTTTCTATCAGGCGTGTGTGTATCCGACATACATAGCCTACTGTTTTTAATAGCTGCCCTTCCAAGGCTATCAGCCACGACTCATATGTATGTGCTTAACCTTTTTCTTAAAATTTCCAAAAAAAAGTCTTTAAATCATTATGCTAGTGTAATCTAATTGTATTTTCTATCAGGCCTGTGTCTAACTGTCTATCTGACTTACACAGCATACTGTTGTTATAATTGCTGCCCTACGTAGCAGCCAGCCAGTGCGACCACTCATAGAGTCATATGTGCATTGCACTTCTTAACATAATTTTAATATTAAAATCTAAAATTTTAAAATATTTTGCTAGTGTAATGTAACTTAATTTTCTATCAGTCCTGTGTTTTTGTCACTTACACAGCATACTGTGTTAAATTACTGCCCTACCTACCATCCACGACTCATATCTGCCAGCCTGTCTGCCAGGCCCAAGTAGCCAATTAGTGGCACCAATCACAATTCTTGTAACAGTAATAAAAATAAAAAAAATCATAATTTTTTGGACTGCAAATATTCAGTCTCCTAGGGCCATTGAATTTCATTTACCTCCTGCCTGCCACTGCCAGCCTTTTGTGCCAGGCCGTCTAGCCAACTATTTACACCAATCATAATTGTTGTCACAGTCAGACAGTATAGTTATTAATTTAAATAAAAAAAAATTTTAGTGTTGATATTAACCCTCAGTTTGCTCGTGCCTTTGAATTGCACTTTTCTACAGCCTTCCAAGCCTGTGTGCCAGGCCTACTTATTTAGACCAATCATATTTGTTGTGACAGTATTCTAATAATTAAAAATTAAAAATTTTGGTAATAGTTGCTGTGATTTGAATCGTCAGTTTGCTGGTGCCATTGAAACGCACTTTCCTCCTGCCTTGCAGCCTGCTGTGAGCCAGGCCCCTACCTAGCCAATTGTTGTCAGCAATCATATTTCTGTTAACAGTATTGCAAAAATTGTCAATCATCACTGTTTAGACTGTCAGTAATCAGTCTCCTAGTGTCCTTGAATTGCATCTCCCTCCTGCCTGCCATCCTTTTGTGCCAGGCCGTCTTGCCAACTATTTACACCAATCCTAATTTTTTGTCACAGTATAGTTACTAATTATAATTTAAAAAAATCTTTATTGTTGATGATCTTAACCCTCAGTTTGCTCATGCCTTTGAATTGCAGTTTTCTACAGCCTTCCAAGCCTGTGTGCCAGGCCTACTTAAAAAATATTTACACCAATCATATTTGTTGTGACAGTATTCTAATAATTAAAAATTAAAATTTTTGGTAATAGTTGCTGTGATTTGAATCGTCAGTTTGCTGGTGCCATTGAAACGCACTTTCCTGCTGCCTTGCAGCCTGCTGTGAGCCAGGCCCCCACCTAGCCAATTGTTGTCAGCAATCATATTTCTGTTAACAGTATTGCAAAAATTGTCAATCATCACTGTTTAGACTGTCAGTAATCAGTCTCCTAGTGTCCTTGAATTGCATCTCCCTCCTGCCTGCCATCCTTTTGTGCCAGGCCGTCTTGCCAACTATTTACACCAATCTTAATTTTTTGTCACAGTATAGTTACTAATTAAAATTAAAAAAATCTTTATTGTTGATGATCTTAACCCTCAGTTTGCTTGTGCCTTTGAATTGCACTTTTCTACAGCCTTCCAAGCCTGTGTGCCAGGCCTACTTAAAAAATATTTACACCAATCATATTTGTTGTGACAGTATTCTAATAATTAAAAATTAAAATTTTTGGTAATAGTTGCTGTGATTTGAATCGTCAGTTTGCTGGTGCCATTGAAACGCACTTTCCTGCTGCCTTGCAGCCTGCTGTGAGCCAGGCCCCCACCTAGCCAATTGTTGTCAGCAATCATATTTCTGTTAACAGTATTGCAAAAATTGTCAATCATCACTGTTTAGACTGTCAGTAATCAGTCTCCTAGTGTCCTTGAATTGCATCTCCCTCCTGCCTGCCATCCTTTTGTGCCAGGCCGTCTTGCCAACTATTTACACCAATCCTAATTTTTTGTCGCAGTATAGTTACTAATTAAAATTAAAAAAATCTTTATTGTTGACGATCTTAACCCTCAGTTTGCTCGTGCCTTTGAATTGCACTTTTCTACAGCCTTCCAAGCCTGTGTGCCAGGCCTACTTAAAAAATATTTACACCAATCATATTTGTTGTGACAGTATTTTAATAATTAAAAATTAAAATTTTTGGTAATAGTTGCTGTGATTTGAATCGTCAGTTTGCTGGTGCCATTGAAACGCACTTTCCTGCTGCCTTGCAGCCTGCTGTGAGCCAGGCCCCCACCTAGCCAATTGTTGTCAGCAATCATATTTCTGTTAACAGTATTGCAAAAATTGTCAATCATCACTGTTTAGACTGTCAGTAATCAGTCTCCTAGTGTCCTTGAATTGCATCTCCCTCCTGCCTGCCATCCTTTTGTGCCAGGCCGTCTTGCCAACTATTTACACCAATCCTAATTTTTTGTCACAGTATAGTTACTAATTATAATTAAAAAAATCTTTATTGTTGATGATCTTAACCCTCAGTTTGCTCGTGCCTTTGAATTCAGTTGTCTACAGCCTTCCAACCCTGTGTGCCAGGCCTACTTAAAAAATATTTACACCAATCATATTTGTTGTGACAGTATTCTAATAATTAAAAATTAAAATTTTTTGGTAATAGTTGCTGTGATTTGAATTGTCAGTTTGCTGGTGCCATTGAAACGCACTTTCCTGCTGCCTTGCAGCCTGCTGTGAGCCAGGCCCCCACCTAGCCAATTGTTGTCAGCAATCATATTTCTGTTAACAGTATTGCAAAAATTGTCAATCATCACTGTTTAGACTGTCAGTAATCAGTCTCCTAGTGTCCTTGAATTGCATCTCCCTCCTGCCTGCCATCCTTTTGTGCCAGGCCGTCTTGCCAACTATTTACACCAATCCTAATTTTTTGTCACAGTATAGTTACTAATTATAATTTAAAAAATCTTTATTGTTGATGATCTTAACCCTCAGTTTGCTCGTGCCTTTGAATTGCACTTTTCTACAGCCTTCCAAGCCTGTGTGCCAGGCCTACTTAAAAAATATTTACACCAATCATATTTGTTGTGACAGTATTCTAATAATTAAAAATTAAAATTTTTGGTAATAGTTGCTTTGATTTGAATCGTCAGTTTGCTGGTGCCATTGAAACGCACTTTCCTGCTGCCTTGCAGCCTGCTGTGAGCCAGGCCCCCACCTAGCCAATTGTTGTCAGCAATCATATTTCTGTTAACAGTATTGCAAAAATTGTCAATCATCACTGTTTAGACTGTCAGTAATCAGTCTCCTAGTGTCCTTGAATTGCATCTCCCTCCTGCCTGCCATCCTTTTGTGCCAGGCCGTCTTGCCAACTATTTACACCAATCTTAATTTTTTGTCACAGTATAGTTACTAATTAAAATTAAAAAAATCTTTATTGTTGATGATCTTAACCCTCAGTTTGCTCGTGCCTTTGAATTGCACTTTTCTACAGCCTTCCAAGCCTGTGTGCCAGGCCTACTTAAAAAATATTTACACCAATCATATTTGTTGTGACAGTATTCTAATAATTAAAAATTAAAATTTTTGGTAATAGTTGCTGTGATTTGAATCGTCAGTTTGCTGGTGCCATTGAAACGCACTTTCCTGCTGCCTTGCAGCCTGCTGTGAGCCAGGCCCCCACCTAGCCAATTGTTGTCAGCAATCATATTTCTGTTAACAGTATTGCAAAAATTGTCAATCATCACTGTTTAGACTGTCAGTAATCAGTCTCCTAGTGTCCTTGAATTGCATCTCCCTCCTGCCTGCCATCCTTTTGTGCCAGGCCGTCTTGCCAACTATTTACACCAATCCTAATTTTTTGTCACAGTATAGTTACTAATTAAAATTAAAAAAATCTTTATTGTTGACGATCTTAACCCTCAGTTTGCTCGTGCCTTTGAATTGCACTTTTCTACAGCCTTCCAAGCCTGTGTGCCAGGCCTACTTAAAAAATATTTACACCAATCATATTTGTTGTGACAGTATTTTAATAATTAAAAATTAAAATTTTTGGTAATAGTTGCTGTGATTTGAATCGTCAGTTTGCTGGTGCCATTGAAACGCACTTTCCTGCTGCCTTGCAGCCTGCTGTGAGCCAGGCCCCCACCTAGCCAATTGTTGTCAGCAATCATATTTCTGTTAACAGTATTGCAAAAATTGTCAATCATCACTGTTTAGACTGTCAGTAATCAGTCTCCTAGTGTCCTTGAATTGCATCTCCCTCCTGCCTGCCATCCTTTTGTGCCAGGCCGTCTTGCCAACTATTTACACCAATCCTAATTTTTTGTCACAGTATAGTTACTAATTATAATTAAAAAAATCTTTATTGTTGATGATCTTAACCCTCAGTTTGCTCGTGCCTTTGAATTCAGTTGTCTACAGCCTTCCAAGCCTGTGTGCCAGGCCTACTTAAAAAATATTTACACCAATCATATTTGTTGTGACAGTATTCTAATAATTAAAAATTAAATTTTTTTGGTAATAGTTGCTGTGATTTGAATTGTCAGTTTGCTGGTGCCATTGAAACGCACTTTCCTGCTGCCTTGCAGCCTGCTGTGAGCCAGGCCCCCACCTAGCCAATTGTTGTCAGCAATCATATTTCTGTTAACAGTATTGCAAAAATTGTCAATCATCACTGTTTAGACTGTC
The DNA here is from genome assembly GCF_027579735.1 of Bombina bombina. Classification (NCBI taxonomy): domain Eukaryota; kingdom Metazoa; phylum Chordata; class Amphibia; order Anura; family Bombinatoridae; genus Bombina; species Bombina bombina. Next base: position 503,262,124 of record NC_069505.1, read on the forward strand.
AGTAATCAGTCTCCTAGTGTCCTTGAATTGCATCTCCCTCCTGCCTGCCATCCTTTTGTGCCAGGCCGTCTTGCCAACTATTTACACCAATCCTAATTTTTTGTCACAGTATAGTTACTAATTATAATTTAAAAAATCTTTATTGTTGATGATCTTAACCCTCAGTTTGCTCGTGCCCTTGAATTGCACTTTTCTACAGCCTTCCAAGCCTGTGTGCCAGGCCTACTTAAAAAATATTTACACCAATCATATTTGTTGTGACAGTATTCTAATAATTAAAAATTAAAATTTTTGGTAATAGTTGCTGTGATTTGAATCGTCAGTTTGCTGATGCCATTGAAACGCACTTTCCTGCTGCCTTGCAGCCTGCTGTGAGCCAGGCCCCCACCTAGCCAATTGTTGTCAGCAATCATATTTCTGTTAACAGTATTGCAAAAATTGTCAATCATCACTGTTTAGACTGTCAGTAATCAGTCTCCTAGTGTCCTTGAATTGCATCTCCCTCCTGCCTGCCATCCTTTTGTGCCAGGCCGTCTTGCCAACTATTTACACCAATCTTAATTTTTGTCACAGTATAGTTACTAATTAAAATTAAAAAAATCTTTATTGTTGATGATCTTAACCCTCAGTTTGCTCGTGCCTTTGAATTGCACTTTTCTACAGCCTTCCAAGCCTGTGTGCCAGGCCTACTTAAAAAATATTTACACCAATCATATTTGTTGTGACAGTATTCTAATAATTAAAAATTAAAATTTTTGGTAATAGTTGCTGTGATTTGAATCGTCAGTTTGCTGGTGCCATTGAAACGCACTTTCCTGCTGCCTTGCAGCCTGCTGTGAGCCAGGCCCCCACCTAGCCAATTGTTGTCAGCAATCATATTTCTGTTAACAGTATTGCAAAAATTGTCAATCATCACTGTTTAGACTGTCAGTAATCAGTCTCCTAGTGTCCTTGAATTGCATCTCCCTCCTGCCTGCCATCCTTTTGTGCCAGGCCGTCTTGCCAACTATTTACACCAATCCTAATTTTTTGTCACAGTATAGTTACTAATTAAAATTAAAAAAATCTTTATTGTTGACGATCTTAACCCTCAGTTTGCTCGTGCCTTTGAATTGCACTTTTCTACAGCCTTCCAAGCCTGTGTGCCAGGCCTACTTAAAAAATATTTACACCAATCATATTTGTTGTGACAGTATTTTAATAATTAAAAATTTAAATTTTTGGTAATAGTTGCTGTGATTTGAATCGTCAGTTTGCTGGTGCCATTGAAACGCACTTTCCTGCTGCCTTGCAGCCTGCTGTGAGCCAGGCCCCCACCTAGCCAATTGTTGTCAGCAATCATATTTCTGTTAACAGTATTGCAAAAATTGTCAATCATCACTGTTTAGACTGTCAGTAATCAGTCTCCTAGTGTCCTTGAATTGCATCTCCCTCCTGCCTGCCATCCTTTTGTGCCAGGCCGTCTTGCCAACTATTTACACCAATCCTAATTTTTTGTCACAGTATAGTTACTAATTAAAATTAAAAAAATCTTTATTGTTGACGATCTTAACCCTCAGTTTGCTCGTGCCTTTGAATTGCACTTTTCTACAGCCTTCCAAGCCTGTGTGCCAGGCCTACTTAAAAAATATTTACACCAATCATATTTGTTGTGACAGTATTTTAATAATTAAAAATTAAAATTTTTGGTAATAGTTGCTGTGATTTGAATCGTCAGTTTGCTGGTGCCATTGAAACGCACTTTCCTGCTGCCTTGCAGCCTGCTGTGAGCCAGGCCCCCACCTAGCCAATTGTTGTCAGCAATCATATTTCTGTTAACAGTATTGCAAAAATTGTCAATCATCACTGTTTAGACTGTCAGTAATCAGTCTCCTAGTGTCCTTGAATTGCATCTCCCTCCTGCCTGCCATCCTTTTGTGCCAGGCCGTCTTGCCAACTATTTACACCAATCCTAATTTTTTGTCACAGTATAGTTACTAATTATAATTAAAAAAATCTTTATTGTTGATGATCTTAACCCTCAGTTTGCTCGTGCCTTTGAATTCAGTTGTCTACAGCCTTCCAAGCCTGTGTGCCAGGCCTACTTAAAAAATATTTACACCAATCATATTTGTTGTGACAGTATTTTAATAATTAAAAATTAAAATTTTTGGTAATAGTTGCTGTGATTTGAATCGTCAGTTTGCTGGTGCCATTTAAATGCACTTTCCTGCTGCCTTGCAGCCTGCTGTGAGCCAGGCCCCAACCTAGCCAATTGTTGTCAGCAATCATATTTCTGTTAACAGTATTGCAAAAATTGTCAATCATCACTGTTTAGACTGTCAGTAATCAGTCTCCTAGTGTCCTTGAATTGCATCTCCCTCCTGCCTGCCATCCTTTTGTGCCAGGCCGTCTTGCCAACTATTTACACCAATCCTAATTTTTTGTCACAGTATAGTTACTAATTAAAATTAAAAAAATCTTTATTGTTGACGATCTTAACCCTCAGTTTGCTCGTGCCTTTGAATTGCACTTTTCTACAGCCTTCCAAGCCTGTGTGCCAGGCCTACTTAAAAAATATTTACACCAATCATATTTGTTGTGACAGTATTCTAATAATTAAAAATTAAAATTTTTGGTAATAGATGCTGTGATTTGAATCGTCAGTTTGCTGGTGCCATTGAAACGCACTTTCCTGCTGCCTTGCAGCCTGCTGTGAGCCAGGCCCCCACCTAGCCAATTGTTGTCAGAAATCATATTTCTGTTAACAGTATTGCAAAAATTGTCAATCATCACTGTTTAGACTGTCAGTAATCAGTCTCCTAGTGTCCTTGAATTGCATCTCCCTCCTGCCTGCCATCCTTTTGTGCCAGGCCGTCTTGCCAACTATTTACACCAATCCTAATTTTTTGTACCGGTATAGTTACTAATTATAATTAAAAAAATCTTTATTGTTGATGATCTTAACCCTCAGTTTGCTCGTGCCTTTGAATTCAGTTGTCTACAGCCTTCCAAGCCTGTGTGCCAGGCCTACTTAAAAAATATTTACACCAATCATATTTGTTGTGACAGTATTCTAATAATTAAAAATTAAATTTTTTTGGTAATAGTTGCTGTGATTTGAATCGTCAGTTTGCTGGTGCCATTGAAACGCACTTTCCTGCTGCCTTGCAGCCTGCTGTGAGCCAGGCCCCCACCTAGCCAATTGTTGTCAGCAATCATATTTCTGTTAACAGTATTGCAAAAATTGTCAATCATCACTGTTTAGACTGTCAGTAATCAGTCTCCTAGTGTCCTTGAATTGCATCTCCCTCCTGCCTGCCATCCTTTTGTGCCAGGCCGTCTTGCCAACTATTTACACCAATCCTAATTTTTTGTCACAGTATAGTTACTAATTATAATTTAAAAAATCTTTATTGTTGATGATCTTAACCCTCAGTTTGCTCGTGCCTTTGAATTCAGTTGTCTACAGCCTTCCAAGCCTGTGTGCCAGGCCTACTTAAAAAATATTTACACCAATCATATTTGTTGTGACAGTATTCTAATAATTAAAATTTAAAATTTTTGGTAATAGTTGCTGTGATTTGAATCGTCAGTTTGCTGGTGCCATTTAAATGCACTTTCCTGCTGCCTTGCAGCCTGCTGTGAGCCAGGCCCCAACCTAGCCAATTGTTGTCAGCAATCATATTTCTGTTAACAGTATTGCAAAAATTGTCAATCATCACTGTTTAGACTGTCAGTAATCAGTCTCCTAGTGTCCTTGAATTGCATCTCCCTCCTGCCTGCCATCCTTTTGTGCCAGGCCGTCTTGCCAACTATTTACACCAATCCTAATTTTTTGTCACAGTATAGTTACTAATTAAAATTAAAAAAATCTTTATTGTTGACGATCTTAACCCTCAGTTTGCTCGTGCCTTTGAATTGCACTTTTCTACAGCCTTCCAAGCCTGTGTGCCAGGCCTACTTAAAAAATATTTACACCAATCATATTTGTTGTGACAGTATTCTAATAATTAAAAATTAAAATTTTTGGTAATAGATGCTGTGATTTGAATCGTCAGTTTGCTGGTGCCATTGAAACGCACTTTCCTGCTGCCTTGCAGCCTGCTGTGAGCCAGGCCCCCACCTAGCCAATTGTTGTCAGAAATCATATTTCTGTTAACAGTATTGCAAAAATTGTCAATCATCACTGTTTAGACTGTCAGTAATCAGTCTCCTAGTGTCCTTGAATTGCATCTCCCTCCTGCCTGCCATCCTTTTGTGCCAGGCCGTCTTGCCAACTATTTACACCAATCCTAATTTTTTGTCACAGTATAGTTACTAATTAAAATTAAAAAAATCTTTATTGTTGACGATCTTAACCCTCAGTTTGCTCGTGCCTTTGAATTGCACTTTTCTACAGCCTTCCAAGCCTGTGTGCCAGGCCTACTTAAAAAATATTTACACCAATCATATTTGTTGTGACAGTATTTTAATAATTAAAAAATAAAATTTTTGGTAATAGTTGCTGTGATTTGAATCGTCAGTTTGCTGGTGCCATTGAAACACACTTTCCTGCTGCCTTGCAGCCTGCTGTGAGCCAGGCCCCCACCTAGCCAATTGTTGTCAGCAATCATATTTCTGTTAACAGTATTGCAAAAATTGTCAATCATCACTGTTTAGACTGTCAGTAATCAGTCTCCTAGTGTCCTTGAATTGCATCTCCCTCCTGCCTGCCATCCTTTTGTGCCAGGCCGTCTTGCCAACTATTTACACCAATCCTAATTTTTTGTCACAGTATAGTTACTAATTATAATTAAAAAAATCTTTATTGTTGATGATCTTAACCCTCAGTTTGCTCGTGCCTTTGAATTCAGTTGTCTACAGCCTTCCAAGCCTGTGTGCCAGGCCTACTTAAAAAATATTTACACCAATCATATTTGTTGTGACAGTATTCTAATAATTAAAAATTAAAATTTTTGGTAATAGTTGCTGTGATTTGAATCGTCAGTTTGCTGGTGCCATTTAAACGCACTTTCCTGCTGCCTTGCAGCCTGCTGTGAGCCAGCCCCCAACCTAGCCAATTGTTGTCAGCAATCATATTTCTGTTAACAGTATTGCAAAAATTGTCAATCATCACTGTTTAGACTGTCAGTAATCAGTCTCCTAGTGTCCTTGAATTGCATCTCCCTCCTGCCTGCCATCCTTTTGTGCCAGGCCGTCTTGCCAACTATTTACACCAATCCTAATTTTTTGTCACAGTATAGTTACTAATTAAAATTAAAAAAATCTTTATTGTTGACGATCTTAACCCTCAGTTTGCTCGTGCCTTTGAATTGCACTTTTCTACAGCCTTCCAAGCCTGTGTGCCAGGCCTACTTAAAAAATATTTACACCAATCATATTTGTTGTGACAGTATTCTAATAATTAAAAATTAAATTTTTTGGTAATAGTTGCTGTGATTTGAATCGTCAGTTTGCTGGTGCCATTGAAACGCACTTTCCTGCTGCCTTGCAGCCTGCTGTGAGCCAGGCCCCCACCTAGCCAATTGTTGTCAGCAATCATATTTCTGTTAACAGTATTGCAAAAATTGTCAATCATCACTGTTTAGACTGTCAGTAATCAGTCTCCTAGTGTCCTTGAATTGCATCTCCCTCCTGCCTGCCATCCTTTTGTGCCAGGCCGTCTTGCCAACTATTTACACCAATCCTAATTTTTTGTCACAGTATAGTTACTAATTATAATTAAAAAAATCTTTATTGTTGATGATCTTAACCCTCAGTTTGCTCGTGCCTTTGAATTCAGTTGTCTACAGCCTTCCAAGCCTGTGTGCCAGGCCTACTTAAAAAATATTTACACCAATCATATTTGTTGTGACAGTATTCTAATAATTAAAAATTAAATTTTTTTGGTAATAGTTGCTGTGATTTGAATCGTCAGTTTGCTGGTGCCATTGAAACGCACTTTCCTGCTGCCTTGCAGCCTGCTGTGAGCCAGGCCCCCACCTAGCCAATTGTTGTCAGCAATCATATTTCTGTTAACAGTATTGCAAAAATTGTCAATCATCACTGTTTAGACTGTCAGTAATCAGTCTCCTAGTGTCCTTGAATTGCATCTCCCTCCTGCCTGCCATCCTTTTGTGCCAGGCCGTCTTGCCAACTATTTACACCAATCCTAATTTTTTGTCACAGTATAGTTACTAATTATAATTAAAAAAATCTTTATTGTTGATGATCTTAACCCTCAGTTTGCTCATGCCTTTGAATTCAGTTGTCTACAGCCTTCCAAGCCTGTGTGCCAGGCCTACTTAAAAAATATTTACACCAATCATATTTGTTGTGACAGTATTCTAATAATTAAAAATTAAATTTTTTTGGTAATAGTTGCTGTGATTTGAATCGTCAGTTTGCTGGTGCCATTGAAACGCACTTTCCTGCTGCCTTGCAGCCTGCTGTGAGCCAGGCCCCCACCTAGCCAATTGTTGTCAGCAATCATATTTCTGTTAACAGTATTGCAAAAATTGTCAATCATCACTGTTTAGACTGTCAGTAATCAATCTCCTAGTGTCCTTGAATTGCATCTCCCTCCTGCCTGCCATCCTTTTGTGCCAGGCCGTCTTGCCAACTATTTACGCCAATCCTAATTTTTTGTCACAGTATAGTTACTAATTATAATTAAAAAAATCTTTATTGTTGATGATCTTAACCCTCAGTTTGCTCGTGCCTTTGAATTCAGTTGTCTACAGCCTTCCAAGCCTGTGTGCCAGGCCTACTTAAAAAATATTTACACCAATCATATTTGTTGTGACAGTATTCTAATAATTACAAATTAAAATTTTTGGTAATAGTTGCTGTGATTTGAAACCTCAGTTTGCTGGTGCCATTGAATAGCACTTTCCTCCTGCCTTGCAGCCTGCTGTGAGCCAGGCCCACCTAGCCAATTGTTGTCAGCAATCATATTTCTTTTAACAGTATTGCAAAAATTGTCAATCATCACTGTTTTGACTGTCATTAATCAGTCTCCTAGTGTCCTTGAATTGCATCTCCCTCCTGCCTGCCATCCTTTTGTGCCAGGCCGTCTTGCCAACTATTTATTCCAATCCTAATTGTTGTCACAGTATAGTTACTAATTTAAATTAAAAAAATCTTTATTGTTGATCTTAATACTCATTTTGCTTGTGCCATTGAATTGCACTTTTCTACTGCCTGCCAGCCTGTGTGCCAGGCCCAACTATCCAATTAGTGCTAGCAATCATATTTCTTTTAACAGTACTGCAAAATTTGTCAATCAACACTGTTTTGACTGTCAATCTGCAGTCTACTAGTGCCCTTGAATTGCATTTTCCTCCTGCCTGCCTGCCTGTGTGCCAGTCCCAACTAGCCAATTAGTGCCACCACTCATATTTATTGTAACAGGATTGGAATTTTTGTTAATCATAACTGTTTTGACTGTGATTCTTCAGTCTCCTAGTGCCATTGAATTGCAGTTTCCTTTCTCCCAGCGTGTGTGCCAGACAGGCTCATTTGCCAAATAGTGCCAAACAATCATATTTGTTGCCACAGTACTAGTAATATTTCAAAAAATTAACAATTTGTGATTTTTAAAACATCTGTCTTTTTTGTTGTTGTCAGTCTCACAGCGTATACTGTGCCCACTTTCACAGTGCCACCACTCAATTGGTGTAATAGTATTGTTAGTGTCCATTTAAAAAAAAATGACAGGCAGAGGCAGGCCACCCCGCAGGTTCCGTGGTCGTGGTGCTGTGATTCCTTTAGACCCTACAAATATGCACATTGTTCAGATGCCGGGTGCCAGGGGGGATGCAAAAACTTCTGAGGAGGACCTAGTTGAATGGCTAACACAGGAAACCCAATCTTCTTCAGCTTCCGCTGCTAGTCCTCCTAACCTTGACGCACCATCTAAGTCCATCTGTGCTTTGGGCAGGTCTCAAGTGACCAGTGACACTCCGCCGCCTGTCGCCACCACCAACACTAGCACCACAGCCGCTTCACTTGATCTGTCACAGGAGTTATTGACACATCATTTTGAAGAAATGAGTGATGCGCAACCATCATTGACAGAGGATGTAGATAATAGTGATCAGTCTCAGTCAGGCACCATTACCGACATGCAGGTACGGTGTGATGATGATGGTGATGTTGTACCCGCTGCTGCTTCCTTTCTTGATGTTTCAGATACAAGTGAAGCGGTTGATGATGATGTGTCGGTGGATGTCACGTGGGTGCCTGCTAGAAGAGAAGAAGAAGAGGGGGAAAGTTCAGATGGGGAGACAGAGAGGAGGAGGAGGAGGAGACGATTTGGAAGCACGGGGAGGTCGTCTCAAGGAGCTAGTGGCACAGTCAGACAGCATGCATCGTCACCAGGGGTCAGCCAGACAGCCCGCCGACGCCCATCAACGCATGCTGTTGCCACCACCAGAATGCCGTCATCGCAGAGCTCAGCAGTGTGGCATTTTTTTTTGTGTGTCTGCCTCTGACAACAGCGATGCCATTTGCAACCTGTGCCAAAAGAAACTGAGTCGTGGGAAGTCCAACAGCCACCTAGGTACAACTGCTTTGCGAAGGCACATGGTCTCCCATCACAAAGGCCGATGGGAAGAACACATGAGTAGAAGCAGCACACAAAGTGAAAGCCGCCCTCCTCCTCCTGCTCCAGCATCTTCAGCCACGTCAACCAGTGCTGTCCTCCTTGCCCCCTCTCAACCATCCTCCACTCAGTCTCTCTTGCGTAGCAGTTCCTGGTCATCTGCCCACAGTCAGGTGTCTGTCAAGGACATGTTTGAGCGTAAGAAGCCAATTTCTCAAAGTCACCCCCTTGCCCGGCGTCTGACAGCTGGCTTGTCTGAACTCTTAGCCCGCCAGCTTTGTCCATACAAGCTGGTGGAGTCTGATGCTTTCAAAAAATTTGTATCTATTGGGACACCGCAGTGGAAGGTACCTGGCCGAAATTTCTTTTCACAAAAGGCAATCCCAAACCTGTACTCTGTTGTGAGAAAGGAAGTTATGGCATGTGTGGCACACAGCGTTGGGGCAAGGGTCCATATGACCACGGATAGCTGGTCTGCAAAGCATGGTCAGGGCAGGTATATCACCTACACTGCGCATTGGGTAAACCTGCTGACTTCTGACAAGCATGGAATGCGTGGCTCTGCAGAAGAGTTGGTGACACCGCCACGACTTGCAGGCAGGCCTGCTGCTACCTCCTCTACTCCTCCTACTCCATCCTCTTCCATAACCTCTTCCTCGGCTGAGTCCTCGTCAACTTCTGCGTCTTGCTCCACATCTATGGCACCCCCCCAGCTCCCCAGGTACTATGCTACATCCCGGGTACGGCAGTGTCACGCCGTCTTGGGGTTGACTTGCCTGAAAGCGGAGAGTCACACCGCACCAGCACTCCTGACCGCCCTGAACGTACAGGTGGATCAGTGGCTGACTCCGCACCAACTGGAGATTGGCAAGGTTGTTTCTGACAATGGAAGTAATTTGGTGGCGGCATTGAAATTGGGCAAGTTGACACATGTGCCGTGCATGGCACATGTGTGTAATCTGATTGTACAACGATTTGTCCATAAGTACCCACGCTTACAGGACGTCCTGAAGCAGGCCAGGAAGGTGTGTGGCCATTTCAGGCGTTCCTACACGGCCATGGCGCACTTGTCTGATATCCAGCGTCGAAACAACCTGCCAGTGAGGCGCTTGATTTGCGACAGCCCGACACGGTGGAATTCAACACTCCTAATGTTTGACCGCCTGCTCCAACAAGAAAAAGCTGTTAATGAGTATTTGTATGACCGGGGTGCTAGGACAGCCTCTGGGGAGCTGGGGATATTTTTGCCAAATTACTGGACGCTCACCATCACCCCCACAAACAGCCGAATCAGCATTGCTTGCTGGACCTGCGGCAACGCAGGAAGAGGATTGTGAGGAAGAGGAGTCAGAGGAGGAATGTGGCTTTGGGGAGGATGAGGAGGAGGAAGACCGAGCACAACAGTCATCCCAGGGTGCTAGTTGTTGTCACCTCTCAGGTACCCGTGGTGTTGTACGTGGCTGGGGGGAAGAAGATACCATCAGTGAGATCAGTGAGGAGGAGGAACGCGACATGATTAGCTCAGCATCCAACCTTGTTCAAATGGGTTCTTTCATGCTGTCGTGCCTGTTGAGGGACCCTCGTATAAAAAAGCTGAAGGAGAACGACCTGTACTGGGTGTCCACGCTCCTCGACCCCCGGTATAAGCATAAAGTGCCTGAAATGTTACCAAATTCCCGCAAGTCGGAAAGGATGGAGCATTTTCATAATAAATTAAAAACTATGCTTTTATACAGCGTATAAGGGTGATGTCACAGCACCACGGGAATGTAACAGGGGAAGAGATGAAATTAATCCTCCTCCTCCCACGACCACGGCGGCAAGGACCGGGCGCTTTCCTGACGTCTTGTTGATGGAGGACATGCGTACCTTTTTAACTCCCATGCACCATCAGAGCCTTTCGGGATCCAGCCTTAGAGAAAGACTCAACCGACAGGTAGCAGACTACCTAGCTTTAACTGCGGATCTCAACACTCTCAGGAGCGATGGACCCCTTGACTACTGGGTGTGCAGGCTGGACTTGTGGCCTGAGCTATCCCAATTTGCAATGGAACTTCTGGCCTGCCCCGCTTCAAGTGTCCTGTCCGAAAGGACTTTTAGTGCAGCAGGAGGTTTTGTCACTTAGAAGAGAAGTCGCCTAGGTCAAAAAAGCCTTGACTATCTCACTTTTATAAAAATGAATGAGGGCTGGATCCCGAAGGGACTGACATTGGGCGATACATTTGAATAAAAAACTACTGATTATGATATGAGCTGCCTTGGGCTACAACTGTTACACAGGCTGGCCTTTTTTTCTTGGTTATAAAGACGGAGGACTTGCTTGACTTATCCGCCAACAATTAGTGTTCAAGCCACAAGCTTTTCGGGCACTTTATAAATGTTTTACAAACATCGATTTTTCTGGCCGCTGCTACAGCAGTTGCTCCAACAATACCCCAATGTTTCAGTCATTTGTACATTCCTAATTTTTCTGGCCTCTGCTGCATCTCTGTGGGTACAAAACTCAAATAAAAAAAATAAGGCACATAACACTAGTGATTAAACTGTTACGAATTGTACAACTTTACACACCACTCATATCCGGTGGACCATTCAATTGAACGCAAAATGCAACAAATTTGAAAGAGTAGGACTGACCAAGCATCTTTATCCGTCTCTTGGTTGATCTAAATTATCTCCGTGTTCCATCTATGACATACCTGTACTCTATTGTGCAAAAGGGTGGCATATGTTTTGTTTCATGCTGTTGTGCCTGTTGCGGGTCGTGGCCCATGATATAAAAAGGCTGAAGGAGAACGACCTGTAGTAATGGTTGCCCCATCCAGTTTTTATAAAAATGTTCCTGGTTCCTCTCAATTATCTTTGGGTTTCTAAAATGGATGCCATACCTGTACTCGCTTGTGCAAAAGGATGGCATATGTGGTGGTGTTTCCTGCAGTTGTTTCTGTTGAGGGTGCTGGACCCTCTTATAAAAAAGCTGAAGGTGAACGACCTGGAGTGGGAGTCCAAGCCTGGTTTTTGGTGCTATTTCACTTTTACAAACAATTATCTGTCATTTTCACAAATCAATGCCGTACCAGTACTCTATTGTTCCAAAGTATGCCATATGTTCTCTTTCCTGCTGGTATTTTGTTTGAGGGTCCTGGACACTCTTATAAAAAGGCCTAAGGTGAAAGAGGTGTACTGGGTGTCCACTCATTTTTATTTTCTATTTCTCATTTGACCAAAATTATCTCTGGTTTTGTAAAATCAATGCCGTACCTGTACTCTATTGTTCAAAAGGATGCCATACGTCCTCTTTCCTGCTGGTGTTTTTTTTTGAGTGTCCAGGACCATCTTATAAAAAGGCCTAAGGAGAAAGAGGTGTACTGGTTGGCCACTCATTGTTATTTTTCTATTGAACAATTGACCAAAATGATCTCTGTGTTTGTAAAATCAATGCTGTACCTGTACTCTATTGTTCAAAAGGATGCCATACGTCCTCTTTCCTGCTGGGTTTTTTTTGAGGGTCCAGGACCCTCTTATAAAAAGGCCTAAGGAGAAAGAGGTGTACTGGCTGTCCATCGAATCATTTTTTTTATTCAAATTTACATTTTAAAAAAAAATTCTATGGGTTTCTAAAATCTATGCCTTTCCTGTACTCTATTGTTCAAAAGTATGCCATATGTCCTTTTTCCTGCTGGTTTTTTGTTTGAGGGTCCTGGACCCTCTTATAAAAATGCATTATGGATAAAGAATTGTACCTGGTGACTGTCCATCCAATCATTTTTTTTAATTCAAATTCACGGTTGCAACAAATTATCCCCGGGTTTCTAAAATCAATGCCTTTCCTATAATCTTTTTTTCACAAAGGATGTCATATGTCCTCTTTCCTACTGCTGGTTTTGTTGAGTGTCCTGGAGCCTCTGCTAAAAAGGCCGAAGGATAAAGAAGTGTACTGGGTGTCTATTCAATGTTTTTTTAGATTTCACAGTTGTAACTTATTTTTTCTGTCTTTCAAAAATCAATGCCTTTCCTGTAATCTATTTTTCAAAAGGATGCCATATGTCCTCTTTCATGCTGTTCTTTCTGTTGAGGCTCCGGGACACTCTTTTAAAAAGGCCTAAGGATAAAGAAGTGTACTGGGTGTCCAATCAATGTTTTTTTTTCTATTTCCCGGGTCATATAACTGATCTCTGTGTTTCTACAATCAATGCCTTTCCTGTAATCTAATTTTCAAAAGTATGCCATATTTCCTCTTTCCTGCTCGTGTTTTTTTTGAGGGTCCAGGACCCTCTTATAAAAAGGCCTAAGGAGAAAGTGGTGTACTGGGTGTCCATCGAATCATTTTTTTGATTCAAATTTACATTTGCAAAAAATTATCTATGGGTTTCTAAAATCAATGCCTTTCCTGTACTCTTACTGTATTGTTAAAAAGTATGCCATATGTCCCCTTTCCTGCTGGTGTTTTGTTTGAGGGTCCTGGACCCTCTTATAAAAAGGCCTAGGGAGAAAGAATTGTACTGGGTGTCCATCCAACCATTTTTTTTATTCAAATTCACGGTTGCAACAAATTATCCCCGGTTTTCTAAAATCAATGCCTTTCCTATAATCTTTTTTTCACAAAGGATGCCATATGTCCTCTTTCCTACTGCTGGTTTTGTTGAGTGTCCTGGAGCCTCTGCTAAAAAGGCCGAAGGATAAAGAAGTGTACTGGGTGTCTATTCAATGTTTTTTTAGATTTCACATGTGTATCTTATTTTTTCTGTCTTTCAAAAATCAATGCCTTTCCTGTAATCTATTTTTCAAAAGGATGCCATATGTCCTCTTTCATGCTGTTCTTTCTGTTGAGGCTCCGGGACACTCTTCTAAAAAGGCCTAAGGATAAATAAGTGTACTGGGTGTACAGGGAGTGCAGAATTATTAGGCAAGTTGTATTTTTGAGGATTAATTTTATTATTGAACAACAACCATGTTCTCAATGAACCCAAAAAACTCATTTATATCAAAGCTGAATATTTTTGGAAGTAGTTTTTAGTTGTTTTTAGTTTTAACTATTTTAGGGGGATATCTGTGTGTGCAGGTGACTATTACTGTGCATAATTATTAGGCAACTTAACAAAAAACAAATATATACCCATTTCAATTATTTATTTTTACCAGTGAAACCAATATAACATCTCAACATTCACAAATATAAATTTCTGACATTCAAAAACAAAACAAAAACAAATCAGTGACCAATATAGCCACCTTTCTTTGAAAGGACACTCAAAAGCCTGCCATCCATGGATTCTGTCAGTGTTTTGATCTGTTCACCATCAACATTGCGTGCAGCAGCAACCACAGCCTCCCAGACACTGTTCAGAGAGGTGTACTGTTTTCCCTCCTTGTAAATCTCACATTTGATGATGGACCACAGGTTCTCAATGGGGTTCAGATCAGGTGAACAAGGAGGCCATGTCATTAGATTTTCTTCTTTTATACCCTTTCTTGCCAGCCACGCTGTGGAGTACTTGGACGCGTGTGATGGAGCATTGTCCTGCATGAAAATCATGTTTTTCTTGAAGGATGCAGACTTCTTCTTGTACCACTGCTTGAAGAAGGTGTCTTCCAGAAACTGGCAGTAGGACTGGGAGTTGAGCTTGACTCCATCCTCAACCCGAAAAGGCCCCACAAGCTCATCTTTGATGATACCAGCCCAAACCAGTACTCCACCTCCACCTTGCTGGTGTCTGAGTCGGACTGGAGCTCTCTGCCCTTTACCAATCCAGCCACGGGCCCATCCATCTGGCCCATGAAGACTCACTCTCATTTCATCAGTCCATAAAACCTTAGAAAAATCAGTCTTGAGATATTTCTTGGCCCAGTCTTGACGTTTCAGCTTGTGTGTCTTGTTCAGTGGTGGTCGTCTTTCAGCCTTTCTTACCTTGGCCATGTCTCTGAGTATTGCACACCTTGTGCTTTTGGGCACTCCAGTGATGTTGCAGCTCTGAAATATGGCCAAACTGGTGGCAAGTGGCATCTTGGCAGCTGCACGCTTGACTTTTCTCAGTTCATGGGCAGTTATTTTGCATCTTGGTTTTTCCACATGCTTCTTGCGACCCTGTTGACTATTTTGAATGAAACACTTGATTGTTCGATGATCACGCTTCAGAAGCTTTGCAATTTTAAGAGTGCTGCATCCCTCTGCAAGATATCTCACTATTTTTGACTTTTCTGAGCCTGTCAAGTCCTTCTTTTGACCCATTTTGCCAAAGGAAAGGAAGTTGCCTAATAATTATGCACACCTGATATAGGGTGTTGATGTCATTAGACCACACCCCTTCTCATTACAGAGATGCACATCACCTAATATGCTTAATTGGTAGTAGGCTTTCGAGCCTATACAGCTTGGAGTAAGACAACATGCATAAAGAGGATGATGTGGTCAAAATACTCATTTGCCTAATAATTCTGCACTCCCTGTATAATCTATGTTTTTTTAGATTTCACGGTTGCAACTAATGATCTCTGTGTTTCTAAAATCAATGCCTTTCCTGTAATCATTTTTTTCAAAAGGATGCCATATGTCCTCTTTCCTGCTGCTGGTTTTGTGGAGGGTCCTGGAGCCTCTGCTAAAAAGGCCTAAGGATAAAGAAGTGTACTGGGTGTATAATCTATGTTTTTTTAGATTCCACGTTTGCAAAAAATTATCCACGGGTTTCTAAAATCAATGCCTTTCCAGTAATCTATTATTCACAAGGATGCCATATGTACTTTTTGATGCTGTTGTTTCGGTTGAGGCTCCAGGAGCCTCTTATTAAAAAGGCCTAATGAAAAATAAGTGTACTGGGTGTCTAATCAATGTTTTTTTCGATTTACCGTTTGCAACTAATGATCTCTGTGTTTCTGAAATCAATGCCTTTCCTATAATCATTTTTTCCAAAGGATGCCATATGTCCTCTTTCCTGCTGCTGGTTTTGTCGAGGGTCCTGGAGCCTCTGCTGCGCATAATAAAGAAAAAAAATTAATTTAACTTGACTTAATAACTGAAGCATGACTTCAGGAGTCAGGTGTGGTCGTAGGTAGTGGTTGTTGTTAGCAGATTATTTTTATTGCAAATTGCAATTGCCACAGCGTGCATAAAATGTGCGTCACTAGTCCAAATTGTTATTTTTTTTTTTTCATTCAGGATTAGTTTGGGGTACGGCGCAATATTGGAAACGCAAAAAACAGGTCTCCATACCCGTTGATATAAGGGGTGACTACTACTGCTTTTACCAGGCTCCTCTTGGATAGCCCCAGAAAGTGTGACTATGAATCCCAAAAGAAAATTAAATTAAGGTTGAAAACTAACTCCAAAGTAACTTGTAAGACCTGGAGCTCCTCAAACACACGTCCTACCTTAACAGCTATAGGCTCCACAACCCACAAATCTTAACTTTTTCATGCCAATTGAGATTGCCACAGCTGGAACAACAGTAAATAACATGTGCGTCACCACAGTCTCCGAAGCTGTTGTCGGATGTATACAAAAACACTGATAAAGTATTCCTTTAGGAGCGCAAAGAGATGGCTACCAGAACACCAGGAACTTCACAAGAGTGGCTGTATTGTGTTTCTGGTGATGTTTGAGACATCTGGGTAGTGTACAGGGAGGGCAAAAATCGTCTCCATCTCTGTGCACCAAAGGACATGACGTCCTTGTCATCCATAAGCACATGAAATTGCTGGCATTTTTGTTGCTTCAAGAAGTTCATTTTTTGTGGTGATAGATAGTACTGAATTAAATAAACTTTGGTTTCCTACCATACTCAAGACAATCTTGTAGTTCAAGCTTCGGACTTGCTGTTGGAAACAGTGGGCTGTCCATAGCAGGAAGATGATTTAGACAGAAGTAACGGGCTCTGCTTGCAGGTGACACATGTTTATCGTCAATCATCAAAGGGGTTGCGTGCAGAATATGGCTGATGGCCCCTTATTCACATGTTTGTCCAGAGCAACAACATTTGCAAACAGCCAGAAGAGAGGTCGGTTCTCATCAGCCTTAAGTTGAGCTT
This sequence comes from Bombina bombina, assembly GCF_027579735.1. Taxonomy (NCBI): domain Eukaryota; kingdom Metazoa; phylum Chordata; class Amphibia; order Anura; family Bombinatoridae; genus Bombina; species Bombina bombina. The sequence continues at coordinate 503,278,711 of NC_069505.1, forward strand.
CAATTACCAAATGCTGATATTCAATAAATAGACAAACAGTGTCTTAAAAAACACATTTGCAATATGGATTCAGCAGAGCAAGGTCATTGCTAGTATTTCCCACAGTAACAAAATTAAAATGACACAACTCCGCAATCTTCCCCTTCACATTATTATTGTCACACTCCATTGTACTCCTATGCCCACCTCCCTGCTCTTGTTTTTGTTGAGGATCCTGGAGCCTCTGCTAAAAAGGCCTAAGGATAAATAAGTGTACTTGGTGTATAATCGAAGTTTTTTGTGATTTCACGTTTGCAACTAATGATCTCTGTGTTTCTAAAATCAATGCCTTTCCTGTAATCTAATTTTCTAAAGGATGCCATATGTCCTCTTTCATGCTGCTGGTTTTGAGGAGGGTCCTGGAGCCTCTGCTAAAAAGGCCTAAGGATAAAAAAGTGTACTTGGTGTATAATCGAAGTTTTTTGTGATTTCACGGTTGCAACTAATGATCTCTGTGTTTCTAAAATCAATGCCTTTCCTATAATCATTTTTTTCAAAAGGATGTCATATGTCCTCTTTCCTGCTGCTGGTTTTGTCGAGGGTCCTGGAGCCTCTGCTGCGCATAATAAAGAAAAAAAAATTAATTTAACTTGACTTAATAACTGAAGCATGACTTCAGGAGTCAGGTGTGGTCGTAGGTAGTGGTTGTTGTTAGCAGATTATTTTTATTGCAAATTGCAATTGCCACAGCGTGCATAAAATGTGCGTCACTAGTCCAAATTGTTATTTTTTTTTTTTCATTCAGGATTAGTTTGGGGTACGGCGCAATATTGGAAACGCAAAAAAACAGGTCTCCATACCCGTTGATATAAGGGGTGACTACTACTGCTTTTACCAGGCTCCTCTTGGATAGCCCCAGAAAGTGTGACTATGAATCCCAAAAAGAAAATTAAATTAAGGTTGAAAACTAACTCCAAAGTAACTTGTAAGACCTGGAGCTCCTCAAACACACGTCCTACCTTAACAGCTATAGGCTCCACAACCCACAAATCTTAACTTTTTCATGCCAATTGATATTGCCACAGCTGGAACAACAGTAAATAACATGTGCGTCACCACAGTCTCCGAAGCTGTTGTCGGATGTATACAAAAACACTGATAAAGTATTCCTTTAGGAGCGCAAAGAGCTGGCTACCGGAACACCAGGAACTTCACAAGAGTGGCTGTATTGTGTTTCTGGTGATGTTTGAGACATCTGGGTAGTGTACAGGGAGGGCAAAAATCGTCTCCATCTCTGTGCACCAAAGGACATGACGTCCTTGTCATCCATAAGCACATGAAATTGCTGGCATTTTTGTTGCTTCAAGAAGTTCATTTTTTGTGGTGATAGATAGTACTGAATTAAATAAACTTTGGTTTCCTACCATACTCAAGACAATCTTGTATTTCAAAATTCGTACTTGCTGTGGGAAACAGTGGCCTGTCCATACCAGGAAGATGATTTAGACAGAAGTAACGAGCTCTGCTTGCAGGTGACACATGTTTATCGTCAATCATCAAAGGGGTTGCGTGCAGAATATGGCTGATGGCCCCTTATTCACATGTTTGTCCAGAGCCACAACATTTGCAAACAGCCAGAAGAAAGGTCGTTTCTCACCAGCCTAAGTTGAGCTTCATTTAACAAATGCTGATATTCAAAAAAATAGACAAACAGTGCCTTAAATAACACATTTGCGATATGGATTCACCAGAGCAAGGTCATTGCAAGTACTAAGTTCCCACGATAACAAAATTAAAATGCCACAACTATGCAATCTTCACCTTCAGATTATTATTGTCACACTCCATTGTACTCCTATGCCCAGCTCCCTGCTCTTGTTTTTGTTGAGGGTCCTGGAGCCTCTGCTGAAAAGGCCTATGGATAATAAAGTGTACTGGGTGTCTGTTCAATTTTTTTTTTGATTTCCCGGTTGCAAGTAATTATCTCAGTGTTTCTAAAATCAATGCCTTTCCTGTAATCTATAATTCAAAAAGATTGACATATGTCCTCTTTCATGCTGTTGTTTCAGTTGCGGCTCCGGGACCCTCGTATTAATAAGGCCTGAGGATAAATAAGTGTAACCGGTGTCTAATGAATGTTTTTTTCTATTACACGGGTCATATAAATGATCTGTGGGTTTCTAAAATCAATGCCTTTCCTGTAATCTTTTATTCAAAAGTATGACATATCTCCTCTTTCATGCTGTTGTTTCGGTTGAGGCTCCGGGACCCTCGTATTAAAAAGGCCTGAGCATAAATAAGTGTCACGTGTGTGTAATCAATTTTTTTTTCTAATTTCACGGTTGCAAATAATGATCTGTGGGTTTCTAAAATCAATGCCTTTCCTGTAATCTTTTATTCAAAAGGATGACATATCTCCTCTTTCATGCTGTTGTTTCGGTTGAGGCTCCGGGACCCTCGTATTAAAAAGGCCTGAGCATAAATAAGTGTCACGGCTGTCTAATCAATGTTTTTGTCTAATTTCACGGTTGCAAATAATGATCTGTGGATTTCTAAAATCAATGCCTTTCCTGTAATCTTTTATTCAAAAGGATGACATATCTCCTCTTTCATGCTGTTGTTTCGGTTGAGGCTCCGGGACCCTCGTATTAAAAAGGCCTGAGCATAAATAAGTGTCATGGCTGTGTAATCAATTTTTTTTTCAAATTTCACGGTTGCAAATAATGATCTGTGGCTTTCTAAAATCAATGCCTTTCCTGTAATCTTTTATTCAAAAGGATGACATATCTCCTCTTTCATGCTGTTGTTTCGGTTGAGGCTCCGGGACCCTCGTATTAAAAAGGCCTGAGCATAAATAAGTGTCACGGCTGTGTAATCAATTTTTTTTTCTAAATTCACGATTGCAAATAATGATCTGTGGGTTTCTAAAATCAATGCCTTTACTGTAATCTTTTATTCAAAAGGATGACAGTACTACCAAAATACAGCCAATGAAGGGCCTTAGGAAGACTGAGCCAAGGTTGGATTGTAGTATTTGGTTAGGCTAATCATGATGGCCATGTAGACCACCACCACCGAGAGTCCTGGAAGTAACAGGGATGATGAGATGAAAGAGCTAAGAATAGTAGAACTTGAAACAACAGAGTTAGCCATGGGTGTTAGTGCAAAACCGCTTGTTTTATTTTTGGCTTTGGGTGCGGCTATTCATGCAGGCCATATAGAGCTGACAACATTCAGTGTCGTATCAGCTATTAAACTAATAAGAACAGTACTACCAAAATACAGCCAATGAAGGGCCTTAGGAAGACTGGGCCAAGGTTGGATTGTAGTATTTGGTTAGGCTAATCATGATGGCCATGTAGACCACCACCACCGAGAGTCCTGGAAGTAACAGGGATGATGAGATGAAAGAGCTAAGAATAGTAGAACTTGAAACAACAGAGTTAGCCATGGGTGTTAGTGCAAAACCGCTTGGCTTTTTTTTGGCTTTGGGTGCAGCTATTCATGCAGGCCATATAGAGCTGACAACATTCAGTGTCGTATCAGCTATTAAACTAATAAGAACAGTACTACCAAAATACAGCCAATGAAGGGCCTTAGGAAGACTGGGCCAAGGTTGGATTGTAGTATTTGGTTAGGCTAATCATGATGGCCATGTAGACCACCACCACCGAGAGTCCTGGAAGTAACAGGGATGATGAGATGAAAGAGCTAAGAATAGTAGAACTTGAAACAACAGAGTTAGCCATGGGTGTTAGTGCAAAACCGCTTGGCTTTTTTTTGGCTTTGGGTGCGGCTATTCATGCAGGCCATATAGAGCTGACAACATTCGGTGTCGTATCAGCTATTAAACTAATAAGAACAGTACTACCAAAATACAGCCAATGAAGGGCCTTAGGAAGACTGAGCCAAGGTTGGATTGTAGTATTTGGTTAGGCTAATCATGATGGCCATGTAGACCACCATAGTAATAAGAACAGTACTACCAAAATACAGCCAATGAAGGGCCTTAGGAAGACTGAGCCAAGGTTGGATTGTAGTATTTGGTTAGGCTAATCATGATGGCCATGTAGACCACCACCACCGAGAGTCCTGGAAGTAACAGGGATGATGAGATGAAAGAGCTAAGAATAGTAGAACTTGAAACAACAGAGTTAGCCATGGGTGTTAGTGCAAAACCGCTTGGCTTTTTTTTGGCTTTGGGTGCGGCTATTCATGCAGGCCATATAGAGCTGACAACATTCGGTGTCGTATCAGCTATTAAACTAATAAGAACAGTACTACCAAAATACAGCCAATGAAGGGCCTTAGGAAGACTGAGCCAAGGTTGGATTGTAGTATTTGGTTAGGCTAATCATGATGGCCATGTAGACCACCACCACCGAGAGTCCTGGAAGTAACAGGGATGATGAGATGAAAGTGCTAAGAATAGTACTACTTGAAACAACAGAGTTAGCCATGGATGTTAATCCAAGACCGCTTGGATTTATTTTTGTATTGGGTGCAGCTAATCATGCAGGCCATATAGAGCTGACAACATTCGGTGTTGTATCAGCTATAAAAATAATAAGAACTGTACTATCAAAATACAGACAATGAAGGGCCTATGAAGACTGAGCAAAGGTTGGATTGTAGTATTTTGTTCGGCTAATCATGATGGCCATGTAGACCGCCCGTAACAGGGATGAAAGTGCTAAGAATAGTACTAATTGAAACAACAGAGTTAGCCATGGGTGTTAGTCTAAGAACACTCGGCTTTTTTTTGGGTTTGGGTGCAGCTAATCATGAAGGACAGATAGACCTGCCACCATTTGGTGTTGTAACAGGTATGAAAATGCAAAGAACAGTACTACATAACACAACCTACTTACCATGGGTCCAAGAACATATGTTTGGTTGTTATATTTTGTAAGGGTAATCATGCAGGCCATATAGACCTCCACCGATAGGGTGAGTATGAGTAACAGCTATTAAAATGCGAAGGACATTACTAATTAACACAACATAGTTACCATGGGTCGCAGACCAAGAGCAGATGTCTTATTATTATATTTTGTATGGGTAATCATCCAGGCCGTATAGACCTCACCAAATAGGGGGAGTTACAGAGATTAAAGTGCTAAGAATGGTAGTACTTAAAACACAACCTCGTTAAAATAGGTAGCAGACCACATGTCTTATTATTATAATTTTTCAGGGTAATCTGGCAGGCCATATAGAACTCCCACGATAGGGGGGGGGGGGGGAACAGGGATTAAAGTGCTAAGAAAAGTACTAATTGACACAAGCTAGTTGGGTCCAAGAACGCATGTTTGATTATTAGAATTTATTAGGGTAATTATATATCTAACAAATATATCTATTTCTCTTCTATTGATTCTATCTAACTATCAATCTATGTATATCTATCTATCCTATCTATCACTATCAATCTATCTTCTGTCCGGGATGTTTTGAGACAGCCACTTTGGGAATGTTAGTTGATTTAGACCCATTATGGCTTAAAAGCAGACTCTGCATCAACTATGTAATTTTCCATGGAGTTTTGCCAGGGATCCCCCTCCAGCATGCAACAGTCCAGGTGTTAGGACCCTTGAAACAACTTTTCCATCACTATTGTGGCCAGAAAGAGTCCTTGTAGGTTTTAAAGTTTGCCTGCCTATTGAATTCAATGGCGGTTCGCGCGGTTCGCGCGTTTGCGAACAATACCGGAAGTTCGAGTCCGCGGTTCGCGAACCGAAAATTTTAGGTTCGCGACATCACTACTTTTGAGCCCTTCAAAGATGTCCTATAGCATGCAGGGGACTGCTGAGGGAAGCTGAATGTCTCTGTCTGTAATTTTAACTGCGCAAAAAAGCGCTAAAATAGGCCCCTCCCACTCATATTACAACAGTGGAAAGCCTCAGGAAACTGTTTCTAGGCAAAAATCAAGCCAGCCATGTGGAAAAACTAGGCCCCAATAAGTTTTATCACCAAAGCATATATAAAAACGATTAAACATGCCAGCAAACGTTTTATATTGCACATTAATCAGAGTATATACCTCTGATAGCAAGCCTGATACTAGTTGCTATTAAATCACTGTATTTAGGCTTAACTTACATTAGTCCGGTATCAGCAGCATTTTCTAGCAAATTCCATCCCTAGAAAAACTTAAACTGCACATATCTTATTGCAGGATACCCTGCACGCCATTCTCCCTCTGAAGTTACCTCACTCCTCAGACATATGTGAGAACAGCAGTGGATCTTAGTTACTTCTGCTAAGATCATAGAAAAACGCAGGCAGATTCTTCTTCTAAATGCTGCCTGAGATAAAATAGTACAACTCCGGTACCATTTAAAAACAATAAACTTTTGATTGAAGAAAAAACTAACTATATTACACCACTTTCCTCTTACTACCTCCAGCTATGTTGAGAGTTGCAAGAGAATGACTGGGTATGGCAGTTAGGGGAGGAGCTATATAGCAGCTCTGCTGTGGGTTATCCTCTTGCAACTTCCTGTTGGGAAGGAGAATATCCCACAAGTAATGGATGATCCGTGGACTGGATACACCTTACAAGAGAAAAAACACACTTTTTCTAACTTTGACCCCCAAAATCTGTTACACATCTACAACCACCAAAAAACAACCATGCTAAATAGTTTCTAATTTTTGTCCTGAGTTTAGAAATACCCAATGTTAACATGTTTTTTGCTTTTTTTGCAAGTTATAGGGAAATAAATACAAGAAGCACTTTGCTATTTCAAAACCACTTTTTTTCAAAATGAGCGCTAGTTACATTGGAACCCTGATATCTGTCAGGAATACATGAATATCCCTTGACATGTATATATTTTTTTTTAGAAGACATCCCAAAGTATTGATCTAGGCCCATTTTGGTATATTTCATGCCACCATTTTACCGCCAAATGCGATCAAATAAAAAAAAATTGTTCACTTTTTCACAAACTTTAGGTTTCTCACAGAAATTATTTACAAACAACTTATGCAATTATGGCATAAATGGTTGTAAATGCTTCTCTGGGATCCCCTTTGTTCAGAAATAGCAGACATATATGACTTTGGCGTTGCTTTCTGGTAATTAGAAGGCCGCTAAATGCTGCTGCGCATCACACGTGTATTATGGCTAGCAGTGAAGGGGTTCATTAGGTAGTTTGTAGGGAGCTTGAAGGGTTAATTTTAGCTTTAGTGTAGAGATCAGCCTCCCACCTGACACATCAGACCCCCTGATCCCTCCCAAACAGCTCCCTTCCCTCCCCCACCCCACAATTGTCCCTGCCATCTTAAGTACTGGCAGAAAGTCTGCCAGTACTAAAATAAAAGGTTTTTTAAAATGTTTTAAGTTTTTTTTTTAGCATATTTACATATGCTGTGGTGTAGCATCCCCCCTTAGCCCCCAACCTCCCTGATCCCCCCCAAAACAGCTCTCTAACCCTCCCCATCTGCCTTATTGGCGGCCATCTTGGGTACTGGCAGCTGTCTGCCAGTACCCAGTTTGCAAAAAAAAAGTAGTTTTTTCTGTTTTTTTCTTTTTTTTCTGTAGTCTAGCTTACCCCCCCACAGACCAACCCCTACCACCTGCCTGATCTTTTTTTTTTTTTTTTTTTTTTATTCCTTTGTTTTTAAAAATTTTACACCAACTTTTTCTGTAGTGTAGCGGTTCCCACCCCCACCCACCCCATGCAGGTGCCCGCTCCCGCCCCTCCCGTGCGCACGCTGTGCGTGCGGTGCGTGCCTGCCCACGGACATCCCCGCCCACGATCCCGCCCCCCTCCACTGACTGCTATTATTTCACAGTCAAATTTCTAGTTTTTTTTTTAACCCCTTAAGGACCAAGGCCATTTTTCAATTTCTTTCCCTTAAGGATCAGGGCTATTTTTACATTTCTGCAGTGTTTAGATGTAATTTTCCTCTTACTCATTTACTGTACCCACACATATTATATACAGTTTTTCTCGCCAGTAAATGGACTTTCTAAAGATACCATTATTTTCATCATATCTTATAATTTATTATTAAAAATATTATAAAATATGAGGAAAAAATGGAAAAAAACACACTTTTTCTAACTTTGACCCCCAAAATCTGTTACACATCTACAACCACCAGAAAACAACCATGCTAAATAGTTTCTAAATTTTGTCCTGAGTTTAGAAATACCCAATGTTAACATGTTCTTTGCTTTTTTTGCAAGTTATAGGGAAATAAATACAAGAAGCACTTTGCTATTTCAAAACCACTTTTTTTCAAAATGAGTGCTAGTTACCATTGGAACCCTGATATCTGTCAGGAATACCTGAAATATCCCTTGGACATGTATATATTTTTTTTAGAAGACATCCCCAAAGTATTGATCTAGGCCCATTTTGGTATATTTCATGCCACCATTTCACCGCCAAATGCGATCAAATAAAAAAAAAATTGTTCACTTTTTCACAAACTTTAGGTTTCTCACAGAAATTATTTACAAAACAACTTATGCAATTATGGCATAAATGGTTGTAAATGCTTCTCTGGGATCCCCCTTTGTTCAGAAATAGCAGACTTATATGGCTTTGGCGTTGCTTTTTGGTAATTAGAAGGCTGCTAAATGTCACTGCGCACCACACGTGTTTTATGCCCAGCAGTGAAGGGGTTAATTAGGGGAGCATGTAGGCATGCTTGTAGAGTTAATTTTAGCTTAAGTGTAGTGTAGTAGACAACCCAAAGTATTGATCTAGGCCCATTTTGGTATATTTCATGCCACCATTTCACCGCCAAATGCGATCAAATAAAAAAAAAACTTTACATTTTTCACAATTATAGGTTTCTAACTGAAATCATTTACAAACAGCTTGTGCAATTATGGCACAAATGGTTGTAAATGCTTCTCTGGGATCCCCTTTGTTCAGAAATAGCAGACATATATGACTTTGGCGTTGCTTTCTGGTAATTAGAAGGCCGCTAAATGCTGCTCCGCATCACATGTGTATTATGGTTAGCAGTGAAGGGGTTAATTAGGTAGTTTGTAGGGAGCTTGCAGGGTTAATTTTAGCTTTAGTGTAGAGATCAGCCTCCCACCTGACACATCAGACCCCTTGATCCCTCCCAAAACAGCTCCCTTCCCTCCCCCCACCCCCACAATTGTCCCCGCCATCTTAATACTGGCAGAAAGTCTGCTAGTACTAAAATAAAAGGTTTTTAAACATTTTTAATTTTTTTAGCATATTTACATATGCTGTGGTGTAGCATCCCCCCCTTAGCCCCCAACCTCCCTGATCCCCCCCAAAACAGCTCTCTAACCCTCCCCATCTGCCTTATTGGCGGCCATCTTGGGTACTGGCAGCTGTCTGCTATTATTTCACAGTCTAAAAAGTGTTGTTTTTTTTTAAATGTACCTACTGTTACACCAGATATGAGTGGTGGCACTGGGCAAGTGGGCACAGTATACGCTGTGAGCCTGACACACACCGCTGGCAGGCAGGCAACTGCAATTAGATTACACAGGAAAAAAAAAAAAAAGCAGACTGATGTTCTAGCCCTAAAAAGGGCTTTTTTGGGGTGCTGTCCTTACAGCAGAGATCAGATGAGTCCTTCAGGACTGTAGTGGACACTGAATACACTAGCCTAGCTATCGATTTCCCTATTAAATTAGCAGCAGCTACACTGTCCCTCCTCTCACTAAGAATGCAGCTTCCAAATGAATCTAAAATGGATGTTGTCCAGGAGGTAGGAGGGTCTGGGAGGGAGGGTCTGCTGATGATTGGCTGGAATGTGTCTGCTGATTGTGAGGTACAGGGTTAAAGTTTTACTCAATGATGACGAATAGTGGGCGGATCGAACATCGCATATGTTCGCCCGCCACGGCGAACACGAACAAACTATGTTCGCCGGGAACTATTCGCAACAACATATGGTGGGCGTGTAATGGTGTAAACTATTAAGGACAGTGATGGCTAAATAAATAGATAGTAACATGGTACTTTAAGATCATTAGTATTATTGACTTTATGTCTTTGTTCAAACTACAAGGAAGAAGCTGTGCCTGACCCAATCACCCCCAAGTCAGAGTGTCGGGAGCTTGGAAGGGGAAGTTTTGGAAAGGTAAGTCTTATTTTCTGTGTATATGGAACCACCATTTTGCCTATACAAGATTATTTCTTTAACCCAATACATATGTCCTTTGGGTCACTTGCATCTGTAACCACAACCTATTTATCCCTTCCAGGTTATTCTGGCATCAGCTCCTTCTTACAGCGAATTGTTTGCAGTAAAAATAGTTAAGAAGCACAGGACTATTTGGAAGAACAAACAAAATAGAGCTAATAGAGCTCTCTGTGTTTAAGCAAGCCAAGGATTGCGCTTTTCTTACGCACGCATGTGCTGCCTTCCATGTATTACTTATTAGTCTATAACCCCAAACGTTCTTCCAATATGACAATTTAGGGCTCAGTCACGGAGTAGTGACCTAGAAATGAATCTGCCCAGTGGGGGTGCTGAGCGTCTTTATCTGGCCTAGTGTTAATTTTTTCTGGTTGTGTAAGGAAATGTTTCCTCGTATGCTCTAGCGCCACACATATACAGATACTATTAAAGACCCTGTGTGTAGTAGAAATATACTAACACTATTCCTCCTTAGCTGTAAGCATAACTTATTAATCTCTATCCTGCTCTCTGTTACTACAGTACCATCTTAACTATCTAATGGAGTACTTACCTGGAGGCAGCTTGAAAAATCACCTGGCTAAAAGTGGACGGCTTTCTACAGAGAGCACAATGTAAGTTATTGCAAAGACTTAAGAGTTACAAGAAATATAGAAATACAGTTTACTTAAAAAGAGACGTATTACAGTTGATATGACCATGGTCCAAGATAGTATACTTGGATTAGCGCTGCGGAATATCTTGGCGCGCTACAAATAACCGATAATAATAATAATAATAATAAGGCAGCTTTGCTTATGAGACATGTATCTAGCAAAGTCTATAGTTTCCCACATAAGATTTACAGTCCATATGGGAATTCTGTGTACTGTTTTCCCTAAATTTTTATTTATTTTTTATTTTAACAGAATCTATGCTGCTGAACTGACTTGCGGCCTGCAGTTCCTCCATCGTCCGTGCAGATCTCCACCGGTAATTAAGCATTCTCTATTCTCTTCTATGTTTGGTATTTTCTGCATTTCTCAGATTTTTTTAAGCAATTGAAACACCCATAAAGGTTAAATCTAAGTGCACGTTATTGAAGTTCATTAGGTAGACTAGATTGATCCTTCTGCTTTGTACCCACAGTATATCTTGCACGCACTGTACCAGGACTCTCAAATCCCCCTGTTACCATAACTTACTCTTTTGTATGTGACTGCCCAATGACTTGCCATATGTAAGCTAACCTCACAATTTTCCCTCCCCTCAGCGATATTAAGCCAGACTAAGATTCTACTGGGATGCGGCGAGGACATGTTAAGATCTGCAGGGGACACCTGGCTACTTTGCCCCAGAGGTTAGAGAAAGAAATTTATGCTCTACCTGATAATTGATTTCTTCTACTATACGACGAGTCCACGGATTCATCCTATATTTGTGGGATACTTATCCTCCTGCTAACAGGATGTGGCAAAGAGCACCACAGCAGAACTGTCTATATAGCTCCTCCTTGACTCCACCCCCCCAGTCATTCGACCGAAGGTATAGGAAGAAAAAGGAGAAACTAAAAAGGTGCAGAGGTGACTGAAGTTTTAAACAAAAAAATATAATCTGTCTTAAATTGACAGGGCGGGCCGTGGACTCGGATACAATACCAAAGCTACAGGACACAGATGAACGGGAGGGACAAGACAGATACCTAAAAAGAAGGCACCACTGCTTGAAGAACTTCTTCTCCCAAAAATAGCCTCAGATAAAGCAAAAGTATCAAATTTGTAAAATTTGGAAAAAGGTATGAAGGGAAAGACCCAAGTCGCAGCCTTACAAATCTGTTCAACAGAAGCATCATTTTTAAAAGCCCATGTGGAAGCCACCACTCTAGTAGAATGAGCTGTAATTCTTTCAGGAGGCTGCCTGTCTTGATCCTTGCAATCAGACGAGGTAGGAGAGGAAAAGGAGGAAACACATAAGCCAGGTTAAACGACCACGGTACTGCTAGCGCATCTATAGTACTGCTTGGGATCCCTTGATCTGGGACCCGTAACAAGGAAGTTTGGCATCTGACGAGATGCCATCAGATCCAATTTCCGGTGTGCCCCATTGATGAATCAATTTTGCAAACACCCTCCGGATGGATTTCCCACTCCCCCGGATAAAAGTTCTGACGACTTAGAAAATCCGCTTCCCAGTTCTCCACTCCTGGTATATATATTGCTGATAGATGGCAAGAGTGAGTCTCTGCCCACTGAATTATTTGGAAACCTCTATCATCGCTAGAGAACTCTTTGTTCCCCCCTTGATGATTGATATATGCTACAGTCGTGATATTGTCCTACTGGAATCTTATGATTTGGCCGAAGCCAGCTGAGGCCACGCTTGAAGCTAGTTGAATATCGCTCTCAGTTCCAGAATATTTATTGGTAGTAAGGACTCCTCCCTGAGTCACACACCCTGAGCCTTCAGGGAACTTCCAAACTGCACCCAGCCCCAAGAGGCTGGCATCCGTCGTCACTATGACCATGCTGGCCTGCAGAAGCACATTCCCTGGGACAGATGATCTGTGACAACCACCAATGAAGAGAGTCTCTAGGTCTCTCGATCCCATATTTATCCACGGAGATAAATCCGCATACTCCCCCATTCCACTGTCTGAGCATGCACAGCTGCCAGTGGTCTGAGAGTAAGCGAGCAACCGGAACTATGTCCATTGCTGCTACCATTAGTCCCAATTACCTCCATACACTGAGCCACTGATGCCGAGGAATGAATGAAAGTGCTCGGCAAAGTGGTTAAGATCTTTGATTTTCTGACCCTCGTCAGAAAAATCTTCATGTCTACCGAGTCTATCCGAGTTCCTAGGAATGGAACCTCTTGTCAGAGGAACAAGTGAACTCTTTTTTATGTTCACCTTCCACGCGTGAGTTCTTAGAAAAGCCAACACAATGTCCGTGTGAGATTTGGCTAGATTGTAAGTTGACGCCTGAATAAAAATATCATCCAGATAGGGCGCCACTGCTATGCCCCGTGGCCTTAGAACCGCCAGAAGGGACCCTAGCACCTTTGTGAAAATTCTGGGAGCTGTGGCCAACCCGAAAGGAAGGGCCACAAACTGGTAATGTTTGTCCAGGAAGGTGAACCTGAGGAACTGGTGATGATCTTTGTGGATAGGAATGTGAAGATACGCATCCTTCAAATCCACGGTGGTCATATATTGACCCTCCTGGATCATTGGTAAAATTGTTTGTATGGTCTCCATCTTGAACGATGGAACTCTGAGAAATTTGTTTAGAGTTTTGAGATCTAAAATTGGTCTGAAAGGTTCCCTCTTTTTTGGGAACAACAAACAGATTGGAGTAAAACCCCTGCCCTTTGTTCTAATTTTGGAACTGGGCAGATTACACCCATGGTATAGAGGTCTTCTACACAGCGTAAGAATGCCTCTCTTTTTGTCTGGTCTACAGACAAACATGAAAGATGAAATCTCCCCTTTGGAAGGGAATCTTTGAACTCTAGACGATACCCCTGGGTCACAATTTCTAATGCCCAGGAATCCTGAACGTCTCTTGCCCAAGCCTGAGCGAAGAGAGAAAGTCTGCCCCCTACTAGATCCGGTCCCGGATCGGGGGCTGCCCCCTTCATGCTGTCTTGGTAGCAGCAGCGGGCTTCTTGGCCTGTTTACCTTTATTCCAGGTCTGGCTAGGTCTCCAGACTGACTGGGATTGAGCAAAGTTCCCCTCCTGCTTGGAGGCGGACTGAAGGGGTAAGGACCGCCTTTAAAGTTTTGAAAGGAACGAAAATTATTCTGTTTGGTCCTCATTTTTAATGTCTTGTCCTGAGGAAGGGGCATGACCTTTACCTCCAGTAATGTCAGAACTGATCTCCTTGGGGGAGGAGCCCATCATCTGACTGAACAGACGCACACTTCAGGAGCTCCGGCAATAATTTTCATTAAAATTCAGTTTACCAATTCTTAACCCTTTATTTTCAATAAATATAGGGAATTTAGCTACCCAGAAAACGGTACTGGGTCTGGATTTTGGAGCCTATCACTCATGGCGGGTAAAACTCCCTGGACAAGACGAATACCCCTACTTGGAGTTCCGAGAGGCGGCCATTTACCTACCATGTGGAGTCTAGACGAGACCGAATCAAATTGGTTACCCTAACCTTTTACCTGATCCTGATGCCTTTAAGAGCACCATGGCATCTGCAGCCCGCCATCCTCAAAGAACTGAGCACCCTTTTGGACGGCCTACCAGGAGCTTTTCACAAGCGCTCGAGACGCTTTTCAACTTGAGGGGACAGACCTTGTTAAGCCCTGTTCACTACCCAGCTGATTCTATGGCACCGCATTTAAAGTTTCGAAAGGAACGAAAATTATTCTGTTTGGTCTCATTTTAATCGTCTTGTCCTGAGGAAGGCTCATGACCTTTACCTCCAGTAATGTCAGAAATGATCTCCTTGGGGGGAGGAGCCATCATCTGAACTGAACAGACGCACCACTTCAGGAGCTCGGCAATAATTTTCATTAACATTCAGTTTACCAACTTCTTAACCCTTTATTTTCAATAAAATATAGGGAATTTAGCTACCAGAAATTGTACTGGGTCTGGATTTTGGAGCATATCACTTCATGGCGGTAAACTCCCTGGACAAGACGAATACCCCTACTTGGAGTTCCAGCGAGCGGCCATTTACCCTACCCATGTGGAGTCTAGCGAGACGATCAAATTGGTTACCTAACTTTTACTGATCCTGTGCCCTTTAAGAGCACCATGGCATCTGCAGCCCGCATCCTCAAATAACTGAGCACCCTCTTTGGACGGCTACCAGGAGGCTTTTTCACAACCTGCTCGAGGACGGCTTTTCAACTTGAGGACAGACCTTGTTAAGCCTGTTCACTACCAGCTGATTCTATGGCAAGTCTGCGCAAGAGGTACCGCTCAGGAGCCTCAGCGTTCAACATTCATTTTGTCTGCAGACTGGGAGGTTGAAAAAAACGGCACCCCCGAGAGTGCACCTATGCTCAACTGAAGGAACAGCCTCTGAGATTGCCCAGCACGACATGCGGGACTGCCTGCCCTGTCCACCGTTGCATAATAACCTGAGCCAGTTTCCCATACCAGGCAAGCAATGAGGAGACAAGGGTGGAAAGCCGTAAAGGAACCTCATATTGCATCTCTGGCCATGGATGATGCCTCTAAGGCGACACAAGGGGGCCATAACAGCAACTGTAGCAGTGCCAGGTAACAGGATTCGCGACTAACCATGTCGCTACAACACTTGGAGGAGGTATTGTAGAGAGCTGTTGGTTCACTATAAGCCCCCATCTAACAGAACTGTCTTGCACTGGTATCGGATAGAGGATTTCCCTTATCATTGTACTTAAGTCACTGCACTGTCTCTCACCTTGCTAATAGATCTCCCGGAGAGACTATATGTGACACTGGACAAAATATCACTGAGCTTCAGACATCAAAGCTTGGTTTCAAGCCATCTATGGACTCGGAGTGGGGTGATATATGCATATCTTGTGAGCTTTTTATAATGGCAGGTCAACATAGTTTAAACATAAGGTTCTTTAAGATTAACCTGCTTTTAGAGAGCATATATAGAATTAGAGTTTTCAACTTGTTTTTTAGTTCAGTACGTTTGGTATGCCTGTGTTTTCTTTCATTGTGTTATTGTAACAGTGTGGGCAACTGCAAATGGTATGCTAATCTACTCAATTTCACCATATTTATTCTGCTATAAAACGTGACTTTCTAGGGTAAAAGTGCTGGTTTATCCACGGGAAAAAATGTATATACACTGTGTAGCTCAACTATCTTAAATAATGTCTAGCTGGTTTTCAACAGTTGCTGCAAGTAATAGATTAGCAGATAATCTGCTTTATATAGTTCAATAGATAGATCTCTTCCACAATCACAGAATTGAGGACGTAAATCAATATTCTTTCTTATAAGATGTAATTACCAGCTTCTACCACCGGAGGGGAGTCTAAGCTTAGTTACACTGTACACAGTATATCACGTTTGACTCAGTTTAGTTCACTCTATTAATCAGGCTTTCTCCATGCTTTCTAGTGCCTACCCTTATCGAGTTGCCCTTTACAGATACACTATACAACTTGATATATGGGGATACAACAGTGAGGTGAGTTTGTGTTTATTCTGGAGTATGTATGTTCCACTGTAATTTACTAGTTATGTATGCACTATTACAAACTCCTATTTCTTGGCATACATGGTGGGCTTCTGAGCACCTTAGGTCACAGGGGCTAGTCTATCTCCATTAGATTGTTCTGATGTTATATTCTATCCTATTTACATGGTCTAATTGTCAAGTTTAAAAAAAAAAAAAAAGGAAAGGAAGAAAAAGCGAAAGAAGAGAAAAAAAGGAGGGTTACAAGTTCTCTACAATTTTACAGCATTCTAATTTGATGTGTTTAAAGGGGGGTCTCTTACCCTCTAATGTTGATGTTTGTATTTACAAGCTATGTTTGAAAAGACTTTTGGTTGTGTTTCCCTGTTATTGAAGTGCTAGACAATAGTATTTATCACCACCCTCTTTATAAATGCATAAGTATCACATGAAGGCTGTTATTTAAGATTCAGCTGACCGGCCCTAGGGGTCTTATATATTTATTTACATGTACACTTCCTTGCACACTCATATAGTTAATTGCACTGAGGATTGAAACAAATGTGCTATGCCTGTCCCCTAACATTGTGAATGCTCCTAAAGGCTTAGGTGTCCCCTGAGCCTTCTCATCTGTATTCCCATAGACGGCATAGACAACATATATATGGAAAAGAGGACCAATTGGTTAGATGTGGGAATACCAATATGCTTCATTAGAAATATGTATAAACCCTTGCAGGTAGTTCCAGACTTTTGCTTCTCATCAGACCTAGTGGCTCTGTTCATGTATTCTGTATATCACCCTTCATACTACCACCCTCCCTCCCCCCCCTCCCCCATCTTAATATACCTCCGTAGTTTAGGAGGGTTAAATAAGCGGCTAATCTCGCCTATGCCGCCTTTCATAACTTTTTATATTACCTACTAATTGAATATGCTAAATAGCTTTTAAATCACAGAACACTGTTTCACCACTGTCGCAGCTACAACTGCATTCTATGTCTAAGTCTATACGAAGTTGAAATGGTTATAAAACTATTTTTTAAAGAAGAAATAACTATGCGACTAAAAATGACCATTCAAATTGTTAATTTCAGCTCAGGTAAAATAGAAAAAGAGGTTCATCTGATTATTCTTATTAAGAATTTTGTCTTCTATCTATATAGATATTGTCACATTGAAATGTACCATTTATGTTTGTCTTACTGACATGTCTTATATAAGTTGTATTGTTTTCGCACAACCTCAATAAAAAATTTATATAAAAAAAAAAAAAAAAAAAATGATCTCCTTTAGTTCAGGCCCGAATAAGGTTCTTACCCTTAAAGGGAATAGCTAAAAGCTTGATTTAGATGACACATCAGCAGACCATGACTTAAGCCATAACGCTCTACGCATTAAAATGGCAAAGCCTGCATTCTTAGCCACTAATTTAGCATTTGGAAAGCGGGCATCCTGTAATAAAAGAATTTGCTAGCTTGAGAGCCTTAATTCTATCCAAAATATCATCGAATGGGGTCTCAATCTTAATAGACTCCTCTAGAGCCTCAAACCAAAAAGCTGCTACAGTAGTTACTGGAACAATGCACGCTATAGGTTGCAGAAGAAAACCCTGATGAATAAACAACTTCTTTAGAAGCCCTTCTAATTTTTTATCCATAGGATCTTTGAAAGCACAACTGTCCTCAATAGATATAGTTGTACGCTTAGCCAGGGTAGAAATAGCTCCCTCCACCTTAGGGACCGTCTGCCACAAATCCCGAATGGTGTCAGATATGGGAAACATTTTCTTAAAAGTAGGAGGGGGAGAGAACGGAATACCTGGTCTATCCTATTCCTTAGTAACAATGTCCGAAATTCTTCTAGGGACTGGAAAAACATCAGTGTAAGTAGGTACCTCTAGATATTTATCCATCTTACACAATTTCTCTGGCGGGATGACAATAGGGTCACAATCATCCAGAGTCGCTAAGACCACCCTGAGTAACAAGCGGAGGTGTTCAAGCTTAAATTTAAAGGCCGTCACATCTGAGTCTGTTGGAGGGAACATCTTTCCTGAATCAGAAAGCTCTCCCTCAGACAGCAATTCCCCCCCCCCCAAATCAGAGCACTGTGAGGGTACATCGGGGGTATGGCCAATAAAGCATCAGACGGGGCTCAGGGGCCCATTTACTCTAATACCGGAGACCTACTGCGCTTACCCTGTAAACCTGGAGTTTACGATAATACCTCTGAAAAGGCAGTCAGAATAACTGCAGCCATATCTTGCTGGTGAAAGAATTAGACGCACTAGAAGTACTTAGCGCGTCGGCCTTGGAGCGGGCGTTAAAGGTTGTGACACTTGAGGAGAAGTAGATTGCAATAACCTGATTCTCTCTGACTGAGCATCATCCTGAGACATATCTCCTTTATCAAGCTAAAATATGTCTTTGCACTGGTAAGGCCTATTCAGGACACCATTTGAGTGGGGGGTTCCACAATGGCTATCTAAAACACTGAACATTGGCCTTTTCCTCAATGTCCCAGACATGTTAAAACAGCGCTAGTAATGACCACAAACAGGGCTTTGAAAACACTTTATTTTGTGAAAAAAATAACAATCTGAAAAAACGGTACTGCGCCTTTAAGAGAAAAAAAAAGCATACAATTTTTCGAAAGCTTTAAAACGATAAAATTATCTCAATTTTATGATAAATGTATCCCAACTTGTCAGCTAAGATTGCCCCGCAAGAAAAGGAATACTTAACCCTTAAGAACAAAAAACTTTATACCAAAAATGTTATAGTTAAACAAAAACACCCCCTGCACCTCGCCACAGCCCTGCTGTGGCGCCTACCTGCCCTCAGGGGTCTGCAAAATCGGATTAACCCTTCAATTAGGCCCAATTTTTCCTGAAAGGCCCACCGGAGCTGGAGTTTGCTGCTTGCATGGGAAATACAAATGAGGCGCGAAAATAGGCCCCGCCCATCTAACTCAATGTCTCACAGCCTTAACAATAACCGCACCAGAGCGGTCTAAAAAAACCTAGCCATGTGGGTTCATATACCCATCTAAATGAAGCCATGTGTACCCTCTATTGTGATGCTTTTCAGCCCAAAATAAATTGAAAACGTTTGCCACAAAAAACGTTATTTTACCTCCCAACATAGAATTGTTTGCCCACAAACTTCATGTCATCAGTGTCAACCATTTTTTACAGCCCAACATATAGGTCCAGTAATACCCCTCTCTATACATTAGGATTACTGCTTACCCTTTCCCTAATGGGGATACTGTCAGCCAATTCTGAAATAACACAGTCTCTCCAGAAAAAAATGACTGAACATACCTCAATGCTTGTAGCATGAAAAACGTTCCTCACACTGAAGTTTCTTAAGTACTTCTCAGCCATTCTGTGGGAACTACTCTGGATCTTAGTAACAACTGCTAAGATCATCAGTCTCCAGGCAAAAATCTTCATTCCATCTGCTGCCTGGGAAAAAATAGCACTCAACGGTACCATTTAAAATAAAAAAGTCTTGCTTGAAGAAAATAAAAACTAACATTTAATCACCTCTTTCACTTTACCCTTCCTATTACTTAGTGTAGGCAAAGAGAATGACTGGGGGGTGGAGTCAAGGGAGGAGCTATATAGACAGCTCTGCTGTGGTTCTCTTTGCCACTTCCTGTTAGCAGGAGGATAATATCCCACAAGTAAAGGATTAATCCGTGGACTCGTCGTATCTTATAGAAGAAAAATTATTTTTTTTTCTATTTAACTACCACTGTAGCTGCATTTTACTGCAAAATGAGAAAATAGTTAAAGGGACAGTCAACACCAGAATTTTTGTTGTTTTAAACAATAGATAATCCCTTAATTACCCATTTCCTAGTTTTGCATAACCAACACAGTTATAATAATACACGTTTTACCTCTGTAATTACTTTGTATCTAAGCCTCTGCAGACTGCCCCCTTATTTCACTTCTTTAGCCAATCAATGCTCACTCCTCTGTAAATTAACGTGCATGAGCTCAATGTTATCTATATGAAACACATGAACTAACGACCTCTAGTGGTCAAAATGCATTCAGCTTAGATGCGGCCTTTAAGGTCTAAGAAATTAGCATATGAACCTCCTAGGTTTAGCTTTCAACTAAGAATAACAAGAGAACAAAGCAAATTTGGTGATAAAAATAAATTGGAAAGTTGTTTAAAATGACATGCCCTGGGGGCGTGTCCGTGCAGCGTTCAGAACAGGACGCATTTTCTGTAGGCTCCAAAAGATCTCCCAATAATCCGCCGATTGTTGGCATTTAACAGCAAGAACAAAAGCATATTATTTGACAACTCCATGGAACAGGTATCCAGGAGCCAAAATCATTTAATTTTGCTGTTTATATGACATTGGGGACTCAGTTCGGAGAAAGGCCTTAGGCGGCGGCCTGCTGACAGGTTTCCACCTCCCCCCCGGGTAGAGCCGGGTTATCGGTGCTGCTAGAGAAATCTAGCTTACTGAACCTCTTCACAATTTATATCCTACGGGACTTTAATTCTTTTACAACACCATAGGTGATAAATACTGGGAGGAACTGTGCGGAAGCTTCATTTTACTTCCCCTTATTCACAATGATCTGTGTGATAGAACCGGAGAAACAACATCGCCTTCCATCATCTATGGAAAGATTGGAGAAAATCTTTGAATCACTACTGGTCAAGGCGCCATATGACTATCTGATGAGTAAAATTTGCTCCGATAGTGCACCGGAGGATCAAAAAGAGAGAACCTCTGATTTCAGCAGCCAAAATGGAGCCGGTCTAATGGAATCCACTACACCTAATACACTCCATTGCAAAACATGTACAGAACATCAACGCACAACGCCTGGCCACGGAATATTACAGCCAATAATGGACTTTAGACACAACCCAGACTGCATGTTTACCAAAGTAGCCCTCATACACTGACACCTGCTAGACGTCTGTATTGGCCTCAACAAAAGTAGTCATATCAAAGATGTGTCATACCTATTGGGAAATCAGACGTGGGCTCACAGACGGATGGTCTCATGGAGTCACAGCATAGCAAAGTGATAGATACCGCTAAACAGCTGAATACCTTGTACAAGGGTTTCATTTGCAATCATAGAGATGAGACGGAATTTGGGACCTGTGGTTTCACAGCAGGCTCTGAGGGCATCAAAAAGACTCTCTGAACTGCTCTTCGATCGTTGGCATAACGTTCCAGCTGAGACCGGATGGCGGAGATATACAAATGACTCATATTGGGACATTAGTCACTTCCAAGCGAGCGATCGCTACCCAAAAACAGGAAAGGGGTAGGCTGCAGATGCCCCTTTCGGACATTACAACCCTGACTCGACTGGTCCTACAGGGGTATATTATATGTTATTGTTCCATCTATAAATAGTTTATTCTGCACGCTCTAAGGTTCTGAGCTGGTACTTATTGTATTCTAATGGGGGTCGGTGGGATAGTGCATCAGAGCAGACTGCATAGCTCTACATATATGATGAAACATGCGACTATGTCAGGAGGTTCTGGAGCATGTTAATTATACCCTTTCTAGCGATTATCTAAGTTACAATGTGTTGCATGGGTTTTTACATACATACTTCCCTTTGTTGACCAGTTAGAGCCTTTTTACTCATACCAAAAGAATATCACTACTGAAGTTATTTATGCTGCTCGCTGCTTTACAACAGGTAAACTAGCCTTACCAGAGCGATCACGGTGTGACCTCCCCCCCCCTCCTCCGCGTGGCTTACGGCCGGGGCCCGCGGTGGGTGGAATGGGCTAAACACCTTATCAGGGCAACAACTGTAAACACTAATCCCTTCTATCCACATGTTTGAATATATGCACTTAATAGTAGAGTGGACGGCAAAACATCAATTAAGCCCATATATTTCGGAAGGATAACTCCTTAGAAACCACCTGAAGATCATACCACTGCATTGTGGCCCTAGAGTTTAATATATAGCTCCAAGTATATCTACCCGCTCAGTTTTTGTCTCCCACAGATATCCCCATCCTAAAAACACAAGGTGTTACATATAAGTTATTAACTCCCGCTTACAATTCTAATCTTTATCAGTCCCCCTTTAAAACCCAAATCTTCTCCCTATATGCTTTTTATATATATGTACTAAACAACTTCTAAAAATATAAAAACAAGGTAATACAATCAGAGACACTGGCCTTAACCAATGGCTAGTGTGAAGAACGCTAAAGATTCCTGGTTTCCCAGTGTACGGTAATCAAGGTGTCCTTGGACTAGGGTGAACACTTAAAGGGACAGTATACTGTAAAATAGTTTTTCCCTTAATGTGTTTACAATTGCTTTTTTTACCAACTGCAGAGTAAAAAATGTATGAAAATTAGCTTTTTAAGGTTTATTTCTGTATATTAAAGCTCTGATTTTGTGTTTTGAAGCCACAGCCTAATAAAATAGGTTGAGCTTGTAGGTATAATCAGATCTCATTACTGTATCACATTGTGCACATATACCTGCTTCTTTATCTTATATCTGTCCTTAAAACAATCACCAATACTTTGAGAGAACAATGGAAAATCAACATTTTATTACCTTATCTCTGCTTTATCACACTGGGAGTGTAATTTCTTCTGCTGGCTGTGTTTACAAAGCTTATCTATAGCTGGTACACGCGGCCACAAACTTTCAGAATAGGTGGGGATACCACATGCTAAATTAACAATTTCAAATGCCAATATAAGGGTAAAGGAGCTACTTGTAAACAATTTAATACACTCCAGCAGGTAAAGTGGATCATTGGGAACAAATTAAAGGGGAGAAAAATTTTGAGTAAACTGTCCCTTTAATCTAATGGTGTGTTGAAGATAGGGTACACCGATAATCCTACAAATGTCTTAGAGTAAATAAAATATAAATATATATAACTGTCCCAAAGTTGAATGTAGATTTGTCCTTGATCGTAACAGCTGTGTCTGTGAGCTACAATAATGTGTTGTTGAGGTGGTTGGGCTAACGATTAGATATGACTGCGTGTGTAGAATGGGCACAATAAAAAAGTGTTGCACAACTCAGTGCTAAATCAGGTGTCTGTGAACGTGCAAACTAAGTGACATTTAGATATAACTTCCATACAAATAAGTAATCAAAAATATATATAAAACTACAACCTTCAAAGTATATGTGACATAGATTAGCCAATCATAACAGAATTTGATGATCCGTGTATCGTAAAAAAATACAAATTCAGCAGTACAAAATATATGAAAAAATAAAAATAATTAAAAATCAAAAATCAGTGGCCACTGTGTGAAAAAGAAAGTTAAGTGAACAGTCAATCCAACAAACAGATCTTCCTAAATCTCTTTAAATAGGATAACGTTCCTGCAGTAATCCTGCAACCGCAGCAGGAGCGGAGTTATTATGTAAAGGAAAGTCTTGGTCTCCTCAGACGCTAAGCAATCCACAATGGTACCTAAAATAATAAAAACAAACAATGGTGCAGATGGTTTTCCTAATCTTCTAACAATTGAAAAAGAACTCACCAGTCGACGCATTTCGGTCTGTACTAGACCTTTATCAAGACTGTTTATCAGTTTTGATAAAGGTCTAGTACAGACCGAAACGAGTCGACTGGTGAGTTATTTTTCAATTGTTAGAAGATTAGGAAAACCATCTGCACTATTGTTTGTTTTTATTATTTTAGGTACCGTTGTGGATTGCTTAGCGTCTGAGAAGACCAAGACTTTCCTTTACATACTAACTCCGCTCCTGCTGCGGTTGCAGGATTACTGCAGGAACGTTATCCTATTTAAAGGAGTTTTAGGAAGATCTGTTTGTTAGATTGACTGTTCACTTAACTTTCTTTTTCACACAGTGGCCACTGATTTTTGATTTTTAATTATTTTTATTTTTTCATATATTTTGTACTGCTGAATTTGTATTTTTTTTACGATACACGGATCATCAAATTCTGTTATGATTGGCTAATCTATGTCACATATACTTTGAAGGTTGTAGTTTTATATATATTTTTGATTACTTATTTATATGGAAGTTATATTTTAAATGTCCCTTAGTTTGCACGTTTCACAGACACCTAATTTAGCACTGAGTTGTGCAACACTTTTTTATTGTGCCCATTCTACACACGCAGTTATATCTAATCGTTAGCCCAACCACCTCAACGACACATTATTGTAGCTCACAGACACAGCTGTTACGATCAAGGACAAATCTACATTCAACTTTGGGACAGTTATATATATTTATATTTTATTTACTCTAAGACATTTGTAGGATTATCGGTGTACCCTATCTTCAACACACCATTAGATTAAGTGTTCACCCTAGTCCAAGGACACCTTGATTACCGTACACTGGGAAACCAGGAATTTTTAGCATTCTTCACACTAGCCATTGGTTAAGGCCAGTGTCTCTGATTGTATTACCTTGTTTTTCTATTTTTATAAGTTGTTTAGTACATGGAACCATGCATATTTGTAATTAAAGTGTAATTTATTTTACTGAATTGTGTTTTTAGCCTTTGTTAGTTCAGACCCAGCCTTTTTTTTGGCGCTTTGGTATCCATTTCATTCTACTTAGTATATTATTGACTACTAGGAGTCAATTTCCGAAGCTAGGGTCATTTCTAGGCAGGCGCTCAGTGTACCCGTTCTTTTTATATATATCACAGGTGAGAGTGCCACAGGCCTATGGGAGGCCTATACAGATATAAATTAAGCCATCTAATATCACTCACACTGATATAGATTCCTGTTTCCTATCCCCTTAGTTCCTTTTGATGTTTGTAATCTGTTTTGTTTAGTTTATTTGTTTTTTGAGCTCCCATCAGTACTTTTACCAGTTTTATCAATAAGATCCAAGAGTGGTCTGCAGTGCTAACAATGGGAACAATAGAGAGATACACTGATTTAACAAAAATATGATTTAGTACGTCAAACTCATGGAGAATATATATATGTATATATCGTGTTTTTTCAGAATATGCACAATGTGCTGTATTAGTGATATTTTGCTTGGTATCTTCTCTGACGTATATCTTGTACATGCATTTTATGAAGTGTATTTGCATATTATTTAAATAAAGCTCTTTTGAAAATTAAAAAAAATGACATGCCCTATTTGAATTATGAAACTTTTCTTGGACTTGACTGTCCCTTTAAGGTAGTATTAAAAGGAAGCATCAATTAATGATTTAATGAAAAAAGTAAACAAAAGTGGATCAGTTGGCAAATTGTAGGATGCAGATGAATAATTAACTTCCAGTGGAAGGTATTTTCCATCTTGTTACGTCTCAAGCATACAGTGATCAGAAAGTAGTATTTGATTTCTGGAATCTATCTAATTTCACATCTCATCTCCATCTTAAGTAAATCCTGGAGACTTTTTCTATGTAAATCATTTTGATTTGACATTGCTTCTTTTTAATTATTTGTATTTAATATTATGGTGTTTGGTTAAATTGTGGTTAATTCTTATTCTAATGTCATTTTTAACATGCTATATAATTGTTTTTTTCTTTGATACATAAGTCACTAATTGTAGATTAAAATATTTGAGAAAGCCTCTCTTATTGTAAGCCATTCACAATTTAAAATTGGAAAGGTAAAGTAGCTCTAGTAACTCTCTCCTTTTCAGGATAGTGATGCTCCTCCCCCGAAGAGCCACTTCCCTGTTATATACAATCTTCAATATTGTTTTGCAATGCAATCTGTTGAAAATAATTAAAATATTTGAAATTAACCTCTAAATATTCCCTGGACAGATGTACTTACATAAGAGCTATACCTGTGCTGTTGACTGGTGGTCTTTTGGAGTAACCATCTATGAAATGGCCATTGGAGTGCACCCTTTTCTTCAACAAGAAACATGGTCAGCATTAAATCGTCTACCATTGGCTGTTGTAAAGGAGGAACCAGTCTATCCAAACTGGCTGGAATACTGGACCAAGGACTTCATCATAAAGTTGAGTATTTGAGGACATATTAGCAAACAGAGGAGCAATACAAAGAGATGAATATGTACAACGAGAAAACAAGAAACACATTAGATAGTTGTACGGAGTACTAAAGGGACATTGTTACGTGTTGGTTTCAGGAGGGGGGTGTCAGTTCAGGACTGGGCATCGGGCACACCATACCAGCTGGAAATCAGTACTTATCTGTTCAGGACGTCCAGGAGAATAGATTTCAGACCACGCAGCTATGATTCCAAAAGCTATTCTGTTTATTACCAATTGTTAGGCACTTTTATAGCCAAGAATTACAGCATATAGGTTTAACAAGTGACGTATTCATAATTACATCATTTCACATAGTATTTCTATAAGAACAAAGAAACTCATTTCAAATATAATTGGAAGAAAAGGAGTGTTAGGGAGTCATTTCTACAGAAATACCTAACCACAGATAAATAGTAACTGGGCCTCCTAGCCCAGCACAAATCACAGCCGTTTGACATCTTGTAGAGATAACAATGCATCCAAGCACATCGTCAGGGTCATTCTCAGGGCTATTATATCTATTGAAGTCTCCCTAACATCAGCATATTTCTTACTACATAATAAACCACTATAATAAAAGATTCATTACCCAAGATGGATGCCTAAGACAAAATGGCGGCGAAGGACAAGATGGCACTAGTCATGCTAACAATAATTCCTAACATACCACTCTTTTATTCTAACAGAATAACACAAAAATAGACAGGCGCAGAAAATTAGTAAAGCCTTTAAGAACAGTATAAGCTTAATACTATGGTAACAGGACTCTATGTGAGAATAATATACAGCAAAATATTCATATGTAGTGGTATAATTTTATAGGCTAATAGGGCACAATTTGTCACTACACATAGGTGCGGTCCCTCCAATACTCTCCGTTCACCTCCCAGCATCCCCAAACTACTGGTCTATCTGCACAAAGACCCAACCAGCCCCCCATCTACCCCCAAACAACGCTGCATCTCTTATTTCTCCACCTGCATTGCTAGCAACCCCCAATATTTCCAACAGTTCCTTTCTCCACAGTAAAGCATGACATGGTAACAGCACAACTGTCTCTAGGTGGCCTCTTATCATTTTAAGAACAGCCTTTGTCCTCTTCACCTTCCTCAAACACTTTGCTATAATACAGTTCTCCAACAGTTCATTTGCAGTAGGGGTGCTTATCCAGTGTTCTTCCACAGGGAGATGCTGGAAATCTGATGGTTTTTTCATGGGGTAGACAAGGCAGCCAGTGGATCCCCATGGCAAGCAGACACTCAAGTCACAGGGAGTCTATGAAGAAAACAGAAACAGCACAAGATGAGTACACACCCAAATACAATCACAATTATGTCCAAATAAAACTTTTTTAATCTTTTTTTGTAAGCATCACAATTCCTTTAGCTTAACTCATCCTATGTAAACATTGTGGATATATAATACAAACTAAATACATTGATACTTTACAGAGAATAATTCACAGCTTCTCTATACAATTTAAATGATACTTCATGAATATTAAGCAAGTGAAAACTGCTAAACTTCCTCAAGAGGCTGCATGGCTATACTAAAACTTATGCTAAGGCCTGCCATGTAGCAAAATGAAAAATAAAACTGTCAATAAAAACATTTTCTCTCAAATGAATTTCTTTACACGGTTACTTTGAACTACTAAAAGTAAAAGAACCTAGTGCTGCTTTATTCTGCACAGCTACTATCTATAATGTTTATAATTCTCCAACTATGATCTTAATAGTCAACAATCTCATCTGATATAAACATTTATTAGTTTACTAATTATTTTATGCAACCTAAATTCTCTCACACTCCTGTATGAGGAAAGAATACAATCATAACATTATTTAAAACTACAAAATCTCTTAAAGGTAAACACATCTGTATGGTAAGATAAATCCTTTCTTTGACAAACATCTGGAATTACCAAATTCAAATTGCAAGTACCATACCAATTAATAAAAGGGAAACAAAATACATTTGCTTTCATAACATAGCTCCAATAAGAGCCATGGCATGTAGAAAATATACTATCAATATGACTATAATTATGCTACTCCCTAAACAAATATTTATCTGTCTAATTAATATAAACTTCTAGCTGAGACATGTCCTCATTATGTTCCACAGGGTGGAGGGTCTAAAATATTCTGATATATTTCAGCATTTTCTTTAAATTATAAAGGTGCAAACATATTTTCTATACTCAGTGGGCCATTCAGTAGGTTACAATACTGCAAAGTTTAGACTTACACTTATCTAAAGGGTTACACTTTTCTGCAGACAAAACTATATGACTATAACTAATGTGATCAACAAAAAATAACACCAATACAATAGCGTACAAAACAAGAAATATAAGTACACGAGTTAAAACAATACTCCCCTAATTTAATTGGTTGACCCTGTAACAGCATAACAGGTCCTCCATATCCACCGGCAAGGCACAGTCCAGAGAAGGATAGTCTTTATGTTCTGACGACACACATCAGAGGAGACAGTCATGGATTACCCAGAGTCCAGTTCTGGGGCTGGTACCAGCATGCAAAGCAAAGAATGGATCCAAAGATAGTTCAGCAACTTTTACTGCAGTATGGTGGTTAAAACAAGCTTGACAAAAGGTCTTTTATCTTCATCTTTTCTTTCTTTAAAGGTTTACTTGCATTCCATCTTTAATCTTTTGAAGAGTGCACTTATGGAATTTTATCTGTACAGATTTTACCTAAATATGGAAAAAAACTCAAAAATAATTCCGTTAGTGTCTTTAATCTCTGGATACAGCTGCATGATCTCCTCCTGCAAATACAAATATAGTGTTAAGAACCAAATAGAAAAATAAAACATTTTAGGCATCTGAAATATGAGAGCAAAACAAAACACAGAAAGACAATGAAGAGATAGAAGCCACCAGGGAGGGTAAAAGGAGTGGTGTATGAGTATACAGGCTACGACTGGGGTGGCCATCAAGGTAGATGATGTCCGTGGCCAGATTCCCAATGAAGGAAAGTTCTAGACAATCCTAGGGACGTAGTGCATCCTGCATAGGGATAAGACAGGGAAATTTAGGGCACAGCTGGTGGTTAGGCAATAACATTGTAAGAGGAGATTCAAAACGTTTTAGGTTCACCTTCTTACCTAAAAACAATCACCCCTATCACATAAAGATACTCATCAATACTTCCCCCTTTTTTTTGCGTTTGCGTGAAACATCCCATGTGGCACGCAAACACAACATAACAAGAAACTAAAAGACAAATTATGCACTCCACTCATGCATGCAGAATACAATTTTCAATAGCAAGCAAAATCAAATACACCTCCACATGCAATATTCCATTCATACAGCACCTTACCACACGCATTCACGAAAAATAAAAACACAACATTCTCTTAGAAAACACTTTAACCAATTGTCCATTTTACAAAACAAAACATGAACAGTCGACACAAATTTTTAACAACCAGAATTAACCTGAAATTCAACACATATATTTACATTCACTAAAACACAGCACTGAAAAATCCTACATTCTAGCAAAACTCTACAAATAATTAAAATCCTATAACAACTTTCTAGGCCCTAGATTTGCAAATTCTACCATGCACAATACTATGAGATCACACTAATAATGCAATCACTTCAGAAGATCAATAAACTCCAGTTGCATATTTACAAATAAAATCCCTAACCATAAATTTACAAAAGAACACACAAACACCTAAGTATCCAATTTTGGGAATAATTAGATAATAATGATACAGCCACTGTTCTATATAGCTCCTGCTCGCATGCACCATGCAAATCCACTGTTAAAGGGACATTTTAGTATAAATTAAACTTTCATTATTCAGATAGGACTTTTAATTTTAATCAACTTTCCAATTTACTTTTATCATCAAATTTTTCTCTTGGTATTCTTAGTTTAAACTAAACATAGGTAGGCTCATATGCTAATTTCTAAGCCTTTGAGGGCTGCCTCTTATCACAGGCTTTAAAAAATCTCTTTCCAACACAGAGAGACAAAATACATGTGGGCCGTATAGATAACACTGTGTTCAGGCACAGGGGGTCATCCAAGATCCAGCACAAAACAATGCTAAATTTAAGACAATAGACCATAAACAGTCACAGTCATGTGACCAGGGAGCTGGAAGAAGGTTCCTAGATACAAGGCAACTACAGAGGCAAAAAGCATACCAATACAACTGTGTTGGCCATGCAACACTGGGGAAGGGGTAATAAAGGGATTACCTATCTTTAAAACAATAACAATTATATGGTAGACTGTCCCTTTAAGTAAATCAAGTGTGGCACAAATAATTTGTGAAAAGCTGCTAGAATCCAGTCTATACTTTTACATAACCAAAATTTTAATAACAACACAATTATTTGATTTAACTTTGTTTATAATTTGATATTCACCATTCTGCAGCTCTCTAGCCAAATGTAACAAATGTATATAACAAAAAAATAAAATAAGCTTTCTACAAAAAAATTATAATAACATTTCCCCTTTAAATTATTCCCAATGAGTCATTGGCCTTACTTATAATAAAAATGTATACTGACATTCATTAAATAGCCTAAGCAAGCATAACCAGCATAAAAACACACTCACAGTGGGATGCAGGCTAGTTAAAGGGACATTTTACTCAAATTAAAAATTATCTTTAATTGAAACTGCTGATACAGTTAAATATACTAGTGTGAGGCTTACAGTAAACCTCATTGTCTTCTCTGTAAATATTTCCTTAAAATCTCAGATTTTATATAAGTTTGCCTGTATCCCTTTAAATATTTTCACTCCTCTGTTCGTCTTTTTTTTTTTTTTCTTTGCTAGTCTCACATATCGCAACACTAAGGCCTAGATTTGGAGTTCGGCGGTAGCCGTCAAAACCAGCGTTAGAGGCTCCTAACGCTGGTTTTGGCCGCCCGCTGGTATTTGGAGTCAGTGATTAAAGGGTCTAACGCTCACTTTTCAGCCGCGACTTTTCCATACCGCAGATCCCCCTACGCCATTTGCGTATCCTATCTTTTCAATGGGATCTTTCTAACGCTGGTATTTAGAGTCGTTTCTGAAGTGAGCGTTAGAGCTCTAACGACAAAACTCCAGCCGCCTGAAAATAGCAGGAGTTAAGAGCTTTCTGGCTAACGCCGGTTCATAAAGCTCTTAACTACTGTACCCTAAAGTACACTAACACCCATAAACTACCTATGTACCCCTAAACCGAGCTCCCCCCCACATCGCCGCCACTCGAATAAAATTTTTTAACCCCTAATCTGCCGACCGCCACCTACGTTATACTTATGTACCCCTAATCTGCTGCCCCTAACCCCGCCGACCCCTGTATTACATTTATTAACCCCTAACCTGCCCCCCACAACGTCGCCGCCAGCTACTTAAAATAATTAACCCCTAATCTTCCGACCGCAAAGCGCCGCCACCTACGTTATCCCTATGTACCCCTAATCTGCTACCCCTAACACCGCCCGACCCCTATATTATATTTATTAACCCCTAATCTGCCCCCCTCAACGTCGCCGACACCTGCCTACACTTATTAACCCCTAATCTGCCGAGCGGACCTGAGCGCTACTATAATAAAGTTATTAACCCCTAACCCCGCCTCACTAACCCTATAATAAATAGTATTAACCCCCTAATCTGCCCTCCCTAACATCGCCGACACCTAACTTCAATTATTAACCCCTAATCTGACGACCGGAGCTCACCGCTATTCTAATAAATTGATTAACCCCTAAAGCTAAGTCTAACCCTAACACTAACACCCCCCTAACTTAAATATAATTTACATCTAACGAAATAAATTAACTCTTATTAAATAAATGATTCCTATTTAAAGCTAAATACTTACCTGTAAAATAAATCCTAATATAGCTACAATATAAATTATAATTATATTATAGCTATTTTAGGATTAATATTTATTTTACAGGCAACTTTGTAATTATTTTAACCAGGTACAATAGCTATTAAATAGTTAAGAACTATTTAATAGTTACCTAGTTAAAATAATAACTAATTTACCTGTAAAATAAATCCTAACCTAAGATATAATTAAACCTAACACTACCCTATCAATAAAATAATTAAATAAACTACCTACAATTACCTACAATTAACCTAACACTACACTATCAATAAATTAATTAAACACAATTCCTACAAATAAATACAATTAAATAAACTAGCTAAAGTACAAAAAATAAAAAAGAACTAAGTTACAAAAAATAAAAAAATATTTACAAACATAAGAAAAATATTACAACAATTTTAAACTAATTACACCTACTCTAAGCCCCCTAATAAAATAACAAAGCCCCCAAAATAAAAAATTCCCTACCCTATTCTAAATTAAAAAAGTTACAAGCTCTTTTACTTTACCAGCCCTGAACAGGGCCCTTTGCGGGGCATGCCCCAAGAATTTCAGCTCTTTTGCCTGTAAAAGAATAAATACAATACCCCCCCCCCCAACATTACAACCCACCACCCACATACCCCTAATCTAACCCAAACCCCCCTTAAATAAACCTAACACTAAGCCCCTGAAGATCTTCCTACCTTGTCTTCACCATCCAGGTTCACCGATCCGTCCTGAAGAGCTCCTCCGATGTCCTGATCCAAGCCCAAGCGGGGGGCTGAAGAGGTCCATGATCCGGTCAAAGTCTTCATCCCAGCGGGGCAGAAGAGGATCTTCCATCCGATTGAAGTCATCATCCAGGCGGCATCTTCTCTGGTCTTCCATCCGGAGCGAAGCGGCAGGATCCTGAAGACCTCCAGCGCGGAACATCCATCCGGACCGACGACTGAACGACGAATGACTGTTCCTTTAAGGGACGTCATCCAAGATGGCGTCCCTCGAATTCCGATTGGCTGATAGGATTCTATCAGCCAATCGGAATTAAGGTAGGAATTTTCTGATTGGCTGATGGAATCAGCCAATCAGAATCAAGTTCAATCCGATTGGCTGATCCAATCAGCCAATCAGATTGAGCTCGCATTCTATTGGCTGTTCCGATCAGCCAATAGAATGCGGTAAAAGGGCTGTTAACGCTCTGCGGGCTTTTTTCTGGCCGCACCATAAATTTAACTCTGGTATCGAGAGTTCAAACAAATGCTGCGTTAGGCTCCAAAAAAGGAGCGTAGAGCATTTTTACCGCAAATGTAACTCTCGATACCAGAGTTGCTTACGGACGCGGCCGGCCTCAAAAACGTGCTCGTGCACGATTCTCCCATAGGAAACAATGGGGCTGTTTGAGCTGAAAAAAAACCTAACACCTGCAAAAAAGCAGCGTTCAGCTCCTAACGCAGCCCCATTGTTTCCTATGGGGAAACACTTCCTACGTCTGCACCTAACACTCTAACATTTACCCCGAGTCTAAACACCCCTAGCCTTACACTTATTAACCCCTAATCTGCCGCCCCCCGCTATCGCTGACCCCTGCATTTTTTTTTAACCCCTAATCTGCCGCTCCGTAAACCGCCGCAAACCTACGTTATCCCTATGTACCCCTAATCTGCTGCCCCTAACACCGCCGACCCCTATATTATATTTATTAACCCCTAATCTGCCCCCCCACAACGTCGCCGACACCTGCCTACACTTATTAACCCCTAATCTGCCGAGCGGACCTGAGCGCTACTATAATAAAGTTATTAACCCCTAACCCGCCTCACTAACCCTATCATAAATAGTATTAACCCCTAATCTGCCCTCCCTAACATCGCCGACACCTAACTTCAATTATTAACCCCTAATCTGACGACCGGAGCTCACCGCTATTCTAATAAATGTATTAACCCCTAAAGCTAAGTCTAACCCTAACACTAACACCCCCCTAACTTAAATATAAATTTACATCTAACGAAATAAATTAACTCTTATTAAATAACTTATTCCTATTTAAAGCTAAATACTTACCTGTAAAATAAATCCTAATATAGCTACAATATAAATTATAATTATATTATAGCTATTTTAGGATTAATATTTATTTTACAGGCAACTTTGTAATTATTTTAACCAGGTACAATAGCTATTAAATAGTTAAGAACTATTTAATAGTTACCTAGTTAAAATAATAACTAATTTACCTGTAAAATAAATCCTAACCTAAGATATAATTAAACCTAACACTACCCTATCAATAAAATAATTAAATAAACTACCTACAATTACCTACAATTAACCTAACACTACACTATCAATAAATTAATTAAACACAATTGCTACAAATAAATACAATTAAATAAACTAGCTAAAGTACAAAAAATAAAAAAGAACTAAGTTACAAAAAATAAAAAAATATTTACAAACATAAGAAAAATATTACAACAATTTTAAACTAATTACACCTACTCTAAGCCCCCTAATAAAATAACAAAGAC
This sequence comes from Bombina bombina, assembly GCF_027579735.1. Lineage (NCBI taxonomy): Eukaryota > Metazoa > Chordata > Amphibia > Anura > Bombinatoridae > Bombina > Bombina bombina. Next base: position 503,313,391 of record NC_069505.1, read on the forward strand.
CCCCAAAATAAAAAATTCCCTACCCTATTCTAAATTAAACAAGTTACAAGCTCTTTTACCTTACCAGCCCTGAACAGGGCCCTTTGCGGGGCATGCCCCAAGAATTTCAGCTCTTTTGCCTGTAAAAGAATAAATACAATACCCCCCCCCCCAACATTACAACCCACCACCCACATACCCCTAATCTAACCCAAACCCCCCTTAAATAAACCTAACACTAAGCCCCTGAAGATCTTCCTACCTTGTCTTCACCATCCAGGTTCACCGATCCGTCCTGAAGAGCTCCTCCGATGTCCTGATCCAAGCCCAAGCGGGGGGCTGAAGAGGTCCATGATCCGGTCAAAGTCTTCATCCAAGCGGGGCAGAAGAGGATCTTCCATCCGATTGAAGTCATCATCCAGGCGGCATCTTCTATGGTCTTCCATCCGGAGCGAAGCGGCAGGATCCTGAAGACCTCCAGCGCGGAACATCCATCCGGACCAACGACTGAACGACGAATGACTGTTCCTTTAAGGGACGTCATCCAAGATGGCGTCCCTCGAATTCCGATTGGCTGATAGGATTCTATCAGCCAATCGGAATTAAGGTAGGAATTTTCTGATTGGCTGATGGAATCAGCCAATCAGAATCTAGTTCAATCCGATTGGCTGATCCAATCAGCCAATCAGATTGAGCTCGCATTCTATTGGCTGTTCCGATCAGCCAATAGAATGCGAGCTCAATCTGATTGGCTGATTGGATCAGCCAATCGGATTGAACTTGATTCTGATTGGCTGATTCCATCAGCCAATCAGAAAATTCCTACCTTAATTCCGATTGGCTGATAGAATCCTATCAGCCAATCGGAATTCGAGGGACGCCATCTTGGATGACGTCCCTTAAAGGAACCGTCATTAGTCGGGAGACAACGGAAGAAGAGGATGGATCCGCGTCGCCTGCTTCAAGATGGACCCGCTCCGCACCGGATGGAAGAAGATCGAAGATGCCGCTTGGAGAAGATGTTTGCCGGGCCGGATGTCCTCTTCTTGCCGGATAGGAGGAAGACTTTGGAGCCTCTTCTGGACCTCTTCAGCACCGGATGATGGATCGCCAACCCCCGCTTGGGTTGGATGAAGATGTTGGAGCCAGGACGGATCGGTGAACCTGGTATGGTGAAGACAAGGTAGGAAGATCTTCAGGGGCTTAGTGTTAGGTTTATTTAAGGGGGGTTTGGGTTAGATTAGGGGTATGTGGGTGGTGGGTTGTAATGTTGGGGGGGGGGTATTGTATTTATTCTTTTACAGGCAAAAGAGCTGAAATTCTTGGGGCATGCCCCGCAAAGGGCCCTGTTCAGGGCTGGTAAGGTAAAAGAGCTTGTAACTTTTTAAATTTAGACTAGGGTAGGGAATTTTTTATTTTGGGGGTCTTTGTTATTTTATTAGGGGGCTTAGAGTAGGTGTAATTAGTTTAAAATTGTTGTAATATTTTTCTTATGTTTGTAAATATTTTTTTATTTTTTGTAACTTAGTTCTTTTTTATTTTTTGTACTTTAGCTAGTTTATTTAATTGTATTTATTTGTAGCAATTGTGTTTAATTAATTTATTGATAGTGTAGTGTTAGGTTAATTGTAGGTAATTGTAGGTAGTTTATTTAATTATTTTATTGATAGGGTAGTGTTAGGTTTAATTATATCTTAGGTTAGGATTTATTTTACAGGTAAATTTGTTATTATTTTAACTAGGTAACTATTAAATAGTTCTTAACTATTTAATAGCTATTGTACCTGGTTAAAATAATTACAAAGTTGCCTGTAAAATAAATATTAATCCTAAAATAGCTATAATATAATTATAATTTATATTGTAGCTATATTAGGATTTATTTTACAGGTAAGTATTTAGCTTTAAATAGGAATAATTTATTTAATAAGAGTTAATTTATTTCGTTAGATGTAAATTATATTTAAGTTAGGGGGGTGTTAGTGTTAGGGTTAGACTTAGCTTTAGGGGTTAATCAATTTATTAGAATAGCGGTGAGCTCTGGTCGTCAGATTAGGGGTTAATAATTGAAGTTAGGTGTCGGCGATGTTAGGGAGGGCAGATTAGGGGGTTAATACTATTTATTATAGGGTTAGTGAGGCGGGTTAGGGGTTAATAACTTTATTATAGTAGCGGTGCGGTCCGCTCGGCAGATTAGGGGTTAATAAGTGTAGGCAGGTGTCGGCGACGTTGAGGGGGGCAGATTAGGGGTTAATAAATATAATATAGGGGTCGGCGGTGTTAGGGGTAGCAGATTAGGGGTACATAAGGATAATGTAGGTGGCGGCGCTTTGCGGTCGGAAGATTAGGGGTTAATTATTTTAAGTAGCTGGCGGCGACGTTGTGGGGGGCAGGTTAGGGGTTAATAAATGTAATACAGGGGTCGGCGGGGTTAGGGGCAGCAGATTAGGGGTACATACGTATAACGTAGGTGGCGGTCGGCAGATTAGGGGTTAAAAATTTTAATCGAGTGGCGGCGATGTGGGGGGAGCTCGGTTTAGGGGTACATAGGTAGTTTATGGGTGTTAGTGTACTTTAGGGTACAGTAGTTAAGAGCTTTATGAACCGGCGTTAGCCAGAAAGCTCTTAACTCCTGCTATTTTCAGGCGGCTGGAATTTTGTCGTTAGAGCTCTAACGCTCACTTCAGAAACGACTCTAAATACCGGCGTTAGAAAGATCCCATTGAAAAGATAGGATACGCAAATGGCGTAGGGGGATCTGCGGTATGGAAAAGTCGCGGCTGAAAAGTGAGCGTTAGACCCTTTAATCACTGACTCCAAATACCGGCGGTAGCCTAAAACCAGCGTTAGGAGCCTCTAACGCTGGTTTTGACGGCTACCGCCGAACTCCAAATCTAGGCCATAGTGTTATTGCTGCTCCTGAACTCCTTTCACATGAGTGAACTGGTCCTTTAAATAATAAAATGACAGTTTTCTAGTGCTCTGTCTACGCACTGAGCTCTGATCTTACAGACAATTCAACCCATTACAATTTACTTCATATATACACAAACTTGCAAATGCAACTTCTCCTACATTTTAAAATATTCAGCTTGTATAACAAGCCATTGACAATGCATTAATTTCAAAAAACAATTTACAGTACACTGTCCCTTTAAGGACTAACCATTTATCACAAGTCACTCAATCATCTGCACATTCACAAATCCTTTAATTAGTTTCCTTGCTTCCTTGCAAAAACAATATATTTATATGCTGCATCAGGTGGACAGTTTTTTTTATTTGCATACAACAAATATCACTTAAAACTAAAACTGCTTATTAATAACACACATATTTAAAACATGCTGTTGACTTTAAAATACATTTATAAAGCTATAACAAGCAAACTTCAAATACCTCATTACAACGTCCGTGTTCATTTTTACAGGGATAAACACCCACAATCTCATCTCACATACCATAAATTCACTCCCTTTTTTTTCCTTTCCTCCGGAAAACAAATATTCAAAAAACATACCAAAGACACATAAAACACAATAAGATCAACTTTCCACCAAATTTACAATGTATTTGAAAAGTCCCCGAAATCGTAAGGAATGGCCATCTCCCCACGACTTGAGAAACATTTCAAAACAGGATAAAAAACATCCTCGTTCCATTTTTTTTATTTATTTATTTTTTATTTTGTTATTCTGTTGATCTAAGCAACTCTTTGACACATAATACCAGACACATAACACATGACACATCCAAATATACAAAATTTCCTTTTCATTACTGCAAACAAAAGAAAGAAAAAATTTGTACTTAACGGAGCTGCTGTAACAGTTTATTTCTTTTCTCTGACTCTACACAGCTGAGTCAAATGCAATAACATTTTCCTCTTCTCTGTGCATTATTAACAATATTTGGCTATGGGCAGACTCCACTTTTCTTTAACAACACAAAAAGAGCAGCAGTAATAAAATGCACAGTCACTTAATATATATTTTAAGCACAAAACAGCACAGCAATTTTATAGCAATAAAAAGCAAGCAAGCAAACAAATTAGTATCCAATTTCCAGTGATAGGTAACAAAAATCTACTATAGGAATGTATAGGGACAACTTCAACACAGCAATGTCAATTTGCCCGGGGAACTTAACTTAAAAATCTTCCGTCAAATTGCATGCTAACTTAACTTGCGCGCTTACCAGACAGGACTACAATACCTGTCATAAACTAGCACAGGACTATTAACCTGTCTAGAACTAGCACAGGACTATTAACCTGTCTAGAGGGATTTATCACAAGTGCCAAAACAGGACTCAAACCTTCGCACAAACCCTGCTTCTTTCTTTAATGCAGGAATCTCTTTTTTAACCCTTTATCATATATTACCAACACCTATTACAAAAAAAATAAAACCAACTAAATTTAGGTTCAGATTCACAGAGGGAAAGCAGAGTAAATAAACACTGATCCACTCACCCAGTGTAAATCCCACTTCTGACACCATAAACTGTTACGTGTTGGTTTCAGGAGGGGGGTGTCAGTTCAGGACTGGGCATCGGGCACACCATACCAGCTGGAAATCAGTACTTATCTGTTCAGGATGTCCAGGAGAATAGATTTCAGACCACGCAGCTATGATTCCAAAAGCTATTCTGTTTATTACCAGTTGTTAGGCACTTTTATAGCCAAGAATTACAGGATATAGGTTTAACAAGTGACGTATTCATAATTACATCATTTCACATAGTATTTCTATAAGAACAAAGAAACTCATTTAAAATATAATTGGAAGAAAAGGCGTGTTAGGGAGTCATTTCTACAGAAATACCTAACCACAGATAAACAGTAACTGGGCCTCCTAGCCCAGCACAAATCACAGCCGTTTGACATCTTGTAGAGATAACAATGCATCCAAGCACATCGTCAGGGTCATTCTCAGGGCTATTATATCTATGCAAGTCTCCCTAACATCAGCATATTTCTTACTACATAATAAACCACTATAATAAAAGATTCATTACCCAAGATGGATGCCTAAGACAAAATGGCGGCGAAGAACAAGATGGCGCTAGTCATGATAACAATAATTCCTAACAGACATCATATTAAGGGTGAGGGGGCAAGTTGCAGGTTCAATTTAGTTGACACATGAGTATTTGAACAATGCTCAGTGTTATATATAAACAAATTTCTGTATATTTTAGCATATATTATTGACTTTTTTGTAAATATGAATAATGAAATGTCCCTGCATCATATATTCCAAATGTATTATGGGTATAATATCTAAGCAGGGCATACAGAATGGGCTTTCTATCAATCTCACTATCTTGAATTATGTGCTTTTGTATCCACTCAGCTTATTTCAGAAATCTGTATTCTATAAAAATAAGACGTATTTCGTATTCCACAAAGTAGGGTACTATATTCCTTCTGCTTCTTTTTTCAGCTCTTATGTAAACAACCATCAAGGCGGATAGGTGCCTTTGGCCTAATTTGCGAGCACCCAATCTTCCAGGGTCTTGACTGGGTGCAGCTAGAGCAACGCAAAGTGGAGCCTCCTTTCATCCCAGTGGTGGTAAGTGCATAATCACAAGCTAAGGCTTGATCTAAAGAACCAATGATTTCTACGTCTGTCAAGTCCTTGTGCCAATGCAGTAACTGAAGTGGTGAAAGGGTATGTTCTCACATAACCAAAATACTGGTACATCTGACAGTGGAGTTTACACTGAAGAATATTGATTTTACAAAATGGTGCAATATTAACTATTAATTATTGACTTTTCTAATTTTATAGGAACCATTGGCAGTCTCCTCGACCATTACCAGAAGTGGAATCATCTAAAGCCTGGAATGTGTCTATTTCATCAGAGGAACAGAGATTATTTGAAGGATTTTCATATGCATCCTCCAAATTTGCTGTCATCAAGTAACTGTCTGGAGAGCAGACGGAACATTTGGTTTTGGGTCAACTTTTTAAATTTCAAATAAAATGGAAAACATCAAAATAAGTCCACTGTCTGTGTTCTTGCTTCTTGAAGAAAATCATAGAAATTGTCTCTGAACTATGTTTTTAGGAAAAGGATGATTTTATTATTACAGGAGTGTAAATAAGGTGTGAATCAAATGGTACGAGGAAGAATGGGTTAATCCAGTGGTGGGATCAGGGTTAGAGTTACAGTGAGGTGTGCGTTAACTATTGAAGGGCTGCACCTTGGGTGGGGGTTTTTGTGGGTACTTACAAGGGTGCAGATATGTGTAGTCAGGGGAGGTAGAGCCTCACCAGTCATGAAAAAAAAAGAAAAGAATGTTAAATTAAAATATTCTCGTCAGGGCTTGAGCTGTAAAATCAATTTGGGTAAAGAGATAGCAGCAACAAAGCAGCTTAGAGTCAAGGATGTGATGGCAATGGTCACAGAACTCACCCAATGGGCCACGTATAATTAAACTGATGTGACAGGTTTTGAGCCCTATTATTCATGCTGAGAGATCAGAGAACCCAGGGTATATCTGTTATCAAACACTGCCCATAGAGGTCTTATATAGATCTCTTACTCCACTCACCCCTGACACCAGTTACCATTGTGCTGCTTACTACCGTACGGGAAGCAGATGCCACGTGGGTTATGTGTTCATTTGGACGGCTATGAGAATGCCCCGAAAATGCCGCCTGGACTATACAGTCAGCTGGAATTAACCGGTTCCTGAGCAGAGTGCTGGACGAAGTGACCGGCCATCGAATCTTAATGCCTCTATATGTAGCCTCTCTGGGACAGAACATCTGTAATACCGGCGTGGGGTAAGAGACTTTGCCCCACGGGAAAGTGACTACACCACTTCTTGAATCTGGTGACTTGTCCTGCCTTCTATTAGCAACAGCCTAATAATTATGGGAACTTTATATGAAGACAGAGATGTCAGAAAGCATGGACCTGTAACCATATATGGGACAGTCTCTTGATTATAGTTAGTTGCCTATTAAGGTATTAGGTAATGACTTAGATGTTAAAGTGTATAGTTCTACTGATACAACAGTATATGCTAATCTACGTTTTAGTGTTGCTCTTCCCTAAGACGTTATATTTGGTTTTTAGAACCTATATATGAGACAGTCACTTAATTATAATTAGCTGCCTACTTAGGCATTAATTACTTAGATGTCAGATAATTTTCATAGGTAAAGATACACTTTAAACTAATACCTCAATTCTTATACTTGGTATTCTTCTATAGTTCCCCGTCAGCCCATAGATTAGGAACTTGCACTACTTTAAACAGTCTTAGTGTCTCATATTAATAAGGCAGAGCAACTAACTTAATAAATTAGCCCTGCCACTCACTATACACCTTACATCAGTGCAATATTTGAGTGCTGAGATCTTAAGGCGACTAGATATTGATGCTCAATTAATTTTATGTTCTTTATGTGGTATTTTTACAATGTTTACTTCAGATAAGTAGCCTCTTCTTGTTATTATACTAATTTATGACAAGGTCCTATGTTTATCTACTAGGTACCATGGAAATTAGAGGCTAAGGGGTAGATTTATCATACTGCAAGCGGACATGATACAATGTAGCATATCATGTTCGCTACACATCGAACTATGGGTGCAATGCCACCCCCCTGCAGATTTGCAGCCGCTAGCAGGGGGTGTCAATCAACCCGATCGGGTTGATTTCTGTCCACGGCCTCAGAGCAGGCGGACAAGTTATGGAGCAGCAGTCTTTAGACCGCTGCTTCATAACTTCTGAAGGCTCGCGCGGAAAAAGGGGCATCAAGCTCAATACGGAGCTTGATAAATCGGCCTCTAAATGTTTATACGCATGAAATTAGTGTATCAGATATAGTTTATAGATGGAGATCTGAATGATTGTTATTTTAGTCAGTTAGATGGTCTAGCAGTCATATGTACATAGACAATTATGAGAATTAGAACCTACAAGCTAGCACTATATAGTTGATCTTAGGGGAAGAAGGTAAATGTATATGCCCAAGCTATATAGTATAAGAATACCTGACTATTTTTTAAGATCATGATGTAGACGCTTTATATAAGTGGTGTTGGGCCCATACCCATGCGGCAGATCTACATTATATAACATTCTCATGATATGTTATTTTAGTTCTTCTGCCTTCAGTTTATTCTTTCTTTTTGCTTGCAATAGAATGGGTATATCTATATCCAAATAGACAATTTTATTGATTCATTTACCCTCTGGAGTATTTTTTTTCACATGATCTTAATTAGACCTTGACATTATATCATCCCAAACCAAATAGCTACATGATACAAGGTGATGGTTTAATATTTGGTAGTACTACATGTTTTTTCTTCACATCTCCAAATAAGAAATATAGTCTCCCAACACTAGCACCGCCTGCTCCATGCCACCATAGTTTACTTAGTAAACACTGGAAAATATATCCTTAGTCTTACAATCCAAAACCATTGCTCTCTAAGCTTAAATATAGAAGAAGCTGAATAGGAGATGAAATATTTTACATAAGATGTGTTTGGGGAAATAACTAACTTATATCTTTCCTTAGATATAGGGGAGATATGCAAATGAGAAGTAATTTAGATTACGTTATAGTACGAACCCTCAAATAGTATAGGCATTTTTCTCTAGTAATTACATAGGATACTTTCTAGTCCATTATATTAGGGAAACAGAGTAGTCTATAAGAAACACATTACCAGAAACCTATTTGGCATCTGCTATTATTAACACTCTTTTATAGTATGCTTCTCAATGTTCAATTTTACCCTGTACTCCCCTAATATTACTTATTATATCTTTATTTATGCATATATAGTGCATAATAAAACACCTCCCCCCAACATAATCTCATAACAAGCTTCTTTACATTTATATTCCCTACCCATTTGAGCTTGATATTACTATTCCCAAATATTTATATCTTCCTTGTTGCTGGTCCAAGAGTGACCGCTTGTTGAATTGGGAAAAAGTCCATTATAATTTAAAAAAAAAAGAGGTTAGCCATTGATTGTATAGGTTTACTACTCTTATATACTTGTGCATATGTCTAAAGAATATTATGTCCTTCTTTATAATATATTATATTAGAGGTACACTGTCGAAATTCTCAACCATTATGCTATCCAACCTTTAAAACACTACTGTATGTTGATTTAAATTATGGAATTTATTGACAATACTGTTCATATGTTGACAATTGCTTATGTCCATAACTGCACAGTAACCTTGCTTTTGTTTATAAGTTTTGGAACCTTAATAAAAACATATTTAAAAAAAAATAAAAAAATAAGAAGCTTACCAAATTTTCTGACCTTAGCTCTAAATATATGGTGAGAGGCAGTGACCAGCACAGCCTTCCTCAATTGCGCAACAACTTAGAAGGTGCTGTATGGAGCACCTGCCCACTGTCTGTAAGATCAGGAGTCACATTTCAAATTAAACGAATCATAAAAAGCCCCAAGAGTGGCAGCTCTCATATCTGCCTCTTGGGGGCGTGACCATCTGTGCTGTGGGTGGGAACAAATAGAAGAGGGAAATAGGGGTGGCCACTTTAAATACAGTTCCCCAGGGGGTGGCATTGCAGTGTAGCAGAAGTCCTTGCTCTGCTTTTTTACAAACTTCTGCAAGCAGCAAGCAGCAGCCGTGGCTTTAAGAGGGCAGAAATGGCAGTCTTTCACTTCCTTCCTCTACTAGGCAGACAGGCAGTACATTACTGGGATGTGGTGCTCTTAGCTCTCACTGCTGTTGTGATAGCCCTCATGTGAAGGTGCTTTGTTAAAGTATTTATTTTACAAGCATTTAACCCCTTATGCGCAGTGTATTTGTTGTTTATAACATTTGTGTTAAAAAGCCTTGAAAAACAATCGCCTAGATTTAGAGTTCTGCGTTAGGGTTAAAAAGCAGCGTTAAGGGGTCCTAACACTGCTGTTTAACGCCCGCTGGTATTTAGAGTCAGACAGGAAAGGGTCTACCGCTCACTTTCTTTCCGCGACTCGAGGCTACCGCAGATCCCCTTACGTCAATTGCGTATCCTATCTTTTCTATGGGATTTGCCTAACGCTGGTATTACGAGTCTTGGAAGAAGTGAGCGGTAGAGCCTCTACCGACAAGACTCCAACCGCAAAAAAAGTCTGTAGTTAATAGTTTTATGGGCTAACGCCTGAACATAAAGCTCTTAACTACTGTGCTATAAAGTACACTAACACCCATAAACTACCTATGAACCCCTAAACCGAGGCCCCCCCACATTGCAAACACTATAATAAAAAAATTGAAACCCCTAATGTGCCGCTCCGGACACTGCCGCCACCTACATTATCCCTATGAACCCCTAATCTGCTTCCCCTAACATCGCCGACACCTATATTAAATTTATTACCCCCTAATCTGCCCCCCCCAACATCGCCGCCACCTACCTAGACTTATTAAACCCTAATCTGCCGACCGGACCTCGCCACCACTATAATAAATGTATTAACCCCTAAACCGCTGCACTCCCGCCTCGCAAACACTATAATAAATTGTATTAACCCCTAATCTGCCCTCCCTAACATCGCCGCCACCTACCTACAATTATTAACCCCTAATCTCCCGCCCCCAACGTCACCGCTACTATAATAAAGTTATTAACCCCTAAACCTAAATCTAACCCTAACCCTAACACCCCCCTAACTTAAATATAATTTAAATTAATCTAAATAAAATTACTATAATTAAATAAATTATTCCTATTTAAAAATAAATACTTACCTATAAAATAAACCCTAATATAGCTACAATAAAACTAATAGTTACATTGTAGCTATTTTAGGATTTATATTTATTTTACAGGCAACTTTGTATTTATTTTAACTAGGTACAATAGATATTAAATAGTTACTAACTATTTAATAGCTACCTAGTTAAAATAATTACAAAATTACCTGTAAAATAAATCCTAACCTAAGTTACAAATACACCTAACACTACACTATCAATAAATTAATTAAATAAATTACCTACAATTAGCTAAACTAAAATACAATTAAATAAACTAATCTATAATACAAAAACCCCCCACTAAATTACAGAAAATAAAAAAAATTACAAGAAGTTTAAACTAATTACACCTAATCTAAGCCCCCTAATAAAATAAAAAAGCCCCCCCAAATAATAAAATGCCTTACCCTATCCTAAATTACAAAGTAATCAGCTCTTTTACCAGCCCTTAAAAGGGCTTTTTGCGGGGCATTGCCCCAAAGTAATCAGCTCTTTTACCTGTAAAAAAATACAACCTCCCCAACATTAAAACCCACCACCCACATACCCCTACTCTAACCCACCCAAACCCCCCTTAAATAAACCTAACACTAACCCCCTGAAGATCTCCCTACCTTGAGTCGTCTTCACCCAGCCGAGCCGAATTCTTCATCCAAGCGGAGCAAGAAGAGGTCCTCCATCCGGTAGAAGTCTTCATCCAAGCGGGCAAGAAGAGGTCCTCCATCCAGTTGAAGTCTTCATCCAAGCGGGGCAGAAGAGGTCTTCCATCCGATTGACGTGTTCATCCAAGCGGCATCTTCTATCTTCATCCATCCGAAACGGAGCGGCAGCATCCTGAAGACCTCCGACGCGGAAGATCCATCCTGGCCGACGAGTGAACGATGAATGACGGTTCCTTTAAATGACGTCATCCAAGATGGCATCCCTCAAATTCCGATTGGCTGATAGGATTCTATCAGCCAATCGGAATTAAGGTAGGAAAATTCTGATTGGCTGATTCTATCAGCCAATCAGATTGAAGTTCAATCCGATTGGCTGATCCAATCAGCCAATCGGATTGACCTTGCATTCTATTGGCTGTTCCGATCAGCCAATAGAATGCGAGGTCAATCCGATTGGCTGATTGGCTTATATTTATTTTACAGGTTATTTTGTAATTATTTTAACTGGGTAGCTATTAAATAGTTATTAACTATTTAATAGCTATTGTACCTAGTTAAAATAAATACAAAGTTGCCTGTAAAATAAATATAAATCCTAAAACAGCTACAATGTAACTATTAGTTATATTGTAGCTATCTTAGGGTTTATTTTATAGGTAAGTATTTATTTTTAAATAGGAATAACTTATTCAATTATAGTAAATTTATTTAGATTAATTTAAATTATATTTAAGTTAGGGGGTGATAGGGTTAAGGTTAGACTTAGGTTTAGGGGTTAATAACTTTATTATAGTAGCGGCGATGTTTGGGGCGGGAGATTAGGGGTTAATAATTGTAGGTAGGTGGCGGCGATGTTAGGGAGGGCAGATTAGGGGTTAATACAATTTATTATAGTGTTTGCGAGGCGGGAGTGCGTCGGTTTAGGGGTTAATACATTTATTATAGTGGCGGCAAGGTCCAGTTGGCAGATTAGGAGTTAATAAGTGTAGATAGGTGGCAGCGACATGGGGGGGGCAGATTAGGGAGTAATAAATATAATATAGGTGTCAGCGATGTTAGGGGCAGCAGATTAGGGGTTCATAGCGATAATGTAGGTTGCGGCGGTGTCCAGAGCGGCAGATTAGGGGTTAATAATAAAATGCAGGTGTCAGCGATAGCGGGGGCGGCAGATTAGGGGTTAATAAGTGTAAGGTTAGGGGTGTTTAGACACAGGGTTCATGTTAGGGTGTTAGGTGTAGACTTAGAGAGTGTTTCCCCATAGGAAAAAATGGGGCTGCGTTAGGAGCTGAACGCTGCTTTTTTTGCAGGTGTTAGGTTTTTTTTCAGCCAGCTCAGCCCCATTGTTTCCTATGGGGATATCGTGCACGAGCACTTTTTCCAGCTTTTCCAGCTGGTATTGAGGGTTGAAGTGGAGCTAAATTATGCTCAACGCTCCCTTTTCTGAGGCTAACACAGCCATTCAGACAACTCGTAATACCAGCGTTGTTTAAAGGGTGCGCTGGAAAAAAAGGAGCGTTAGCACCGCAGGTCTTTACCGACAAAACTCTAAACCTAGGCGAATGTTATATAATTATAATGAGCATAATACTGTATTTATTTATACTATTGATTTCTAAATGGCAGAAAATTGTGGTATGGAATCAGAGTGTACTGACAGCATTAAAATTGTCTGTATTATTTAAAAAAATACCATCTGTCATATTTAAAGCAACCTCTATCCATCTTATCTTCAAAAAAGCCATGTGCCTTTATCATGTAACTAATAGTGTTTTTAAAATTACTTTAGGGACATTATTTACTATTTATTTACAAGTTTAACTGATTGTGGGCCTGATTACAACTGGAGGGCAAAATATTGCTTTCGCAGAATAAAAATTTGCACACCACTGAGTAATACCAGCGCACTGTGCACTGGTATTACAAGTTCAGCGCAATGCAAACGTGAGCTCCGGAGTGTCTCTTTAATAAATTAAATTAATTAATTAATTAAATAATATAATTTATTAGAATAACTGCATAAAATATATTTTGCAAAATATAGAAGGGTCTGGCTGCAGACTGGAGCTCCACTCTAGACAGGAAACGTAACCTCCGCTCAAAGTTTTTTTTTTTTATCAACTTTAACGTAACAACCAATAGACAATAATTCTGAAAACTAAACATTTTGCTTTCTTGCTCTTAATGGCACAGTCTACACCAGAATTGTTATTATTTAAAAAGAAAGATAATCCCTTTATTACCCATTCCCCAGTTTTGCATAACCAACACAGTTATATTAATATACTTTTTACCTCTGTGATGACCTTCTATCTAAGCCTCTGCAGACTGCCACCTTATTTCAGTGCTTTTGATAGGCATGCAGTTTAGCCAATCAGTGCAGACTCCTAAATAACCCCACGGGAGTGAGCACAATGTTATCTATATGGCACACATGAACTAGTACTGTCTAACTGTGAAAAACTTTCAAAATGTTCAGAGCTAAGAGGCGGTTTGCAACGGTGTAGAAATCAGTTTGAGCCTACCTAGGTTTAGCTTTTCAAAAATACCACCAAGGGAACATAGCAAATTTAATTATAAAACTCAATTGGAAAGTTGTTTAAAACTGCATGCCCTATCTGAATCATGGAAGTTTAATTTTGACTAGACTGTCCCTTTAATGTTCATTCACAGTGGTTTATGCTGATTTTCATTTATAAGGTAACCACTGTGAATGAACATTAAGAACAAGAAAGCAAAATGTACAAGGCTGATGTTGGCTTCTTATTCTGCAACTGATTGCAATTTGCAAAATAAATAAAATAATACACTTTCCAGAAACCTAAAAAAACTTACATTTTAAAAATTAAAAAAAAATCATCTTATATTGCAATAAACAGATGGCAAACATGGCACAATTGTGGTTATGTTTTAAATAAATAACTGGTATTATTTAAAGGGTTAAAATCCTTGGGGCCATAAATCTTTGTGTGGCTATATACATATCTTCATAAGATAAACGTGTGCCAACCTTGCCACCTCATATATTTACATTTTCTAAATAACTAACTGGTAATTTTAAATCCTTTGGGCAACTCATTTCTGTTTAGATATATACAGGATATGAGCCCCTACATACAATCCACAAGTTTTCAGACTGGCCCAACGGTTTATATGGCAAACAAACTGGTGCCAACCTTGCCACTTCATATATTGTACCTTTTCTGAATAAGTAACTGGTATTTTAAACAAACTGGTGCCAACTTTGTCACTTTATATATTTAAAATTTTCTGAATAAGTAACTGGTTAAAATCTTTGGGCCATTAACTTCTGTGTGGATATATATATAGGGCGTGAGCCCCTTCATAGGATAGACAGGTACTCAGCCTGGCCCAACTGTTTCTATGGCAAACAAACTGGTGCCAACCTTGCCACTTCATTTATTTTACCTTTTCTGAATAAGTAACTGGTATTTTGAAAGGGTTAAAATCCTTTTGGCCTATAATTTCTGTGTGGATATGTACAGGGCGTGAACCCCTTCATACAATCTACATGTTCTCAGACTGGCCCAACGGTGTCTATGGCAAAAAAAACATAATTTATGTAAGAACTTACCTGATAAATTCATTTCTTTCATATTAGCAAGAGTCCATGAGCTAATGACGTATGGGATATACATTCCTACCAGGAGGGGCAAAGTTTCCCAAACCTCAAAATGCCTATAAATACACCCCTCACCACACCCACAAATTAGTTTAACGCATAGCCAAGAAGTGGGGTGATAAGACAAAAGTGCGAAAGCATAAAAAATAAGGAATTGGAATAATTGTGCTTTATACAGAAAAATCATAACCACCACAAAAAAGGGTGGGCCTCATGGACTCTTGCTAATATGAAAGAAATGAATTTATCAGGTAAGTTCTTACATAAATTATGTTTTCTTTCATGTAATTAGCAAGAGTCCATGAGCTAGTGACGTATGGGATAATGAATACCCAAGATGTGGATCTTCCACGCAAGAGTCACTAGAGAGGGAGGGATAAAATAAAGACAGCCAATTCCGCTGAAAATAATCCACACCCAAAATAAAGTTTAAATCTTATAATGAAAAAAACTGAAATTATAAGCAGAAGAATCAAACTGAAACAGCTGCCTGAAGTACTTTTCTACCAAAAACTGCTTCAGAAGAAGAAAACACATCAAAATGGTAGAATTTAGTAAAAGTATGCAAAGAAGACCAAGTTGCTGCTTTGCAAATCTGATCAACCGAAGCTTCATTCCTAAACGCCCAGGAAGTAGAAACTGACCTAGTAGAATGAGCTGTAATCCTTTGAGGCGGAGTTCTACCCGACTCAACATAAGCATGATGAATTAAAGATTTCAACCAAGATGCCAAAGAAATGGCAGAGGCCTTCTGACCTTTCCTAGAACCGGAAAAGATAACAAATAGACTAGAAGTCTTTCGGAAATTCTTAGTAGCTTCAACATAATATTTCAAAGCTCTAACTACATCCAAAGAATGCAATGATCTCTCCTTAGAATTCTTAGGATTAGGACACAATGAAGGAACCACAATTTCTCTACTAATGTTGTTAGAATTCACAACCTTAGGTAAAAATTTAAAAGAAGTTCCCAACACCGCCTTATCCTGATGAAAAATCAGAAAAGGAGACTCACAAGAAATAGCAGATAATTCAGAAACTCTTCTAGCAGAAGAGATGGCCAAAAGAAACAAAACTTTCCAAGAAAGTAATTTAATGTCCAGTGAATGCATAGGTTCAAACGGAGGAGCTTGAAGAGCCCCCATAACCAAATTCAAACTCCAAGGAGGAGAAATTGACTTAATAACAGGTTTTATACGAACCAAAGCTTGTACAAAACAATGAATATCAGGAAGATTAGCAATCTTTCTGTGAAAAAGTACAGAAAGAGCAGAGATTTGTCCTTTCAAGGAACTTGCAGACAAACCTTTATCCAAACCATCCTGAAGAAACTGTAAAATTCTCGGAATTCTAAAAGAATGCCAGGAAAAATGATGAGAAAGACACCAAGAAATGTAAGTCTTCCAGACTCGATAATATATCTTCCTAGATACAGATTTACGAGCCTGTAACATAGTATTAATCACAGAGTCAGAGAAACCTCTTTGACTAAGAATCAAGCGTTCAATCTCCATACCTTCAAATTTAAGGATTTGAGATCCTGATGGAAAAAAGGACCTTGTGACAGAAGGTCTGGTCTTAACGGAAGAGTCCACGGTTGGCAAGAGGCCATCCGGACAAGATCCGCATACCAAAACCTGTGAGGCCATGCTGGAGCCATCAGCAGAACAAACGAGCATTCCTTCAGAATCTTGGAAATTACTCTTGGAAGAAGAACTAGAGGTGGAAAGATATAGGCAGGATGATACTTCCAAGGAAGTGACAATGCATCCACTGCTTCCGCCTGAGGATCCCTGGATCTGGAGAGATACCTGGGAAGTTTCTTGTTTAGATGAGAAGCCATCAGATCTATTTCTGGAAGTCCCCACATTTGAACAATCTGAAGAAAAACCTCTTGGTGAAGAGACCATTCACCCGGATGTAACGTTTGGCGACTGAGATAATCCGCTTCCCAATTGTCTATACCTGGGATATGAACCGCAGAAATTAGACAGGAGCTGGATTCCGCCCATACAAGTATTTGAGATACTTCTTTCATAGCCAGAGGAATGTGAGTCCCTCCTTGATGATTGATATATGCCACAGTTGTGACATTGTCTGTCTGAAAACAAATGAACGATTCTCTCTTTAGAAGAGGCCATGACTGAAGAGCTCTGAAAATTGCACGGAGTTCCAAAATATTGATTGGTAATCTCACCTCCTGAGATTCCCAAACCCCTTGTGCTGTCAGAGACCCCCAAACAGCTCCCCAACCTGTCAGACTTGCATCTGTTGAAATCACAGTCCAGGTCGGAAGAACAAAAGAAGCCCCCTGAACTAAACGATGGTGATCTGTCCACCACGTCAGAGAGTGTCGTACAATCGGTTTTAAAGATATCAATTGAGGTATCTTTGTGTAATCCCTGCACCACTGGTTCAGCATACAAAGCTGAAGAGGTCGCATGTGAAAACGAGCAAAGGGGATCGCGTCCGATGCAGCAGTCATAAGACCTAGAATTTCCATGCATAAGGCTACCGAAGGGAATGATTGAGACTGAAGGTTTCGACAAGCTGAAATCAATTTTAGATGTCTCTTGTCTGTCAGAGACAGAGTCATGGACACTGAATCTATCTGGAAACCTAAAAAGGTTACCCTTGTCTGAGGAATCAATGAACTTTTCGGTAAATTTATCCTCCAACCATGATCTCGAAGAAACAATACAAGTTGATTCGTATGAGATTCTGCTAAATGTGAAGACTGAGCAAGTACCAAGATATCGTCCAAATAAGGAAATACCACAATACCCTGTTCTCTGATTACAGACAGAAGGGCACCGAGAACCTTTGTAAAAATCCTTGGAGCTGTTGCTAGGCCAAACGGCAGAGCCACAAACTGGTAATACTTGTCTAGGAAAGAGAATCTCAGAAACTGATAGTGATCTGGATGAATCGGAATATGCAGATATGCATCCTGTAAATCTATTGTGGACATATAATGCCCTTGCTGAACAAAAGGCAGGATAGTCCTTATAGTTACCATTTTGAATGTTGGTATCCTTACATAACGATTCAATATTTTTAAATCCAGAACTGGTCTGAAGGAATTCTCCTTCTTTGGTACAATGAAGAGATTTGAGTAAAACCCCAGCCCCTGTTCCAGAACTGGAACTGGCAAAATTACTCCAGCCAACTCTAGATCTGAAACACATTTCAGAAATGCTTGAGCCTTCGCTGGATTTACTGGGACACGGAAAAGAAAAATTCTTCTTGCAGGAGGCCTTATCTTGAAGCCAATTCTGTACCCTTCTGAAACAATGTTCTGAATCCAAAGATTGTGAATTTAATTGATCCAAATTTCTTTGAAAAATCGTAATCTGCCCCCTACCAGCTGGGCTGGAATGAGGGCCGCACCTTCATGTGGACTTGGGAGCTGGCTTTGGTTTTCTAAAAGGCTTGGATTTATTCCAGACTGGAGATGGTTTCCAAACTGATACCGCTCCTGTGGGTGAAGGATCGACGATTATTAGACCTAAATTTACCTTTAGATTTTTTATCCTGTGGTAAAAAAGTTCCTTTCCCTCCAGTAACAGTTGAGATAATAGAATCCAACTGAGAACCAAATAATTTATTACCCTGGAAAGAAAGGGAAAGCAAAGTTGACTTAGAAGACATATCAGCATTCCAAGTTTTAAGCCATAAAGCTCTTCTAGCTAAAATAGCTAGAGACATATACCTGACATCAACCCTAATGATATCAAAGATGGCATCACAAATAAAATTATTAGCATGTTGAAGAAGATTAACAATGCTATGAGAATTATGATCTGTTACTTGTTGCGCTAAAGCTTCTAACCAATAAGTTGAAGCTGCAGCAACATCCGCTAAAGATATAGCAGGTCTAAGAAGATTAGCTGAACATAAGTAAGCTTTACTTAGAAAGAATTCAATTTTCCTATCTAAAGGATCCTTAAAGGAAGTACTATCTGCCATAGGAATAGTAGTACGTTTAGCAAGAGTAGAGATAGCCCCATCAACCTTAGGGATTTTGTCCCAAAACTCTAATCTGTCAGATGGCACAGGATATAATTGCTTAAAACGTTTAGAAGGAGTAAATGAATTACCAAAATTATTCCATTCCCTGGAAATTACTTCAGAAATAGCATCAGGGACAGGAAAAACTTCTGGAATAACTACAGGAGATTTAAAAACCTTATTTAAACGTTTAGATTTAGTATCAATAGGACCAGAATCCTCTATTTCTAATGCAGTTAGGACTTCTTTGAGTAAAGAACGAATAAATTCCATTTTGAACAAATATGAAGATTTATCAGCATCAACCTCTGAAACAGAATCCTCTGAACCAGAGGAATCATTATCAGAATCAGAATGATGATGTTCATTTAAAAATTCATCTGAAAAATTAGGTTTTAAAAGACCTTTTACGTTTACTAGAAGGAGGAATAACAGACATAGCCTTAATGGATTTAGAAACAAAGACCTAGATTTGGAGTTTGGCGTTAGCCGTGAAAACCAGCGTTAGAGGCTCCTAACGCTGGTTTTAGGCTACCGCCGGTATTTGGAGTCACTCAAAATAGGGTCTAACGCTCACTTTTCATAAGCGACTTTTCCATACCGCAGATCCCCTTACGTCAATTGCGTATCCTATCTTTTCAATGGGATCTTTCTAACTCCGGTATTTAGAGTCGTTTCTGAAGTGAGCGTTAGACATCTAACGACAAAACTCCAGCCGCAGGAAAAAAGTCAGTAGTTAAGAGCTTTCTGGGCTAACGCCGGTTTATAAAACTCTTAACTACTGTACTCTAAAGTACACTAACACCCATAAACTACCTATGTACCCCTAAACCGAGGTCCCCCCACATCGCCGACACTCGAATAATTTATTTTAACCCCTAATCTGCCGACCGCCACCTACGTTATCCTTATGTACCCCTAATCTGCTGCCCCTAACACCGCCGACCCCTGTATTATATTTATTAACCCCTAACCTGCCCCCCACAACGTCGCCTCCACCTACCTACACTTATTAACCCCTAATCTGCCGACCGCAAAGCGCCGCCAGCTACATTATCCTTATGTACCCCTAATCTGCTGCCCCTAACACCGCCGACCCCTATATTATATTTATTAACCCCTAACCTGCCCCCCACAATGTCGCCTCCACCTACCTACACTTATTAACCCCTAATCTGCCGACCGCAAAGCGCCGCCAGCTACATTATCCTTATGTACCCCTAATCTGCTGCCCCTAACACCGCCGACCCCTATATTATATTTATTAACCCCTAATCTGCCCCCCACAACGTCGCCTCCACCTGCCTACACTTATTAACCCCTAATCTGCCGACCGGAGCTCACCGCTATTCTAATAAATGTATTAACCCCTAAAGCTAAGTCTAACCCTAACACTAACACCCCCCTAACTTAAATATAATTTACATCTAACGAAATTAATTAACTCTTATTAAATAAATTATTCCTATTTAAAGCTAAATACTTACCTGTAAAATAAATCCTAATATAGCTACAATATAAATTATAATTATATTATAGCTATTTTAGGATTAATATTTATTTGACAGGCAACTTTGTATTTATTTTAACCAGGTACAATAGCTATTAAATAGTTAAGAACTATTTAATAGCTAAAATAGTTAAAATAATTACAAATTTACCTGTAAAATAAATCCTAACCTAAGTTACAATTAAACCTAACACTACACTATCAATAAATTAATTAAATAAACTACCTACAATTACCTACAATTAACCTAACACTACACTATCAATAAATTAATTAAATACAATTCCTACAAATAAATACAATTAAATAAACTAGCTAAAGTACAAAAAATAAAAAAGAACTAAGTTACAAAAAATAAAAAAATATTTACAAACATAAGAAAAATATTACAACAATTTTAAACTAATTACACCTACTCTAAGCCCCCAAATAAAATAACAAAGCCCCCCAAAATAAAAAAATGCCCTACCCTATTCTAAATTACTAAAGTTCAAAGCTCTTTTACCTTACCAGCCCTGAACAGGGCCCTTTGCGGGGCATGCCCCAAGAAGTTCAGCTCTTTTGCCTGAAAAAAAAAACATACAATCCTTCCCCAACATTACAACCCACCACCCACATACCCCTAATCTAACCCAAACCCCCCTTAAATAAACCTAACACTAAGCCCCTGAAGATCTTCCTACCTTGTCTTCACCTCACCAGGTATCACCGATCCGTCCTGAAGAGCTCCTCCGATGTCCTGATCCAAGCCCAAGCGGGGGGCTGAAGAAGTCCATGATCCGGCTGAAGTCTTCATCCAAGCGGGAGCTGAAGAGGTCCATGATCCGGATGAAGTCTTCATCCAAGCGGGAGCTGAAGAGGTCCATGATCCGGATGAAGTCTTCTATCAACGGCATCTTCAATCTTCTTTCTTCCGGATCCATCTTGCAGACCTCCGACGCGGAACATCCTGCTGGCCCGACGGACTAACGACGAATGAAGGCTCCTTTAAGGGACGTCATCCAAGATGGTGTCCCTCGAATTCCGATTGGCTGATAGGATTCTATCAGCCAATCAGAATTAAGGTAGGAATATTCTGATTGGCTGATGGAATCAGCCAATCAGAATCAAGTTCAATCCGATTGGCTGATCCAATCAGCCAATCAGATTGAGCTCGCATTCTATTGGCTGATCGGAACAGCCAATAGAATGCGAGCTCAATCTGATTGGCTGATTGAATCAGCCAATCGGATTGAACTTGAATCTGATTGGCTGATTCCATCAGCCAATCAGAATTTTCCTACCTTAATTCCGATTGGCTGATAGAATCCTATCAGCCAATCGGAATTCGAGGGACGCCATCTTGGATGACGTCCCTTAAAGGAGCCTTCATTCGTCGTTAGTCCGTCGGGCCAGCATGATGTTCCGCGTTGGAGGTCTGCAAGATGGATCCGGAAGAAAGAAGATTGAAGATGCCGTTGATAGAAGACTTCATCCGGATCATGGACCTCTTCAGCTCCCGCTTGGATGAAGACTTCATCCGGATCATGGACCTCTTCAGCTCCCGCTTGGATGAAGACTTCAGCCGGATCATGGACCTCTTCAGCCCCCCACTTGGGCTTGGATCAGGACATCGGAGGAGCTCTTCAGGACGGATCGGTGAACCTGGCAGGGTGAAGATAAGGTAGGAAGATCTTCAGGGGCTTAGTGTTAGGTTTATTTAAGGGGGGTTTGGGTTAGATTAGGGGTATGTGGGTGGTGGGTTGTAATGCTGGGGGGGGGGTATTGTATGTTTTTTTTTACAGGCAAAAGAGCTGAACTTCTTGGGGCATGCCCCGCAAAGGGCTCTGTTCAGGGCTGGTAAGGTAAAAGAGCTTTGAACTTTAGTAATTTAGAATAGGGTAGGGCATTTTTTATTTTGGGGGTCTTTGTTGTTTTATTAGGGGGCTTAGAGTAGGTGTAATTAGTTTAAAATTGTTGTAATATTTTTCTTATGTTTGTAAATATTTTTTTATTTTTTGTAACAGTTCTTTTTTATTTTTTGTACTTTAGTTAGTTTATTTCATTGTAGTTATTTGTAGGAATTGTATTTAATTTATTTATTGATAGTGTAGTGTTAGGTTTAATTGAAGGTAATTGTAGATATTTTATTTAATTAATTTAATGATAGTATAGTGTTAGGTTTAATTGTAACTTAGGTTAGGATTTATTTTACAGGTAATTTTGTAATTATTTTAACTAGGTAGCTATTAAATAGTTCTTAACTATTTAATAGCTATTGTACCTGGTTAAAATAATTACAAAGTTGCCTGTCAAATAAATATTAATCCTAAAATAGCTATAATATAATTATAATTTATATTGTAGCTATATTAAGATTTATTTTACAGGTAAGTATTTAGCTTTAAATAGGAATAATTTATTTAATAAGAGATAATTAATTTCGTTAGATGTAAATTATATTTAACTTAGGGGGGTGTTAGGGTTAGACTTAGCCTTAGGGGTTAATACATTTATTAGAATAGCGGCGAGATTGGGTCGGCAGATTAGGGGTTAATAATTGAAGTTAGATGTCGGCGATGTTAGGGAGGGCAGATTAGAGGTTAATACTATTTATTATAGGGTTAGTGAGTCGGATTAGGGGTTAATAACTTTATTATAGTAGCGCTCAGGTCCGGTCGGCAGATTAGGGGTTAATAAGTGTAGGCAGGTGGAGGCGACGTTGTGGGGGGCAGATTAGGGGTTAATAAATATAATATAGGGGTCGGCGGTGTTAGGGGCAGCAGATTAGGGGTACATAGGGATAATGTAGGTAGCGGCGGTTTACGGAGCGGCAGATTAGGGGTTAAAAAAATATGCAGGTGTAAGGTTAGGGGTGTTTAGACTCGGGGTACATGTTAGAGTGTTAAGTGCAGACGTAGGAAGGGTTACCGCATAGCAAACAATAGCAAACAATGGGGCTGCGTTAGGAGCTGAACGCGGCTTTTTTGCAGGTGTTTGGTTTTTTTTCAGCTCAAACAGCTCCATTGTTTCCTATGGGGGAATCGTGCACGAGCACGTTTTTGAGGCTGGCCGCTTGCGTAAGCAACTCTGGTATCGAGAGTTGAAGCTGCGTTAAAAATGCTCTACGCTCCTTTTTTGGAGCCTAACGCAGCCATTCTGTGGACTCTCAATACCAGAGTTATTTTTATGGTGCGGCCAGAAAAAAGCCGGCGTTAGTTTTTCGGGTCGTTACCGACAAAACTCCAAATCTAGCCGACTATCTCTTATGTTAACAGGAACACTCTGAGTATTAGATGTTGACGGAACAGCAACAGGTAATGTAACATTACTAAAGGAAATATCTGCATTAACAAGTTTGTCATGACATTCATTACAAACAACAGCTGGAGGAACAGATACCACAAGTTTACAGCAAATACACTTAACTTTGGTAGATCCAGCACTAGGCAGCGATTTTCCAGAAGTATCTTCTGATTCAGGGTCAATTTGGGACATCTTGCAATATGTAATAGAAAAAACAACATATAAAGCAAAATTGATCAAATTCCTTAAATGACAGTTTCAGGAATGGGAAAAAAATGCCAGTGAACAAGCTTCTAGCAACCAGAAGCAATAAACAATGAGACTTAAATAATGTGGAGACAATAGTGACGCCCATATTTTTTAGCGCCAAAAAAGACGCCCACATTATTTGGCGCCTAAATGCTTTTGGCGCCAAAAATGACGCCACATCCGGTAACGCCGACACTTTTGGCGCAAAAAAACTTCAAAAATGACGCAACTTCCGGTGACACGTATGACGCCGGAAACAAAGAAAAAAATTTTTTGCGCCAAAAAAGTCCGCGCCAAGAAAGACGCAATAAAATGAAGCATTTTCAGCCCCCGCGAGCCTAACAGCCCACAGGGAAAAAAGTCAATTTTAAGGTAAGAAAAAAATTATTTATTCATATGCATTATCCCAAATATGAAACTGACTGTCTGAAATAAGGAACGTTGAACATCCTGAATCAAGGCAAATAAATATTTAAACACATATATTTAGAACTTTATATAAAAGTGCCCAACCATAGCTTAGAGTGTCACAAAAATAAGACTTACTTACCCCAGGACACTCATCTACATGAAGTAGAAAGCCAAACCAGTACTGAAACGAGAATCAGTAGAGGTAATGGTATATATAAGAGTATATCGTCGATCTGAAAAGGGAGGTAAGAGATGAATCTCTACGACCGATAACAGAGAACCTATGAAATAGACCCCGTAGAAGGAGATCATTGAATTCAAATAGGCAATACTCTCTTCACATCCCTCTGACATTCACTGCACTGAGAGGAAAACCGGGCTCCAACCTGCTGCGGAGCGCATATCAACGTAGAATCTAGCACAAACTTACTTCACCACCTCCATAGGAGGCAAAGTTTGTAAAACTGATTTGTGGGTGTGGTGAGGGGTGTATTTATAGGCATTTTGAGGTTTGAGAAACTTTGCCCCTCCTGGTAGGAATGTATATCCCATACGTCACTAGCTCATGGACTCTTGCTAATTACATGAAAGAAAAAAGTGCCAACCTTGCCACTTCATACATTTGACTTTTTAAAATACCAGTTGCTTATTCAGAAAAGTTAAAATACATGAAGGGGCAATGTTGTCACCAATTTGTTTGCCATAAAGAGCGTTGGGCCAGGCTGATAATATGTCTGTCCTATGATGGGTTCATGCCTTGTATATATCCACACATAAATAAGTGGCCCAAATGATTTTAACCCTTTCAAATTAACAGTTACTTATTCAGAAAAGGTAAATATATGAAGTGGCTAGGATGGCACAGGATTGTTTGCCTTAAAAAGCATTGGGCAGGCTGAAAATATGTCTTCTATGAAGGGGTTCAAGCACTTTATATATCCACACAGAAATGAGTGACCCAAAGGATTTTAAACCCTTTTAAAATACCAATTACTTTTTCAAAACATAACCAAAATTGTGCCATGTGTGCCATCTGTTTTTGGCAAATAAATGATAAGATGATTTTTTTTATTTATAAATGTAAGTTTGTTTCGGTTTTTGGACAGTGTATTATTTTATTTAAAATAAAATAATCCTACATATTACACATCTTTATTTTGCAAATTGCAATCAGTTGCAGAATAAGAAGCTGACTGAATAAGAATCCAACTTCAGCCTTGTACATTTTGCTTTCTTGTTCTTAATGTTCACTCACAGTGGTTACCTTATAAATGACAGTCACAGTGATTACCTTATAAATGACAGTCACAGTGGTTACCTTATAAATGACTGTCACAGTGATTACCTTATAAATGACAGTCACAGTGATTACCTTATAAATGACAGTCACGGTGGTTACCTTATAAATGACAGTCATGGTGTTTACCTTATAAATGACAGTCATGGCGGCGGTTACCTTATTAATGGCAGTCACAGTGGTTACCTTATAAATGACAGTCACAGTGATTACCTTATTAATGCCAGTCACAGTGGTTACCTTATAAATGACAGTCACAGTGGTTACCTTATTAATGCCAGTCACAGTGGTTACCTTATAAATGACAGTCACAGTGGTTACTTTATTAATGCCAGTCACAGTGGTTACCATATAAATGACAGTCACAGTGGATACCTTATAAATGACAGTCACAGTGATTACCTTATAAATGACAGTCATGGTGGTTACCTTATAAATGACAGTCATGGCGGTTACCTTATAAATGACAGTCACAGTGGTTACCTTATAAATGACAGTCACAGTGATTACCTTATAAATGACAGTCATGGTGGTTACCTTATAAATGACAGTCACGGTGGTTACCTTATAAATGACAGTCATGGTGTTTACCTTATAAATGACAGTCATGGCGGCGGTTACCTTATAAATGACAGTCACAGTGGTTACCTTATAAATGACAGTCACAGTGATTACCTTATTAATGCCAGTCACAGTGGTTACCTTATAAATGACAGTCACAGTGGTTACCTTATTATTGCCAGTCACAGTGGTTACCTTATAAATGACAGTCACAGTGGTTACCTTATAAATGACAGTCACGGTGATTACCTTATAAATGACAGTCATGGTGGTTAACTTATAAATGACAGTCATGGTCGTTACCTTATAAATGACAGTCATGGCGGTTACCTTATAAATGACAGTCACAGTGGTTACCTTATAAATGACAGTCACAGTGGTTACCTTATTAATGAC
Source organism: Bombina bombina (assembly GCF_027579735.1). Classification (NCBI taxonomy): domain Eukaryota; kingdom Metazoa; phylum Chordata; class Amphibia; order Anura; family Bombinatoridae; genus Bombina; species Bombina bombina. The sequence continues at coordinate 503,340,153 of NC_069505.1, forward strand.
AGTCACAGTGGTTACCTTATAAATGACAGTCACAGTGACTACCTTATTAATGACACTCACAGTGGTTACCTTATAAATGACAGTCACAGTGGTTACCTTATTAATGACAGTCACAGTGATTACCTTATTAATGACAGTCACAGTGGTTACCTTATAAATGACAGTCACAGTGGTTACCTTATAAATGACATTCAGCATAAATCACTGTGAATGAACATTAAGAACAAGAAACCTGCAACATGTTTAGTTTTCAGAATTATTGTCTATTGGTTGTTTGCTACGTTAAAGTTGATTAAAAACCTTTGAGTGGAGGTCACATGTTTCCTGTCTAGTGGAGCTCCAGTCTGCAGCCAGACACCTTTGAAATTTAGTGGTATCTCCTATAATTTAAATGCAACTGTTAAAGGAACAGAAAAGTGAAACTTAAAGGGACACTCAATCAAAATTAAACTTTCATTATTCAGATAGAGCATGCCATTTTAAACAACTTTCCAATTTACTTCCATTAACAAAATGTGCACAGTCTTTTTATATTTAAACGTTTTGAGTCACCAGCTCCTACCGAGCATGTGCAAGAATAAGTGTGTATGCATTTGTGAATGGCTGATGGCTGTCACATGGTAAGTGTATGAATTTGTGATTGGCTGGTGGCTGTCACATGGTACAGTCGGAGTGGAAAAAGACAACTTTTAAAATTGTCAGAAAAAAATTCTACTACTCATTTGAAGTTCAGACTAAGTGCTATTGCATTGTCTTGTTATCTTGCATTTGTTGATTATGCAAATGCAAATCTACTGTGTTGACTGGCCCTTTAACATATGCCTGGGTATAATTCAATTTTAAATAGAAGCCTTTTTGCAATATATTTCCATAAGGGATAAACCTCCTATTACGTCTTTCTTGTACCAACAAATTGAATAAATAAAGACACTTGACAACAGGTTATATGGGCTAAAGACCGGTCACGGTCACATTTATTAATAACAATAAGCCTTTAAAACTAGGCTTATTCAACTATGCCAAATAGGCAACTTTAAATAGATATATAACGAACTATATTAGTTCTTCGCTGGTGGCGGCCAAGACTAGCTAAATTAACCCTTACTGACAGACGGCCAGGGCCCTACACGGTGTTTGCAACGTGGCAGGCTGCCACGCCCAATTGGCAGGGAGAGAGAGCTGTAAGCTATAGAGGTATTTGCCTAAGATTCGTAGGGGGGAGCAACCCCTAGGTCGGCACCTAGCGGGTGTCACCTCCCCCATCCCATGACATCACTCATCTCGCCCCCTGCCCGCTCTCTAGGCCCTGACCGACCGCCACAAGAGTCAACCTCTTGCCGCCACAACTGACTAGCTCCTATAACAACATATAAATATACCTAACCAGAATTCTTTTTTTTTTTTTTTTTTTAAACTAAACCACTTAAACAAACAATAAAAGTGCTTTTCGAATGTCAGCTAGAAATATGTCCAGACCCTCTTCCGTGAGGTGAACGCCGTCCTTGCGGTAAAGAGCCTTATTGTCAGCCGTTATTGCATCATGCCTAATGGCAAAACCACCTAACGCCATGACCGTTCTCCCCATCTCCCTGTTAAGCTTCTTCCTAACATTGTATGCAGCCCTCTGATTCACAATGTATCGCCAACACAGTCATGCAACCACGTTGGACCAACCAATCCTGACATCAGCGAGCCAAGCACACACCCAGCGGACATCTGAAGCCATCCTCCTGATCAAGTCCAATACAGGAACCGACCCCATGTCGTTCCCCCCCAGATGCAAAACAATGATATGGGGCTGACCCCACCTCCTATGTGCATCCTGGAGCAAAGCAGGTAATTCTTCCCAGGTTAACCCTCTGCGCCCTAGCCACCGCACACTAGCTCTGGATCTTGAAATCCCCAATTGCTGTCCATCCGGCCGCTGCGATGCCCTGATGGACGCCCAGTGCACAAAGGAATGACCCACTATCCAGACACGCTTCGTGGGTGCAGCCCTACCTGCAACACAGATACACAACTGAACCAACTACAAGGAAAAGGAAAACAATCATTCCCAAAACTTAACAAGACTCACCCTGAATGTATGACTTAAATCTCCCCGATTTCCAGCGCCCCAAACTCTTGATGCCAGCCTCCGACACCCCATTGCTAGCTGCGCTAGTAGCCACCCCGATCCGGAATGAATGGGGGGCAATTCGCAAAGGATCCAGCCCAGCAGCGGCCGCTGCCAAGGATAGAACCTTCTTAAATTGGTATAGAGATAAGGCAGAGCCATCTTCGTGGATAAGGAGCTGCCGAAAACCTTTCGGCCGAACCTCACAATAAGCCTCATAGTTCCGAACCGGGCAGCACTCCGGAAAATCATGCTTCCTCAAAGGGAGCCATGCACCCTTACCTAGAGGATCCGTTTTAGACCTAGGTACAAGGAGCAACAGACCATCCTCTGACGGCTGAACATGCTCCCATTGTATCCCACCCTTGGTATCGCTTTTTGATGAAGCTGCCACTTCACCAATCCTCAAAGCCCCCGCTAGAGCAATTGAGAATGCTGTCCTAAATAACAAAACCTCAAACTTTGAAGCGCAAACCGACCGCAGAGCGCCCACCAATGCCTTCAACCGTAAGGGTGTGATAGGCTCCCTGCGATCGTTCACTCAAGGGGACAACCGACCCCATCCTTTCATTACCTGCTTCACCAGGAATGACCGCGAAAAATCCACTATGCCGAGTGACTTATTAAAGAAAGAGACGACCGTTAACCTACTCTGCGCCGACAGCCTAGAGACACCTTGCTTATGTAACTCCGGTAGCCATTCCAGCACCTGTACCTGCGTAGCCCTCTGCACGGAGAACCCTTGCTGGTCGGCGAAGCAGACCCACGATCTCCAGTGTTTCTCATAAGCACCCCAAGTCTTAGGAGCCAAGGACGCCCGTACTAGGGGAAGGACACTTTCCCAACCCCCGCCATCTGCCAAAGAAATTGAGGGCAAATTAGACCTGTGCTTGCTGCCATTGGCGCAACCCTCCTAAACTGACCCCACTGAAATCTAGAGAGAGCATCGGCTATGACGTTATGCACCCCCGGGACATGACGTGCCGTGAACCGTACATTCAACTGCAAGCAGCGCAACACCAGGTGTCGCAGATACGTGACCATCCTGGGTGACGAAGCCGACAACCGGTTTATGGCATAAACAACACTCATGTTGTCTGACCAAAAAAACACCGCCCGATTTGCCAGCTGCTGCCCCCATAGTTCTATTGCTACTATGATCGGAAAAAGTTCCAATAAAGTTAGGTTTTTGGTTAAACCAGCCGAAACCCAATCCTCAGGCCATGGAGCCGTGCTCCATTCGCCCGCAAGGTAAGCCCCATAACCGTAGCCCCCTGCCGCATCCGTAAATAGGTGCAACACTTGATTGGAAATAGGGCCTTCCCTCCATAGGCAAACCCCGTTAAATTTCTTTAGAAATTCCTCCCAGACGCTGAGGTCGTCCCTCATCTCTGCGGACACCTCTATCCTCGATCGCCGCGCATTAGGGCCCTGCAGCCGACTCTCCAACCGCCTGTTAAATACCCTCCCCATGGGTATAGCCCTGCCAGCAAAGTTCAGCAGTCCCAACAAAGACTGCAACTCTTTAAGAGAGATAGAGCTGGCTTTACGCACCGACAAAACCACCTGCAATAGGCGGTCGACCTTGTCTTGTGGCAATCTACAAACCCCAGCCGCGGTATCGATTTCGATCCCGAGGAAAGTGAGACGCGTACAGGGGCCCTGTGTCTTGTCATCAGCTAGAGGCACTCCAAATCTACCCATCATCTCTTGCATGACCACCATCATGCGTGCGCATTCCTCCGAATCCGCCTCACCCACCAGCAAAAAATCGTCTGGGGGTGGGGCCGTGGCCCACTACCTAGACTCCCACTGCACTACCCAGTGCAGAAAGGAACTAAAGCATTCGAACAGTGCACATGAAAGCGAGCATCCCATGGGAAGACATTTATCCACATAGAATGCCCCATCCACCTTCATGCCCATAAGCTTGAAGGCCGACGGGTGCAGGGGGAGTAAACGAAACGCTGACTCTATGTCCAGTTTCGCCATTAAGGCCCTCGCCCCTTTGCCCCTGACAATCCCGAACGCGTCATCAAAGGACTGGTAATGCACTGAACTCGCTTCAGGGTCAATGGCATCATTCACTGACCCCCCTCTCGGGAAAGACAAATGATGAATGAGCCTGAACTTGCCCGTGTCCTTCTTGGGGACCACCCCCAATGGAGACACCACCAAATCCGCCAGTGGCTTATCCCAGAATGGGCCAACCACTCTCCCCAAGGCAACTTCCTTGCCCAGCTTCTCCCGGACCACACCCGGAAATTCGTAAGCCGACTTGAGGTTTCTGTGTATTACAGAACCCTGCACGGCCCCTTCTACCGGAATATAGAACCCCTCCCGCAACCCCGACCAGAGCAAATGCGCTGCCCTCCGATCGGAGTACCGAGCCAGCCAAGGCTCCATGGCTTCCGCTCTAAGAGGGGTTGGGGCCCTTGTACCCAGGGCCCCCTCTGGGGGAAGTCTTATCTGCCCCAGACTCCCTGCGCTTGCTACAATCTGCCCCTGGGTGTGGACCGCTACAGAATTTGCAGATGTGACGAAAGGAGCAGCCAGCCCCCCTGTCACATTGCTTATCCTGGAACTTCCAGCATTCCCTGCCGCGCCTCTTTTGTTTCGGCGCCAATCTATTAGGACCTTGGCAAGGAACAGGGGAGCCTAACGCCCCCCCTTCCACACCCAGCTTTGACCACAGGTCAAGATCCTTAGTCCCGAAATGCAGGAGAGGGTTACCCACCATCTTCCTGCGAAACGCCATATCATATTCCCGCCATGCGCCTTCTTTAAATCTGGCACGGATATCATCGATCGTGTCCTCATATTTGAAGAGAAGCACGGGTAAGTATCCCCGTGCGCTACTACCTTCCTGGGCAAAGGAAGGTCTCCCCCGGCATGGACACAAAGCTAGCATCCTGAGGGGGAGGGACCACCCGACCAAGATCAACCGGTGACCCCTTACCTTTCGCCTGCGCCGCTACCAGCTTCTTAATCATCTTGAACATCTCCTTCTGCCCCTTACCCACTAGCCCTAAGTCACCCTCACTCTCAGAACCAGACCCACTAGAGGATGATCCTAGCCCAGTGTGTGCAGATGTGTGTAAAAGGAACTCACCACTGGGGGCCAAAGGTGGCGCAGCTCCAGAAGGCAGACGCTGACTCCTGTCCTCTGCAGCTGCTGTGGATGAGACTGCCGCCGGCACAGGACCCTGACTGGAAGAAGCAGCCACAGTTGACACCGTCTGATCCATAACGAGCGCCTGTGGAAATAAAACAGATTGGGGAGTACTCCGCGCTGATGACTGAGCCCCTGAGGGGCCCCCAACCTGCTCCCTGGACAAACACACACCTAACGCAGCAGACACAGCCTTACGTATCATCTCCTCTGTCACGCCAGCAGATTGCCCATGCAGACCACTCACAGAGCCCACAGATTCACCTCTAATGCCCTGCGAAACATGTGAACCAGTATCCCGTTGCCTAGTTCCCCCTGAAGCAGTACCCACAACATCCAAGAATTCCGTGTCACCCACAGTATCCCCTTGGTCCACCACAGTTATACCCCTGTGGCTCACACCCAGACACACACCATGCCCAGCTGGCACCCCCGGATACACACCCGGAGCTACACCCTGCGCATTCATACCCCCATGAGCAACAGCAGGAGACCCCTGCACAATTATACCCCTGTGCAACACACCCGTAGGCACACCCTGAACATTCGCACACCTGTGTGGCCCACCCGGCGAGCCCTGTGAAGTGCGATTGCCGAAGGCGCCCTGCCTTTTAAGTTTTGCAATAGTGGCCCGCCTACCGCCCACTGCTTTGCCTGTTGCCTTCCTAGCCTGGCCTGTTTGAGGCCCACCTCTGCCCCCCCCGGCTGCCTCAGGAGCTCGACCACCCGCACGGAGACTCCCCAACTTACTATTCCGAGCTCCATGCGGTGATCTGCTCCTGGTACCTGACCGCAGCCGTGCACGTCCGCGCTCCTCCCCAACTGACTCGTCACTGAGGGAGGAAGCGCGCAACGTGACGGCAGAAGGGGCGGAGCTACGCCCCGACGCGGGCCCAGGCATCTGAAGAGCCCGGACCACGTGGGCAGCCCGCGCTCCTTCCGAACTTGCTCCCACTATACCCAGGCCCCCTTGGGGGGTCTCACCCCAGAGGGCCTGAGCCAACGAGAGTACAGATGCCAAGGCCGCGGGAGGCAGGGCCCCAAGCTGCTGCCAAGACACGTGACCGGCAGCAGCCTGGTCCCCTTGCGGTATCTCCTCCCGGGTCTCAGCATCGAAGAGGCCAGAGGGCTCCTGAACCTCTGGGAATAGCGTAGGGGAATCGGGAGGGGGGTGAATCCGCCCAATAGGGGTAGATGAAGGGATATGGGAAGGACCAGCCTCCTCAATTAGACCCGCTCCCCTAGGACCAATTAACTCAGTCTGGGCCCCTAAACCACCTTGAGGGGGGGAACAGGAGGGACAGGGACAGGAGAGGAACCCTGAGCTCCAGAGCCCGCTGCAGGGGCCCTGGATCCCAGCTTCCCACTGGCCCTTGAAACCCTTGCCTGCAGCACAGGAGCTACCCTAGGCCTAACAACAGGGGAGGGGGTACCACATCCTCTGAGCCTGATCCTCCACTGTCTCTTGCAGCTCCTCTCATGCCTGGAACCACCTTCACCACTTCGCTGTAGCGCTTAGGCGGATTAGACTTCCTCTTAGCACGCTCCATCACCACAGTAGAAGAAAGCTTGCTTGAAGTCTGGAACCAGGAAGAAAAGAGGGCCGGATCCACTGCAGCCAGGACCTATAAAGGTAAGCAGAAACACCGCCCCCCTACATGCAACATTGTAACATTTAGTACCTTCCAGACTTCAACTCAGTTATCCCTTAATTTTGCTACAGGCCCACTAGAGGGCCCTCCACTTCCAGTAGCAAAAATGCTTCTAGTAAAATGTATTATTGCTTTTCAGTGGGTGATACTATGCAACACATATGGCATTTTGACTGGGACAGCACTGGTACACAGCTTGCTTATGCCCTGTGGTTTATGCTTGCAATGACCACTAGAGGCGCTGTTCACTGTGCTGTATACAGTTTGTTCTCAGTCATCTTCTATAGTGACTGCGCAGAGCATGCTGGGTACAGACACACCCTGCAGTTTCCTGTGTTAGAGTCAGGAAGTACAGATGTTATTTAGAGCTGCTGCAGTGACACATGTATGTTATAGGAACAAAAGATGTCTAAAAGTAACCATCATATCTGAGTCTAATTACAATAAATGCTCAGTAATTAAAAGACTGTTTGTCTTTCTCAGTAACTTCAAATATGACATGCCCCACACCTAACTGCCCCCTCTCCCATCCAAGTGTGCCAGCTTCAGTCTGCTTTTTAAAGCCAGTGTAATCCCTGAGTTTACCAGCTACATTATGTCTTCTAATGATCAATTTACAATAATTCCTGGAGTGTGCCAGCAATAGTAAATCTGATCAAAACTAGTTTACAGTAATCCTTGGGTGTGCAAACTATAGTAAAGGCAGCCCTGGATTGGTGCATATGAAGGAGGGGCTTTTTACCCCCGGGCAGGCCAAGTAAAGGATCATGGGGTAGGTGACAGGTCATTGGGAGGCCTTTACTAAGGGGTTATATAGAGTGAGTTATAGGGACAGTCAAGTCCCAAAAAAACTTTCATGTTTCAAATAGGGCATGTAGTTTTAAGCAACTTTCCAATTTACTTTTATCACCAATTTTGCTTTGTTCTCTTGGTATTCTTAGTTGAAAGCTAAACCTAGGAGGTTCATATGCTAATTTCTTAGACCTTGAAGGTCGTCGCTAATCTAAATGCATTTTGATAATTTTTCACCACTAGAGGGCATTAGCTCACATGTTTCGTATAGATAACATTGAGCTCATGCACGTGAATTTACCATGGAGACAGCTCTGATTGGCTAAAATGCAAGTCTGTCAAAAGAACTGATATAAGGGGGCAGTCTGCAGAGGCTTAGATACAAGGTAATTACAGAGGTAAAATGTGTATAATTATGACTGTGATGGTTATGCAAAACTGGGGAATTGGTAATTAAGGGATTATCTATCTTTTAAAACAACACAAATTCTGGTGTTGACTGTCCCTTTAAGGAAGTGAGGGATCCTCCTCATTTCCGGACCGGTAGGTGAGAAGAAGCTAGCTTGAGCTGTTGGTTGCTGCTTCTCACCTTGATACGGAGCTGAAGGTGTCCTTACCTGTTAGTATGGCTCAAGTGTGCGAGGTCTTGGCTGCTGCGACAGCCCTAGCTAAGGAGCTTAGTCCGGGCTGGCTGTTGGATCAGCTGAAGATTGTGGGGGCACTCCCTGGGGCTGATGTAGCTGCGGTGGAGCAGGGGCAGCCTGTGCGGCCCACGAGGCAATCCAGGGCAGCGGAGCAGCTTAGCCCAGATAAGCCAGTAGGGCGATCATGTGGAGGCCAAAGTACTGGAGACCTGGGGGCCGTGGCAGGAGGCCGGTGTTCTAAAATAAGTCGCAACGCATAAGAATGCGTGACCTATGTCACTTCCGGTGACGTGTAATCAGCTGTTGGAGGTGTGTGGCACTCATTGCGCATGCGCAAGAAGCCCAACCTCCTCAAAACAGCTGTTTAAGGCTACGCAACAGGTTGCAGAATTTTATGGCCCGTAATCTTCTTGTGCATGCGCGCACAATGCCGCACATACACACACGGACCTACTCCTCAATCATCAGAGACAAGGCGCAGTCGGCACACTGGCAACATGACCCTATTGGTTGTACAGCCACTGACTTCACGGACACACGGACCAATCAGATAGTACAGTAACGCTTTTTTCCTATGTATTATCTGATCGGTCTGTAGTCCGTTTGATTTGCCCACCTCCATTCAATTTCCAAATTGGTCCATCGTGTACTGCTGACTTTCCGTGCCCGGATGGAGGTGCGTGCTTATGGGGGTTACAGGGGGTACTTATGGGGGTTACAGGGGGGGCTGATGGGGCTTATGTAGGTTACAGAGGGGGTGCTTATGGGGTTACAGGGGGGCTGATGGGGCTTATGTAGGTTTCAGAGGGGGTGCTTATGGGGGTTACAGGGGGGGCTGATGGGGCTTATGTAGGTTACAGAGGGGATGCTTATGGGGTTACAGGGGGGGCTGATGGGGCTTATGAAGGTTACATAGGGGGTAGTGATGTCGTGAATAGTTCGCCGGCGAATAGTTCCCGGCGAACATAGCTTGTTCACGTTCGCCACGGCGGACGAACATATTCGATGTTCGATCCGCCCCCTATTCGTCATCATTGAGTAAACTTTTTTTTTTTTTTTTTTTATATGTTCTGTAACTATTGTTTTTTTTTTTTAATACTCTTTATTGAGGTTTCAAATAAGGCAAAAATACAAAAAAATGTCATTGGAAAAAATACAAATACAGTGTGTAGTTACATTGCATGACATAACATAATCTTGAAATGCACAACAATTGCCTTTAAGACTTTAAACCCACTGAACAATTTAACGGGCCACTCAAGGACCTTATAATGATGTATTGTGGGTATAGTTATAGTAGGTAAATTCAAATAGATTGGGATCACTCTTGGTTCTCAGATGAGAAACGCTGTGTTACTTTTTAAATTTTTTATGATTAACAAAAGAAATGCTAAACAAACCTGCAAAGCTGGGGAGGAAAAATATGGTCATTATCGCATTGCACTGCAGGATATATGAATATGAAAGTAGTCAGGGTGCGGTACAAGCAAGATACACCGCTCAGATCACCCTCCTAAGTTTGGAGGTATATTATTTGAGAATGGGAGGGGGGGGGAGGTGGTCATTATAAAGTAGTAGGTTATTAAGATGTTGAGTATATGCTAGGTCAAAGGGGCACCTACATCAAGGGAGCCATAGGTTCTATGTTTACACAGTTGGCAAAATTTGTAGGGCTTATCTATAATACAGTGCATGAGAAGGGCATAAGTGGTAAGAGTAATGATGCAGGACCTGCCTGCATGAGAAACACTGTATTAATCTGCAAAGTCTCGCTGCGCCTCATGTTATAACATCTTAGCGATTGATAATATACTTATGAACTAAGTAGGCAAAACTATTAGCCAGTGGGTTGTACTCTCTTATATTAATAAATATGCCAGCTGGAATAAGTTAGCTAATATAATGAGCACTACAGTTTGTCTCTGGATACACTGTGTAGGTAACATATAAAATCTGGTAAGTCTAGGCAACAAACGTCACCATAAATAGAAGAGCTATAAGCAGAAGCAAAAAATGGGCTATGCGGGTTGAGCTAGAACCATTATAACATAAAACATACCTATCTATAAGAGGCTGCTGATAAAGTGGTAGGAGGTCCTGTAACTTGGAGTAGCGTGGGAGCAGATGACACACTTTATATAAAATAAATGTCAATATTGGGGGAACGTCATGACAATAAGGGGATGAATCTATTGAACATAATGAATCACCTATATTTCTAGACAGATTAATTGTGAAGGCGCAGCCCCGGCCGCTGGCTACGCCTGTACCACCAAGGTAAAGAGAATAAAACAATGCAAACAGTTGTACATATATACAGGTGCCCATCACTTGAAATAATATCAAGCATTTGATTTAAAAAAAAAGGAATCCCAGTGAAGGCAGAAAAATCTCTGAAAGTAAATAAACTGTAGAACCCCAAATTGTTAAGTGACCAAGGAAGCACTAGGTACTTTATCAAATAGAACTCAGATAGACATACAGATTGTGATATAAGATAGCATATACTGAGTCTTGCAGGCAGGGTAGGGGGAGAACAGTAAGCATCCCCTGCAAATGTTAGTGGGACAAACAGTTAAACATACTGCAGGGAAGCTAACACAGTAGGAAAGTCTTTCAGCCATAGTACAGTTAAGGGTGATCTGTAGGATAAGGAAAATTTGTGAGAGCAAGGGGTCAGGAAACACTCAGGTCCCAGAGTTACCAATGCCATCCTGACTTAATAACACTGTTAAGTTTAAAACAGATGTGTAGGATTTCCATACAAGAAATATGCAAGCAAAATCATCCTCAGTATTCCAAGCCATGATTGCATGGATATACAAAGAGGAAATGTCTACTACAGGGCATGGGCCCTATGCCCTGCAGTATTAAACATAGAAACCTGACAGACAGTTGGGCACACACATAATGACAAAGTGTTTCAAGGTAAGTATAGCATAGGAAGTGTGTCTGGGTTATACCTACTGAAGGTGAAATATGCACTGGATCCTGGCTTTGAACATTGGAACACTAAAGATCCTACTAGCATTTATATATGTATATTTATATCTATATTCTGCAGGGGTATTCAATAGGATCTAGTATATAACACTGTGGGGTTATGCTTCTATGCCAGACTCAATATGCTGTAGCAAAAATAATGAACTGTATGCAGTGAGTAGTGGTACCAGGCTAAGAGAAAATTAAAAACAAAAACAAATAACAGGCTCAACCAACATGTAAACACATGTGAAACTGTAGTGAGAGCATTACCCTCCTGCAACAATGCCGGTTTTATGTCACAGAAGTTCAACAAAGGTTCTGCTGCTGACCCCTTTCAGGACAGGTTAAGTTCGCTGAAATGCACTCTGTCAGCCTCTCACGCTGACTTTGCCAGGGTCCCACTGCAGCTGCATCAAACATTGAGTACGATGGTAGGAACAAGGTTGATCTATGAATACTCCCTGTCGAGTTTTATGTCCCATCAAACGCAGCCTCTGAGTGCCTAGAGCTCCTTTCGGTAACAGCCCGTTGTGTGCACCATCAGCGGCAAATGTAGCCTGTGAAGTCATCGCCTTTAGGGTTTGCACTAGAGGCCTGAGAACCGGAGCCGGGATCCCAGGCCCCAATATCACCGCCACATCTGCCGCTCCTGGCTTCACTTTTCCATCTTGCCCCCACAAGCTTGCCTTCGCTTGTACTGCCACATGCTCCTCTAATCGGTGTTTAGACCCTTGGCGTGTTGGGCTTCCATCCGCTCTCCCAGGAGAGCTAGGAGTGCGCAGTAAGTGTTGGAACTCTGGAGCCGCCCCACTTGTTCCTTCGCCATCGGCAGTGTATAAGCACTCCTCTATCAAGGTCTCAGTGCTAGCCACGGGTCCGGACGCTACAGTCAGGGTGTCTGTAAGCCCAAATTCATATGATTCTAAGAGTCTGCTAATGGCAGATAAGATCTGGCGAGCGCTCTCCATTATTTTTAGCACTGGGCCACGTGGCCCTCGATATGGCTGTTGTCTATGAGGGCTATATTCAGGCTGCCGGTCTCACTAGTAGATTGTTGCACTGTCAGGGAAAATCGGCACCCTCTCTAGCTTATAGCTAAGCAATTAGCCTCCAGTTTCTTGATTTTAATTAAAGTCTTAGTGCAGATTTGTAGTGAGTAGAGCCGGAGCTCTATAAGCATGCAACCATTCCTCTAGGCTGCTGGCTCCGCCCTGTCATCATTGAGTAAACTTTGACCCTGTACCTCACAGTCAGCAGACACATTCCAGCCAATCAGCAGCAGACCCTCCCTCCCAGACCCTCCCACCTCCTGGACAGCATCCATTTTAGATTCATTTGGAAGCTGCATTCTTAGGGACAGTGTAGCTGCTGCTGATTTAATAGGGAAATTGATAGCTAGGCTAGTGTATTCAGTGTCCACTACAGTCCTGAAGGACTCATCTGATCTCTGCTGTGAGGACAGCAGCCCAAAAAGCCCTTTTTAGGGCTAGAACATCAGTCTGCTTTTTTTTTTCCTGTGTAATCTAATTGCAGTTGCCTGCCTGCCTGCCAGCGTGTGTGTCAGGCTCACAGCGTATACTGTGCCCACTTGCCCAGTGCCAGCACTCATATCTGGTGTGGCATATGGTGGGGGTTGGTCTGTGGGGGGGGAAGCTACACTACAGAAACCCCCCCCCCCAGAAAAAAACTACTTTTTTTTGCAAACTGGGCAAGATGGCCACCAATAAGGCAGATGGGGAGGGTTAGAGAGCTGTTTTGGGGGATCAGGGAGGTTGGGGGCTATGCTACACCACAACATATGTAAATATGCTAAAAAACAAATTAAAACAAATTAAAAACCTTTTATTTTACTACTGGCAGACTTTCTGCCAGTACTTAAGATAGCAGGGACAATTGTGGGGTGGGGGAGGGAAGGGAGCTGTTTGGGAGGGATCAGGGGGTCTGATGTGTCAGGTGGGAGGCTGATCTCTACACTAAAGCTAAAATTAACCCTGCAAGCTCCCTACAAACTACCTAATTAACCCCTTCACTGCTAGCCATAATACACGTGTGATGCGCAGCAGCATTTAGCGGCCTTCTAATTACCAGAAATCAACACCAAAGTCATATATGTCTGCTATTTCTGAACAAAGGGGATCCCAGAGAAGCATTTACAACCATTTGTGCCATAATTGCACAAGCTGTTTGTAAATAATTTCAGTGAGAAACCTAAAATTGCGAAAAAATGTAAGTTTTTTTTAAATTTGATTGCATTTGGCGGTGAAATGGTGGCATTAAATATACCAAAATGGGCCTAGATCAATACTTTGGGTTGTCTACTACACTACACTTAAGCTAAAATTAACTCTACAAGCTGCCTACATGCTCCCTAATTAACCCCTTCACTGCTGGGCATAAAACACGTGTGGTGCGCAGTGGCATTTAGCAGCCTTCTAATTACCAAAAAGCAACGCCAAAGCCATATAAGTTCGCTATTTCTGAACAAAGGGGATCCCAGAGAAGCATTTACAACCATTTATGCCATAATTGTATAAGTTGTTTGTAAATAATTTCTGTGAGAAACCTAAAGTTTGTGAAAAAGTGAACAATTTTTTTTTATTTGATCGCATTTGGCGGTGAAATGGTGGCATGAAATATACCAAAATGGGCCTAGATCAATACTTTGGGATGTCTTCTAAAAAAATATATATACATGTCATGGGATATTCAGGTATTCCTGACCGATATCAGGGTTCCATTGTAACTAGTGCTCATTTTGAAAAAAAGTGGTTTTGAAATAGCAAAGTGCTTCTTGTATTTATTTCCCTATAACTTGCAAAAAAAGCAAAAAAAGCAAAGAACATATTAACATTGGGTATTTCTAAACTCAGGACAAAATTTAGAAACTATTTAGATGTTGTACCCGCTGCGGGAGTTTGGTCTGTCACTGTGAAGCGGTCGTAACCCTTACACTACCTGATCGATACAACATCATACCTGATGTTGTCAGGACAATCTTTAACACAGGGCAAAAGGGGCAGTTGCCCTGGGCCCAGTCTTTGTTGAGGGGCCCTAGAGTCCTAAAAAAAAAAAAAAAAAAAAAAAAAAAAAATTTTTTTTTTTTTTTTTTTTTTTTAGTTTATGCCAGACTGCTGATGTCATGTGACATGGGACACACACACAGTCAGTTCTAATATTGTCACAGTCAAAAGTTCTCTGCTTATATTTATTTGTGAGAAACTGTGCCAGACCGTGCCGATGTCATGTGACATTCCAAGCTAGTGCCATGTGCTGTTTTAGATGTGCACTGTGCAGCACTGGATGCTAAGCCCTAACTAGGCATCCAGTCAATCCAACTGCATCAGAAAAGGTCCTGCTGGGGTTACCACTGTTACCAGGTAACTGCTCTGGTGGTGGGGATTGTTTCTGGGTAGGGCTCACTATAGGTGCATGCAGCAAAAAGCTGGAGTGGCAGGCACGTGAGGATTTGAGCATCTGTGCAGCTGCACACACCACTCTCTTCAGTCTTGAGGCTGTGTGACTCGTCTGTATCCATGCAGCCTTGGGCAGACAGCATCCAGTCTGCTGGTCCCCTTAGCCCTGCTCTTTCTGCTGTGGCTCTAAGAACAACTAACTGAAGTTTGTTAGGAAAACAGTGCTTTGTAGAAAGGTGTCAGTGGGAAGAATAAGTGAGTGTACACATGCCCCTCCCCCATGCAGCATTGTCTAGTGCAGGATGAGAGGGAACTTGTTCCTAGCAAAGTAGTGACATGTGCTTCTGTGGCTGATGTATAGTGTCATGCTGATACTTCACACATTAAGGTAAGGTTTATTTTTATAGTTTTTATTTCTCTCTGTTTCAGATTTTACAGCTTCCCATAGTAGTTCTACTGTTCCAGTCAGTAAACGTATATCTGTCTGCACCTCTATGCTTCCGCCTCAGTCTTTACCTTGCTTTGCTCCTGTTGGCTGCCCTAAATCTCTTTAACCAGCTAACCTCACACCAGAATCACATTCAAAAGCATATTAAATTAATCCAGAGTGGAGGAATTTATATATTTATTTACTTATTAGTACTGCTTAGGTCCAGTTTCACATATTGCAATTTTTTTTTAATGAGGCTAATAATGTAAAAAAAATATATAAAATAAATTGATTTAGTTGTTTTTTGGGATGTTGGGGTGGAGAGCGAAATTGCATGGGGGGGGGGCCCAAGAAAATGTTTGCCCAGGGTCCAGTCAGTATTAAAGACGGCCCTGGATGTTGTAAAGCACGTTATTCCAAACAATTTAGGAATGTTAGGTGATTTAAGCCCTTTATGGATTAAAACCAGACTCTGCATCAACTATGTAATTTTCCATGGGAGTTTTGCCATGGATCCCCCTCCGGCATGCCACAGTCCAGGTGTTAGTCCCCTTGAAACCACTTTTCCATCACTATTGTGGCCAGAAAGAGTCCCTATAGGTTTTAAAATTTGCCTGCCTATTGAAGTCTATGGCGGTTTTATGTTCGCGACATCACTAACAGGGGGTGCTTATAGGGGTTACAGGGGGAGCTGATGGGGCTTATGTAGGTTACACAGGGGGTGCTTATGGGGGTTACAGGGGGGGCTGATGGGGCTTATGTAGGTTACAGAGGGGGTGGTTATGGGAGTTACAGGGGGGCTGATAGGGCTTATGTAGGTTACAGAGGGGGTGCTTATGGGGTTTACAGGGGGGCTGATGGGGCTTATGTAGGTTACAGAGGGGGTGCTTATGGGGGTTACGGGGGGCTGATGGGACTTATGTAGTTTACAGTGGGGGTGCTTCTGGGGGTTACAGGGGGTTGATGGGGCTTATGTAGTTTACAGAGGGGGTGCTTCTGGGGGTTACAGGGGGGCTGATGGGGCTTATGTAGTTTACACAGGGGGTGCTTATGGGGGTTACAGGGGGGGCTAATGGGGGCTGATGGGGCTTATGTAGTTTACAGTGGGGGTGCTTCTGGGGGTTACAGGGGGTTGATGGGGCTTATGTAGTTTACAGAGGGGGTGCTTCTGGGGGTTACAGGGGGGCTGATGGGGCTTATGTAGTTTACACAGGGGGTGCTTATGGGGGTTACAGGGGGGGCTAATGGGGGCTGATGGGGCTTATGTAGGTTACAGAGGGGGTGCTTATGGGGGTTACAGGGGGGCTGATAGGGCTTATGTAGGTTACAGAGGGGGTGCTTATGGGGTTACAGGGGGGCTGATAGGGCTTATGTAGGTTACAGAGGGGGTGCTTATGGGGTTTACAGGGGGGGCTGATGGGGCTTATGTAGGTTACAGAGGGGGTGCTTATGGGGGTTTCGGGGGGGCTGATGGGACTTATGTAGTTACAGAGGGGGTGCTTCTGGGGGTTACAGGGGGCTGATGGGGCTTATGTAGGTTACACAGGGGGTGCTTATGGGGGTTACAGGGGGGTGCTGATGGGGCTTATGTAGGTTACAGAGGGGGTGCTTATAGGGGTTAAAGGGGGGCTGATGGGGCTTATGTAGGTTACAGAGGGGGTGCTTCTGGGGGTTACAGGGGGGCTGATGGGGCTTATGTAGTTTACAGAGGGGGTGCTTCTTGGGGTTACAGGGGGGGCTGATGGGGCTTATGTAGTTTACAGAGGGGGGGTGCTTACGGGGGTTACAGGGGGGCTGATGGGCTTATGTAGGTTACAGAGGGGGTGCTTATGGGGGTTACAGGGGTGCTAATGGGGCTTATGTAGGTTACAGAGGGGTTGCTTATGGGGGTTACAGGGGGGCTGATGGGGCTTATGTAGGTTACACAGGGGGTGCTTATAGGGATTACAGGGGGGCTGATGGGGCTTATGTAGGTTACACAGGGGGCGCTTATGGTGCTTTAATGGGGGCACTGGTGCTTATGTAGTTTACAGAGGGGGTGCTTATAGGGGTTAAAGGAGATGCTGATGGGTCTTATTTAGGTTACAGTGGGGTGCTTATGGGGGTTACAGGGGTGCATATGTAGGTTACCCCCTCTATAACCTACATAAGCCCCAGCGCCCCCTGTAAACCCCATAAGCACCCCCTGTGTAACCTACATAAGCCCCATCAGCTCCCACTGTAACCCCCATAAGCACCCCCTCTGTAACCTACATAAGCCCCATCAGCACCCCCTGTAACCCCCATAAGCACCCCTTGTGTAACCTACATAAACCCCATCAGCCCCCCCTGTGTAACCTACATAAGCCCCATCAGCCCCCCTGTAACCTCCATAAGCACCCCCTGTGTAACCTACATAAGCCCCATCAGCCCCCCTGTAACCTCCATAAGCCCCATCAGCCCCCCTGTAACCTCCATAAGCACCCCCTGTGTAACCTACATAAGCCCCATCAGCCCCCCCTGTGTAACCTACATAAGCCCCATCAGCCCCCCTGTAACCTCCATAAGCACCCCCTGTGTAACCTACATAAGCCCCATCAGCCCCCCTGTAACCCCCGTAAGCACCACCTTTGTAACCTACATAAGCCCCATCAGCTTCCCCTGTAACCCCTATAAGCACTCCCTGTGTAACCTACATAAGCCCCATCAGCCCCCCTGTAACCCCCATAAGCACCCCCTGTGTAACCTACATAAGCCCCATCAGCCCCCCTGTAACCCCCATAAGCACCACCTTTGTAACCTACATAAGCCCCATCAGCCCCCCTGTAACCCCCATAAGCACCCCCTGTGTAACCTACATAAGCCCCATCAGCCCCCCTGTAACCCCCATAAGCACCCCCTCTGTAACCTACATAACCCCAATCAACCCCCCCTGTAACCCCCATAAGCACCCCCCTCTGTAAACTACATAAGCTCCATCAGCCCCTCTGTAACCCCCATAAGTACTCCCTGTGTAACCTACATAAGCCCCAACAGCACCCCCTGTAACCCCCATAAGCACCCCCTGTGTAACCTACATAAGCCCCATCAGCACCCCTTGTAACCCCATAAGCACCCCCCTCTGTAACCTACATAAGCCCCATCAGCTGCCCCCCCTGTAACCCCCATAAGCACCCCCTCTGTAACCTACATAAGCCCCATCAGCTGCCCCTGTAACCCCCATAAGCACCCCCTCTGTAACCTACATAAGCCCCATCAGCCCCCCTGTAACCCCCATAAGCACCCCCTGTAATCCCCATAAGTACCCGCTCTGTAAACTACATAAGCCACATCAGCACCCCCTGTAACCCCCATAAGTACTACCTCTGTAACCTACATAAGCCCCATCAGCCCCCCTGTAATTCCCATAAGCACCCCCTCTGTAAAATACATAAGCACCATCAGCCCCCCTGTAACCCCCGTAAGCACCCCCTCTGTAAACTATGTAAGCCCCATCAGCACCCCCAATAAACCCCATAAGCACCCCCTCTGTAACCTACATAAGCCCCATCAGCCCCCCTGTAATTCCCATAAGCACCCCCTCTGTAAACTACATAAGCCCCATCAGCACCCCCTGTAACCCCTATAAGCACCCCCTGTGTAACTTATGTATGCTCCATCAGCACCCCCTGTAACCCCCATGAGCACCCCCCTGGGCATGGCATGTCGGCACCATGCGATGGACCAATTTGGAAATTGAATGGAGGTAGGCAAATCAAACGGACTACGGACCGATCAGATAATACATAGGAAAAAAGCATTACTGCAATATCTGATTGGTCCGTGTGTCCGTGAAGTCACTGTCTTGACAACCAATAGGGTCGTGTTGTCAGTGTGCCGCCTGCGCCTTGTCTCTGATGAGTGAGGAATAGGGCCTGCACAATGAAGATAACAGGCCATAGAATTCCTCGACTCGTTGCGTAGCCTTAAACAGCTGTTTTGAGGAGGTTGGGACTCTTGCACATGTGCAGTGAGCGTCACACACCTCCAGCAGCTGATTCACGTCACCGGAAGTTCCGCAGGTTCCGCACTCTTATGCGGTCGTGACTTATTTTAGAACACCGGCAAGGGAAACGAAACCAGAGCAGCCAGAGCGGGAGGTGCACTCTGGGCTCTCAGATGAGCTGGGACTTGGCATGGCAGCGGGACCGCTGACGTTATCACTGCGGGCCGATAACAGCTGGAGGAGGTGCCAAGAGCCAGATGGGCCTTACTGGTGGTGGTGGCTATGCAGCTTAACAGTAGGTCAATTTCCTGTCATCCTGTGGTGGGGGTGGGTGGAAGTGGCAGATGCGGTCAGCGGATAATGGTTGCAGAGGAATGGGGGGTATTGATGTCTTAGGGCATATAAATGGGCAGCTGGAGGGCCATGAAGGTAGGGGGCCTAAGGAGGAAGTGGAAATTCCTTTGGGTAGATAGGTGCAGAGCTGCATGGGGGATGCTTTCGGAGTGGCTGGGTATTAGGGGTTTACGTGGGTGATCTGGTGATCATAGCAGGAGACTGGGCACTTACTAGGGGCACAGTAGGGGTGGTTATTGGTTAGGGGCATGGCCATTTTTCTCAGGGGTTCCCATAGCCCTTGTTGATTCCCCTGTTGCTTGTGGGGAGGAGTGCCATGCTGCTAGTTGGGGGGGGGGGGGTTCGTAGTGGTAGGCCTAGTAATGGCAACAAAATAAAACAAAATTTAATAATAGTGAATATGATATTTACTTTTAAATGCTTTCATTATGCATTTGTGACTATATCATAGATATGGGGGATTGATTCTCTTGAGGTGCTGACAATTTTTTTTCCTCACAGGCTTGCAGGGTAGTGACTAGTATGGTGGTGGCCCTATGCTTTCTATCTTGGTCCTGACTAGGGTTGCGTACAGGGGGGGCGTGCTTGCGGTGTTGGGGGGGGGCTTGGGGCACGGTAGGAGCATGACCGGGGGGATGATTTGTGGGGTTTGTGGATTATAGTAGGGCGTTTGATATTATCTCTTTTTCAGTGGTGGAACCAGTGGCAGCTTTAAGCAGCCCTGCTGAAGCTAGCAGAAGGCTTGAATACTCAATTGGCGTACAGGAGCATGACGGCGACTCCATTGTTGTAGAGGGCGTCTTCAGTGATTTTGAGGAGGAGGACATGGGTAAAGACATGTCTACGGGACTGGTTGCAGCTGGCCAGGTGAGTGAGCTTCATACTTTGGCGCAGCTTCTGTTTTGTTTGTCTCCGCAGATGCAAAAGACAAAGGGGCAGCAGGTAGGGAGGACAGGCAGGCATAAGGCTGCTAGGATCTGCTTTGTCTTTGCAGGAGAGCAGGGGTAATCGGAGTCTGGGGCCCAGGACAACAGTCTTTGGCTCTAGAATATGGCAGGGCAGGTTGCGGTCACCTCTACCCAAGAGACGATGCAGGAGCCAGCTTTTCAACTACCTGGGCTCGTCTCAATAGGTTGCCTCGTGGCTGGAGCAGGGAATGGAGGAGACATGAGGAAGCCAGGAGGCAGTCACAACCACGCAGGAGGAGATCTGAGGAGAGGGTGGAATGCAGACAAGCAGCCGAACTGGCAGTGAGCAGGCCAGAGGGGAGCGCATCTTGTGCTGCTGGACCAGTGGCGGTGCCTAGCAGGACAGGTGAGGTGCTTGTTAGGGGGGGCATATGGGGATGGGCGGGGAGCTAGAATGTGCTGTTGCAAGGTTTGAAAGGTCTGCCTGATCAGTGGGACATGGACCACAATGTGCAGAAGGGGCCTGAAACAAACAGGCCTCAGGGAGTAGTGTGTCACAGCCGGTCAGTGCCTCGGTCAGTTTAGGGAGGTTTAAAGTCACAGAGGAGGCGTTTCATTGCCCTTGCTTATGCTCTATTGGCCCTTTGGGTTTGCATTTGGTGGCAGATGTAAAAGAAAAAATTTGGAGAAGAGAGTTTTTAGAATTTTTCTCCTTGCTGCCGGTTGATCAGTTTGTGGAGATTAAGGAGGGTTCTAAGGGTGAATCCAGGAAGAAAGAGGAGGAGGAGAGACGGAAGCATTATTGAAAATTGCCAAAGACCTTGAGCAATTGGTCTCAGTCTTTATGTATTTTGGCCAGCGTTATAGCTGAGAAGTTCCAGGAGCAAGGGTTGTACTGGTTTTGTTATTACGCTGGCGCTACGATGAGCAGTTTTGCCAGCTCCTGGCAGTGCTACCCGAAATGCGCTTGGACGATAGAGACATGGACATATGGTTTGAGATCATGACTCCTTTGAGTTTGGGACAGTCCTTTCACGTTGGGGAAGCCACCACCAGCAGGGGTGCAGGTGCCAGTACCGTTGTCTCCTTCTGAAAGGGGTTGTGCTTCCAATTTAATGAAAGCCAATACCGCTTTGGAGTTTCCTGTAAATACAAACATGAGTGTTCGGGCTGCGGGGGATTGTATTTCTTCACAAAGTGCTTTAAAAGGGGATGGCCAAAGGGGTAGGCCGGGAGAGGTGGCTGTATCAGGTCAAGACACCGGTTAACATAAAAAAGATGGTGCCCTGGCTAAGACAGTACGCTAAGGTGAGGGGCAAGGCAGGTGACGTCGAGCTATTGCTCACTGGGTTTAGTTCAGGGTTTTGGATTCCCTTTCTGCCGGGGGTAGGTTCACGGGTGTCGGGTAACTTGAAGTCGGCTAGGGGGCATCTTAGATTGTTCGCGAAAAATGGGCAAAGGAGGTGGCTTTAGGCCTTATGGTGGCCCTTTTCCTGCATTGCCACTGGCGAACTTGCGTATTTCGCCTTTGGGGGTGTTCCCAAAAAAAGTCCCAGGGCAATTCCGGATGATCCAACACCTATCATATGCGAAGGGGTCTTCGGTTAAACGATGGCCCTGACCCGAAATTGTTTGAGGTTTCTACTACTCCTTAAATAAGGTGGTGGGTCTGGTGCGAGTTAAAGGGGAGGGGTCGTTGTTAGCCAAGGTGGACGTAGAGGCAGCCTTTCGGCTGGTACCGGTGCACCCATAATGTCACCACTTGTTGTGTTGTTTCTTTGAAGGGGAGTACTTTGTGGATGCTCCATCTCATGGGTGGTTAAGCGAGTGTCGGGGATGAAATCATTGGTCCATTATTTGGACTATTTTCTGTTTGTTGGCCCCCCTGGGTCCAACATCTGTTCGACCTTGATCACGTTGTTTGAGTAATTTGAGATTCCAATTGCGGGGGATAAGTTTGAAGGTCCTGGGACGGTTTTGCATTTTTTGGGCATTAAGATTGACTCAGTGGCTATGGAATGTAGTTTACCACTTGAAAGTCATTGATCTCGGGATTACCCTGAGAATGGAGTTTGGACGTCAGAAGCGGACGTTGAGGGAGATGCAGTCAATTTTAGGAAAACGTAATTTTGCCTGCCGAATCATTTTGATGGGAAGGGTTTTCTGCCGGAGAATGTCTTTGGCGAAGATGGGGGTTCCAGAGTCTTTTCACCACATCTGCGTCACTAGTCACATTCGGGAAAATCTCAGGGTCTGGCTCCTGTTTCTGCAGGAGTACAATAGTAGGTTCATGATTCAGAGAGTTGGCTTGGGGTCTGAAGTGCACTTATTCACTGACGATTTAGGGGCACATGGTTTTGGGGCCTATTTGAAAGGGAGATGGTGTGCTGATACATGGCAAGCTGATTGGGTGGAGGCGGGTTTGACAAAAAAAACTAGTGTTCTTAGAGCTGTTTCCGTTGTTGGTGGCACTGAACTTATAGGCAGGGGTGTTGAAGGACAGGAAGGTCACTTTTCACTCTGACAACATGGGGGTGGTGTGGCAATCAACAACTTGTTGGCCTCCCGTGGTGTTTTTGCTCCGATTGTTTGTATTGGAATGCCTGAGATTGAACGTTTGGTTTAGGGCAGTCCATGTGCCTGGTTAATCTAATGACATTGCTGATGCTCTTTCACATTTACAGTGGGAGCGCTTCAAGTCAGGCACCAGAAGCCTTGGTGGAAGGGGATTGAAGCCCAGCAGGATTGTGGAAGGAGACTTTCCTGAATTGCTGAGTGCGCTAAGGGCGGCATTAGCCAAGAGTACCTGGAAGGCATACGTTCAGGTATAGGGGATTGGCACTGGGTATTGCAAGAAGGGAGTTATCTCTTTTCAGAAGGTGGCTGGTCCAGGCATTAGTGAGCTGGATAGTGACATGGCGAAGGGCTCATGTATCTAGGTCAATGGTACAAAGGCGTTTAGCGGCTCTGGCTTTTCTTGTCAGTTGTTGGGTCTACACAACATCACAAATGCCTTTTTGGTCTGGATGGTTGGTCATGTAGGGGGTGTTCAAGATTAGATGGGAGGCTTGTGATATTTTCTTTCCTGCAGAAGGTGGTGGGGGTGTTGCCCATAGTGTGTGTGAATGGGTACGAAGTAAGCTTATTTCGGGCAGCTTTCTTATTGGCATTCTTTGTGCCTTTCCACATTTTGGAAATAGTGGCGAATAAGGGTGGTATTCAGGTGGGAGATGTTGTGATAGAGGAGCAACATATTGTACTTTGGCTTCGGAGGTCCAAGACGGACCAGTCGGGGAGAAGCCAATTTATCCGCTTGGGGGCTATTGGTGGACCTTGCTACCATGTTGGGGCTGTGGTCGAATTGTTGCAGTTGAGGCCAGTTGTTGAAGGGCCATTGTTGATCCACTCCGACGGTTCATCTTGTCTAAATTATCGTTTTTTCAGATGGCGTTATCTGAAGTGGGATTGCCTGCAGTTGATTTTGGTTCCCACTCATTTCATAATGGGGCAGCTACTGAGGCGAGAATGTTGGGGATAAATGATAAAAATATTAAGGGAATTGGGAGGTGGTCTTCAGGGATGTTTAAATCATATATTAATCAGTATTTAGATTTGTAGTTATTTGTGTTATTGTTTTGCAGGAAGGTTGGGTTGTTGAGCACTCGTACATCTATTGGGCTAGACGAGCGGCAGCAGTAAAAGACAATGGGTGTCAGCTTGGTTGGTCAACTGATGAGGTGGTTCTACGATGGCTGGGTTTTAGGGGCATGAAATGGGATCAGGTCCTCTTGAAGGTTGTCGAGTACTTGAGGTTGTTCTGCCCTCCAGGTATTTTAGTGATTCATGCATGGGGCAATGATTTTGGTTTTACAGCACAGAGAGATTTGGTGTTCAGGATGAAGGACGATTTGGAAGCTATTTCCTCGGCTGAAGGTGGTGTGGTCCAAGATTGACCCTAGAGTGCTCTGGGGGGTGGCATGGGATAGTAAAAAGCTGGATACCTCAAGGAAAACAATTAACAAGGTGTTGAGTAGTTTTATGAGGCAGAGAGGTGGGGTGTCTATTTGGCATGTTAAGTTTGAAGGGGAATCTGGTAGATGTTTTTTTTAAAGCTGGGGTGCACCTGAACGAGGTGGGGTTGCAGTTAATTAATTTTAACCTGAAAGAAGGTGTTATAAAGGCCATGGATGATTGGTGGGGCTCGGCAGTGGCTGTGCCTGTGGTGGAGTGCTTGCTGTTTAAGAAGGTGGGAATGCAAATGTAGGTACCTCCTGTGGGTCAGGAGAGGTTAACAATATGTTTACTTGAATGGGTTGTAGGAGTAATTTAGCTCCTATGGGGCAATCACTAATGTGGGTTGTTTTTAGTCAATGACCTATGTGCTTTGTACGTTATTTAATTGTTTACAAGTTTGATAAATAATATTGGCTGCGGCTTTTATAACCTCAATTTCTAGTGTGGTTGAGTTTGTGGGTGTGGGAACCTAGTATTGGGTCAATGTATTCAGGGCCATTTTACAATAATCACAGAGAGTCAGGGCCAGACTGGGAATAAAAAGCAGCCCTGGAAAAAAATGAAAAACCAGCCCTATATTCCCTCGAGCCATAGAATGCACACTCCACATTTTTATGCAAACATGAAAAGCGGAAATCACCCAACAAGTCACGCAAACCTGATCGCGTTTGATCAAGTGCACTAACCCCACATGAATCTAGCCAAAAATGCTTAACTGTGCATAAAAGCAATGCTTTGCATTGCTTCTTCGTTATTTATTTTGATTATTTTTCCTGTAATTTAATTCTTAATATTGTAGTGTTTCAATAACACACACACCCATAGATATAAACTGATATATACACACACACACAAAACACACACATATATATAAAAACATACACACACACACATAAACTTATATACATACACACACATACATATAAACACACACAAAACACACACACACATATAAACACACGCAAAACACACACACACACACATACATATAGACACATACATACATATAAACACACACACATACATACAAACACACACACACACATACATATAAACACACACATACACACATGCATAAACGCACATACCCACACACACATACACAAACATAAAAACACACCCACATACACAAACATGCATACATACAAATGCACATTTACACACATACAAACACACGCACATATACACACTCACACACATATACACACACACACACATATGCACATACATACACACAAATGCACATACATACACACACACACATACATACACACACATACACACATACAAACGCACACACATACAAATGCACATACATACACACATATACACACATACAAACGCACATACATAAACACCCACATATATACACACACACACATGCACACATACAAACACACATAAATACACACACATACATACTCACACACAAACGCATATACATACACACACATATACATACACACACATACAAACACACATACATACATATACACACTCACATATACACACACACACATACAAACGCACAAACATACACACACACATACCCACACACACAAACGCACATACATACACACACATACAAATGCACAAATACACACATACAAACACACATACATACAAACGCACATACACACACATATACACATACACACACATACACACATATATACACACACAACCGCAGATACATACACACATATACAAACACACACACATATACACACATAT
Organism: Bombina bombina; assembly: GCF_027579735.1. Lineage (NCBI taxonomy): Eukaryota > Metazoa > Chordata > Amphibia > Anura > Bombinatoridae > Bombina > Bombina bombina. The sequence goes on from NC_069505.1 coordinate 503,366,331, forward strand.
ATACACACACAAACGCACATACATACACACATATACAAACACACATACAGTACATACACATTTTAGTCTAAATGATAATCTTCCCTGCTAATAACCTATTAGTACTGCACAAACAACTTAAATTCAAGTTTACTGCATGGTTATCAGTAAATCAGAACCCGATTCAGCACTTAAATCACTTAAATCAATCAAATGAACCTTTGAACTTCCTGTTAGGGTTAAATTCTTTAATCTTTGATATTACCGTATCTCATGATATACTAAGTAAAACAAATATAGTAACCTAGAGAATCAGCTCTGCTAAATATACAGCATTTTCAGTGGTGTATACATGAACCATAAATGTGTATTGCACTTTCAAAAGTAGTGTGGGGGATATAATATAGGTCTATGTACACAGTGGTACACAGTCGAGTCATCCGTTATGCAGGAAAAAAGTGCTGTCCAGAATCCACTTATAGTCCCCCCCACTATATTTAAAGGATACTAAACCCAATTTTATTTCCTTTCCTGATTCAGATAGAGCATGCAATTTTAAGCAACTTTCTAATTTACTCCTACTATCATTTGTTCCTCATTCTCTTGCTATCTTTATTTAAAAAGCAGGAATTTAAAGCTTAGAGGGTGGCCCATTTTAGGTTCAGCACCCTGGATAGCGCTTGCTTATTGGTGGATACATTTAGCAAACCAATAAGCAAGCAAAACCCAGGTTCTGAACCAAAAATGGGCCGGCTCCTAAGCTTTACATCCCTGCTTTTTTAAATAAAGATAGCAAGAGAACAAAGACATATTGATATTAGGAGTAAATTAGAAAGTTGCTTAAAATTGCATGCTCAATCTGAATCATTAAGTAAACAATTTGGGTTTAAATTTGCACAGATCCATAGTGTATTGCACTTTTACAAGAATAAATACTGCTCCAAAAATTGCTGAATACATCTTGCGGCGGCCATCTTAGGCATTCGTTTACTACCAAAGTTCCTGAATGCAAATGTCTAGTTTCTACCCAGTATCTATATAACAGGATACTTTAATGTTCCTTTGAGACATAAGACCCATTTATACTGCTGTGATGTGATTAACTATTCATTTACTTCTTGTTGCTTGGTAACCTGAATAAAGAATTTGCCCAGCACATTTATTCAGTGCTTCTCTTTTGTATTTTTTCTATACCCATCTGAATGAAGCTCTCACATTCTCACATCCTATTTGGCAAGTTTCAAGGTTTTATGGACCAAGTTCATGAGATTCCCTTGCCAAACTATTGCTGTTTTTATTGAGCTCATAAAGGGCTAGTTTATGAGTGGAGCACTAACTCTAGCGCACAAGCAATATGGGGTATTTCTTCGCTCTTTGTGTGCAACGGAAATAGCGCGCATTACGAGTTGAAACTAAATGCTTTTTAGCTTGAGCGCAATCAAATTTAATGTGTGTCGGTTTAGTGTGACTTCAGAGCTTTAGTTGACTTTTACACCACACAAAAAGTTGCACAAAACACACCAAAAACACAGGTAAAACGTACGCTCATATTAACACTAACATCATTTTCTGCGATGGGATTTTTTTAGTGAAAATTTTTCTGCAGTGTCTAAGAAGCTGGTGTTTGTTGCCCTTACTTGGTGTGCATGAGGACAGGTTCATGTACAGCCTTTGTATACACCATATGCACACACACACACTATACACACACATACACCATTTATACACACCCACACCATATACATACACACCATATACACACACACACCATATACAAATACACACCATACACAAACACACACACACCATATACATACACACCATATACACACACACACCAAATACAAACACACACCATATACACACACACACACCATATATATACACACACACACACCATATATACACACACACACACCATATACACACACACACACACCATATATACACACACACACACCATATACACACACACACACCATATATACACACACACACCATATACACACACACACCATATACACACACACACACCATATATACACACACCATATATATACACACACACCATATATACACACACACACCATATACACACACACACACACCATATATACACACACACACACCATATACACACACACACACACCATATACACACACACACACACCATATACATACACACACACACCATATATATATACACACACACACACCATATACACACACACACACCATATACACACACACACACCATATACACACACACACCATATATACACACACACACCATATACACACACACACACCATATATACACACACACCATATACACACACACACACCATATACATACACACACACACCATATACACACACACACACACACACACCATATACACACACCATATACATACACACACACACCATATATACACACACACACATACACACCATATACACACACACATACACACCATATACACACACACACACACACCATATACACACACACACACACCATATACACACACACACACACACACACACACACACCATATACACACACACACACCATATACACACACACACACCATACATACACACCATACATACACACACACACACACCATATACACACACACACACCATATACACACACACCATATACACACACACACACACCATATATACACACACACACACCATATACACACACACACACCATATACACACACACACACACACGCCATATACACACACACACCATACATACCTCCCAACATTTCAAAATTCAAAAGAGGGAACCCCCCCCCACGGCAAAAGAATTGAAATGTGGTGGGCGGGGCTTAAAAAATCAGAAGATTAAAGTAATATAAATAAAATTCTAAATAAAGTCATATATTTTAATACACTTAGGCAGCAAATCAAACACAAGCTCAAACCACTGGTATGGCTATGTGAGCTATGTATTTAATTAGCCTTTTGCAAAGACATTGCTAAATACAACACATAGCATACACTTACACATGCAGATACACACACACACACTACATAGCATACACTTACACATGCAGATACACACACACTACATAGCATACACTTACACATGCAGATACAAACACACTACATAGCATACACTTATACATGCAGATACACACACACTACATAGCATACACTTACACATGCAGATACACACACACTACATAGCATACACTTACACATGCAGATACACACACTACATAGCATACACTTACACATGCAGATACACACACTACATAGCATACACTTACACATACAGATACAAACACACTACATAGCATACACTTATACATGCAGATACACACACACTACATGGTATACACTTGCAGATACACACACACTACATAGCATACACTTACACATGCAGATACACACACAACACATAGCATACACTTACACATGCAGATACACACACACTACATAGCATACACTTAATCATGCAGATACACACACACTACATAGCATACACTTATACAGGCAGATACACAGACACTACATAGTATACACTTATACATGCATATACACACATTACATAGCATACACTTATACATGCAGATACACAGACACTACATAGTATACACGTATACATGCAGACACACACACACTACATAGCATACACTTATACATGCAGATACACATGCACACACTACATAGCTTACATTTATACATGCAGACACACACACACTACATAGCATAAACTTATACATACAGATACACACACACAGTTATGGATACATATAGACACACTACATCATATATGGGTATGTGTAGGGGGTCCTGGGGTTGGCAAGCACATTAGCTGGCAGTCTGCCGCTGCCACTGTTCGTTACCCTGGTATTAGCACTGCATATTGTATAAAACTTAAGGCATGCTAGTATTATCACCAGGGGTTAGACATCATCTCTACCAGAGGTAGGTTAGAGAGGTCACCATTACCCGTGGTCAGGGTGTATTCAGCCTACTTACTCCTGCTTAACCCACACACCATTCCTTTTCCACAGGGAATCCAACAGGTATCTAACCCTGTGAGGGCAATGCCAGCTGCTTCTGAGTATGGGCCCAATAGAATAAAAAAAAATGCATGGGGCAAATCGGGACAGATGGCTAGCAACCCGGGATAGGGTGACAGACCCCTAAAATCGGGACTGTCCCGCGGAAATCGGGACAGTTGGAGGGTATGCACCATATACACACACCATATACACACACACACACCATATACACACACACACCATATACACACACACACACCATATACACACACACACCATATACACACAACATACACACATGCATACACACATACCATACACACAAACAACATATACACATACACACACACCATACACACACACACCATATACACACAAACCACATATATACACACACACACACCCTATACACACACACCATACACACAAACATACAAAGTAACAAACAAACCTGCACAACGGAGCGCCCTTGGGGTAGTTAGATGATTCTTAAAAGGTGTGAGTTAGGCACAAAATAGAGAGAGGGTATAAAGTTCATTTCCACAGTGGGATAACTCTATCTATTATAGTAGATTCCAGGCGGCAGCCATAGTTCCCTGTGTGTCTGCACACACACCCAAGATCACAGGAAATCCAGAGAGGGAACAAAAAAACAGCGCTCCAAGCCCAGAAAAAAGTTAAAAGTTCAGCTTTATTCCAACATGATTAAAAACATGCAAAATATGTAAAAAGTGGTCAGCACAGTTGTGCAAAATGCAAGTAAAAGAACAGGTGCAAAAAACAGCAAACGTTTCGTGCTTCACGCACTTGATCACTGCTAATTGATGCACCTGTTCTCCTTTTATTCTCACAGATCTTAAAGTAACATTACATGTGTATAAACTTGTAAATTGCTGGTCATAGTAAGGCAGCCTATGACAAGAAACCTTTGTTACATATGCATAAAATGTATGTGAAAATACATGCAAATTCTTAAAAATGATATAATTAAATACAACTTAGAAACATGATGTATATAACCTTATGCATACTCCTGATATGAGGACATAAAGAAAAAGACATGTATATTTTCTTGGGTAAACAATAAATGCTTCTCATTATATACTTAAGATTGAAAAATGACTTTAATATGAGCAAATAATGATATGTTTCAAATGAGCCTATGACAAGAAACATACCTTTAAATTATAAAATCCGTATTGATCTAATTAAGCATTTTAAGTGTAAGTGTCTATAGGAAATATAGTTATACCGTGTTCTAGTCTCATCTACACTCAATAGTTAATTATATTCATAAGGTGGAGAAAAAAAGTTTAAAAAATGAGCCTCTGACAAGAGACATGTATAGGAAGATATCCCAATTCTAAAATTTCTTATTTAAGCATATTGAGAAAGAAACCCTTAATATGAGCAAATATTGATATATGTTTCAAATGAGCCTATGACAAGAAACACCTTTTAATTATAAAATCCTTATTAATCTAATTAAGCATTTTAAGTGTAAGTGTCTATAGAAAATATAGGTATACAGTGTTTTAGTCTCATCTACACTCAATAGCTAATTATATTCATATGGTGGAAAAAAGTTTCAAAAATGAGCCTCTGACAATTGACATGTACATGAAGTTATCCCAATTCTAAAATTTCTTGTTTAAGCGTATTGAGAAAGAAATCCTTAGTAAAGTGTTTATTATTTGGCAAACAGATCTAAATCTCTTCTCATGTTCAGCCCATGAGGATGGGTAGTCTGTAGATTAAACATCCACATGACTTCCCTTTTGTTGAGCGACATCTCTCTGTCACCCCCTCGTCTCCAACGGGGTATAAAATTAATTCCCTGTATAGTCAGAGCTGTTGATACTGCATTATGTAACATTTTAAAATGTCTTGATACCGGTGTATCTGAATGCTCATCCTCTTATAGAGCGTAGGTGCTCCAAAAATCTCTCTTTTAGTGGTCTTTTGGTTTTCCCTGTGTACTGTTGATGACAAATCTTACATGTAAGAAGGTAAACCACATGAGTAGTTGAACAATTGATAAAGTGGTATATCTTATATGTTTTGTTGGTGACAGTAGATTTAAAATCTTCACCTTCTTTAACATATTCACAGGTGGTACAAATTGGGCGCCTACACTTAAAGAAACCTTTTCTTTGTTTTAGCCAGGTAGATGGTTTTTTAGATTTTACATCTGAGGGAGAAAGACAATTACCCAATGTCTTACCTCGTTTAGAGATAAAATCACATCCCTCTTTTAGGATCTCTTTCAGAATGGAATCTGAATAAAAGATGGGTATAGAATCTCTGACAATGTTACATATCTTATTGTACTCTAGACTATATGTTGTGATGAATTTGACCTTTTTGTTATAAGATGTTTCTCTCTGCTTTTTTTGTATTTAAGTAAATCTTGTCTAGGTATTACATCCACACTGCTTTTTGCCTCCTGTAAGATTTTCTCACTATAGCCCCTCTCAATAAATCTCCTTGTCGCTTCTTGTGATTTAATCTGATATTCATCCTCATTACTGCAGTTCCTTTTGATTCTTGTGTATTCTCCTTTAGGGATACCCTTAACAACATGTCTTGGGTGACATGAGTTAAATTTGAGAATAGTATTCCCAGCTGTTGGCTTCCTGTAGATACTAGTCTCAATAGTGTGTTCATTTGTGCTTGATAATGTGATGTCAAGATAATTTATATGTGTGATGTTCTGCTCACTAGTGAATTTTAAATCACAGTTGTTGTCATTTAGATATCTGCAAACATCTTCTGCCTCCTCCTGGTCCCCTCAAATATAAAAAGCAGATCGTCAATATACCTGTAAAATTGAATTATCTTTGCCCTAAAGGGGTTTCTATCTCCAAAGACGTGGGACAGCTCCCACCAACCCATATACAGGTTGGCGTAAGAGGGGGCGAATTTCGCCCCCATGGCCATCCCACGTCTCTGGAGATAGAAACTGCTCTGAAACAGAAAAAAATTATGGGTAAGCAAGTATTCTATTGCCCTTAATATGAAGATCTTGGTAGGAGATGTAAATTTAGTATTCTGTTCCAAAAAGAATTCAATAGCTTTGATCCCCTTCTCATGTTGTACAGTAGTGTATAATGAAGAAACATCTGCTGAAATAAACCTATATGAGGGTTTCCATTCTACATTTTGGATTTTATTCAGAAGGGCAGTGGTGTCCTGTATAAAGCTGGGTAAGTCTTTAACCAAAGGCTGTAAAAATGAGTCTATTAGTTCTGACATAGGCTCATTCAGAGAATCTATGATAGGTCTACCCTGCAGACTGTATAGATTTTTATGAGTCTTGGGGAAATAGTGAAAAACAGGAATGACTGGCAAATCTGGAATGATCTTATCTTGAATTGTTTTATTTATGATGTTATTATGCTTAGCATACAACACCAAATTTGTCAGTTCATTCCTGTACCTCACTGTTGGATTATCACCCAGTTTTGTGTATACTTCTCTGTCATTCAACTGCCTCAAGGATTCGGCAACATAGTCATCTTTATTGAGAACTACAACGTTACCGCCTTTATCTGACTGCCTGATGACTAGAGTATCCTCAGAAGTCAGGGCATTTAGTGTTTCTCTCTCTCTTTGGGTAAAGTTAGGCTGAAATCTTTATGTTTTTGTGAATTTTGTAATTCTCTTAGTTTATCCTCAACTGATTTTTAAAAAATATCTAAAACCTTGAGCCTAGTGTGGATTGGATAAAAGTAACTTTTATTCCTAATATGGCCTAGAGAAATATCTTTTTCTTGTATCAGATCTTCCAAATTATCATCACAATCCTTTTGTAATTGTTTAACATCAATTAAACTACAGAGATCAGAAAATTCATTTAACACCTCTGGTTCACAAACATTACCTATACCAGCCACAGATTCATCCTGTCCCTGATCCTCATCTAAACCAAAATAGTGAAAATAGTGTTTACGCAGAGTGAGTTTGCGTACAAACCTATTAATATCAAGTATGGTTTCAAAAAGGTTAAAATGATTATCAGGGACAAAATTCAAACCCTTAGAGAGAACTTGTATCTCAATTGCATTAAGGTTTTTACTAGACAAATTAATGACATCATTATTTAGGCATATTTTTTCTAAGTATTCTGGGAGCGTGTGGGATAGGTTCTGTAGGTCTTGTTTTTTTCTCCTTTTCTGGTTGGGTTGGTTCCTCTTTCTCCTTTTCCCTCTTCTCCCTCAATTGTTTTTTTTATTACAGTAGGTACAGTCTGGCGAGTCTCGTTTTTTGAGACTGAATTATCAGATACCTCTGCTACAGGCTGTCCTTCACATTCCAAAGATAGCGCATATGACTCTTCCCCTACTTCACCTTCTGAGGAGTCATACTCATAATCTGTGTCTGTATCCGCAAATGTGACTACTTTTCCCTTCTTATTAGAGTTGTTATTCTTGTTTCTGTTATATCTTCTATTATATCTTGGTTTAGCCTGATCATTTTGGCTCCAGCGATATAATCCTTTTTGTCCCTTAGCATCTTTCTGGATTTGAACTGCCAAAGTTCTTGTTTAAAGGCAATCATGTTTTTTTTTCAAACTGTTGATCATTTTTTTTTAAAGTTTTCTTCTTGCTGATGGCATCTTAGTTTGTTCTGTAATTCTTTCAGTTCAAGCATGATATCTCTCCTCTGTTCTCTTTTAAATTGAATAAGCAAATCCATCAGAGCAAAGGAGCATGTATCTAATATTGTATTCCATTTATTAATGAAATCAGGATTACTAACTATAAATGAGGGAAATTTACGTATCCTGAGTCCCCTAGGGATGCGCTTCTCATGGACATATAGTAGGAAGGACCTTATATCCAATTCAAGTTTGATATCTCTTTTGCACAATTCGTCTATATCAAAAAACAGACTGTCCAGTGTATATGCTATATTTTCATACAAGTCAGAGGTCTCTTCTTTAAAATCACCCAAAACATATGATTCCTCAGTTTCATTATCCATAATGGATACCCTTAAAAAAACGTTTATATATAAATTTATTCCAAGAAATAAAAATAATGTGCTGACCACTATGTGTTTAATCACTTGATAGAGTATATGAAAAAATACAAAAAGATATATGTATTTTACCCTCCTCTGCTTCAGCCTTAAAACTCTCTGTTGTATCCTTATTCATCCTTATTTATTTGCTCAATAATATTGCACATATATTGATATTATGTTCATCTGTGTAACATTCATCCAATATGAAGTATTAATTAAGCATTAGCAATAGACATAGGATAATCCACTAAAGAAGAGTTTACACAAACATAAACACACCATACACACAACATATACACACCATATACACAACACACACACACCATATACACACACACATACCATATACACATACACACACACTCCATATACACACAACATACACATACACAACATAAACACTGTCATGAGATGCAGGACACATGCAGGACACAACAATGATGGTACAACTCTATTTTATTACAGAGCATAGAAACATACATCTAGTCAGGTTGATTGTACTAACTAACTGCCACACAGACTACCGGCCCTAGCCCCGCCCCCAAACTAGTGACATCACTTCCTGCTCTCATCACATCTTCCCCCTTTTCAAAGGGCGAAGCATACATTTAAATATAACAAATAACAGAGTATACAAAGAGCATACAACAACATTTTTGAACAGTGTATAGAAAATTGGTTACAGAAAAATGACCAACATTAATTACATCCTGACTTGGACATCGGGGTAGACTACCCTAGTCCACAGTGACCATGGGATTATTCTGCCCATACTTCCGGTCACTGTTCTAGCTAAAGTCAGTCCCTATATCGGGCCGGAAGTTTCACCACTCTTCCGCTTGATGTAACTTTGCATGAACTGTCCTCTGATACAGAAGATGGTGAATAAGAGTCCGCAGCAGGCAAAGGCATATCCCCGCTGTGATCTTGCTGAGGGGAAGGCACCTCTTTTAGAACAGGGGATCCCACCGGCGGTGGTACTGAGGCATCCAGTTTCAGACTCTCAGGTACAGGCTGAAGATGTCTTCGGTTACGGTGTGTAACCATCCCTCCATCAGTAAGGACTACATAAGACCTTGGTTCTGGAGAGCGTCCAATTACCGTAGCAGGCGTCTTCCATTTCTTCTCATCATCTAGTTTAATTCTGACAGTTTGCCTCACATTCAGTTCCTGTAAGGGCCTGACAGAATGCCTCCTGTCGTAACCCTTTTTGGCCTCTTCATCCCTCCTAAGGACTTTGTCACGAGGAACAGGGCCAGTCGGCTTGAAGACACCCACTGAGGGTAAAGTGGTGCGAATCTGGCGTCCTAGCATCAGCTGTGCCGGGCTAAACCCGGTGGCTTGAATGGGCATCGCCCTGTTTGACAAGAGGGCTATGTACGGCTCAGATTGCTTTAGAATGAATTTTGTTGTTTGAACTGCCCTTTCAGCCATTCCGTTGGCCTGCGGGTAATGGGGACTTGACGTGGAATGTACAAAGTCATATTCCCTGCTGAAAGCACTGAACTGTGTAGAAGCGAACTGCATACCATTATCACTCACCAGCTCCATTGGAATGCCCCACCGGGCGAACAAGCTCTTCAGACGAATGATAACGGCTTGACTTGTGATATCATTCAGAGGTGCAATTTCCAAATACCTGGAATAGTAGTCGATCACAACAAGGAACTTTTTCCCATGCAGTTCACACAAATCAGCAGCTATTTTCTGCCATGGCCCCGCAGGCAGCGGAGTAGAAATCAAGGGCTCCCTTCTCTGAGTAGGCCGTCGTTCCCGGCAAAAGGCACATTTAGACACGTGATTTGCAATGTCGGAGCTGATCCCAGGCCACCACACTGCTGTAGCTGCCCTTTCTCTGCACTTTGTAATGCCTAAGTGGCCATCGTGAATCCTGTTTAACATCTCCTTCCTCATGCTGACAGGAATTACGATGCGGTCTTGGAACAGCACCAACCCCTCCAGCTCCGTGAGCTGCGACCTCTCTGGCTGGTAAGAACTTAAAGACATCCAGGCTGCCCGGCTCTCGGGCCAGCCTTCTTTTATGTACTTTATAACCTCTTGCAGATCTGTGTCCAAATATGTCTCTTTCTTTATTTCTTCCAGTTTCCTTGAAGAAATGGACTTAGAGGCCAGAACTGAATCAACATACACTTTCACATCAGATTCGGTGGAGGAGTCTTCAGCAGCAGCCAGTGGGAGCCTGGATAGCGTATTTGGCACAACCAGTTGTTTCCCCCGGCACATGCACTGCCTGAACATTGAACCTGAGTAGTCTCATTAAAAAGTCTCTGGCATCTTAAGGGTGTTTTGTCGATATCACAAGAGTTGATTAGAGGGACTAGCGGTTTATGGTCAGTCTCCAGACTAAATTTCTCCAAACCCACTAGATAACGCTGAAAGCGCTCACAGGCCCAAACTGCAGCCAGGCACTCTTTCTCAATTTGAGCGTATTTTGACTCAGCAGCCGTCAGTGTGCGGGAACAGTAGGCAATGGGCTGTAGTTTATTTTCATTTAACTGCAGGAGAGCAGCCCCCAACCCATAACTGCTTGCATCAGCACTAACCACAGTCTTTTTGGAAGGGTCGTAGAACCCCAGCACTGGGGAAGACCCCAGCAGGGACTTGGCCTGCATAAAAGCTTTTTCTTGTGAAGGTCCCCAGACCCAGGCAACGTCTTTCTTTAGCAACACTGTGATAGGGTGTAGAGCTGTTGATAAATCTGGAAGAAACTTGCCCACATAATTTACAAGGCCCAATATCTGTCTCAGCTCATGTACATCAGAAGGACTTTTTATCTGTTCAATAGCACAAATTTTCTCGGGGTCTGGCTTGATGCCATCCCCATTGATGATATGCCCAAAGTAACATAATTCAGTTTTCCTAAAATGTCATTTTTCTTTATTTAACTTCAGCCCAGACTCTTTGATAGCCTGCAGCACACAACTTAAACGCTGATCATGCTCCTCCACTGTAGACCCATACACTAGAATGTCGTCCATGACAACTGCCATGCCCACGTGGTCACTCAGGAGAGAACTCATTTCCCTTTGAAAGATTTCAGGAGCAGAGGATATCCCAAAGGGGAGTCTGCAGAAGCAAAACCGACCTACCGGTGTGATATAGGTAGTCAGTTTGCGGCACTTTGGATCCAGGGGGATCTGCCAAAAGCTGCTAGAAGCATCCAATATAGAAAAGAACTTCGCCCCAGCCAACTTTGGAGCTATATCTTCTAATGTCGGCAGCACAAATCTCTCTCTCTTCACTGCCTCATTCAACCTTTTCAGGTCCACACAGATGCGCACCTTTCCATTTTTCTTTGCAACAGGAACAATGGGGGCATACCAATCAGTTGCTTCAGCAACCTCTTCAATAACCCCCATAGACTTCATGCGCATAAGCTCCTTCTCCACTTGAGGCATGAGCGGGAACGGAATTCTACGGGGAGTAGAAATACTGTATGGGACTGCATCACTTTTAAGTGCTATACGGACTGGTTTGCAATTCAGTAGGCCCAATTCGCCAAACATAACTTCAGAGATCTCATTCTCTCTGGCCACAAGGCCCAAGTTGCAGGCTGCTTTTCTGTTAAATAAATTGCTAACACACTAACCTCGAATCACATGCACCCACATAGTGAACTTTCTTTGCTTGTACCCACAGCTGGCAAGAAATTTCCCCGCACAATCGATGCGGCCACCAGGACTATGGACGTTTGTAGTAACCTTCGCCAGCTGGGGCTGTCGATGCAGTTTCATAAATGCAGCAAAAGACATTACAGTTATATCTGCTCCTGTGTCAATCTTAAAATCAACTTTGACTCCCATTACAGTAAAAGTAACCTTCCAATCTTCCTCTGAGCTTGGCCATTCCACAACAGAGCCCACAAAAGACACTTCCTGACCCTCCTGGTCACTGTCCACCTGCATCTCCTTAATGTATTCAGTTTTACACACCACTTCAAAATGGCCCATTCTATTACATTTTCTGCATCTTTTATCTCTGGCCGGGCATATAACACTCTGATCATGGGCACGGTAGCACCGTGTGCATCGGGCATGTTGCGCCCAACCACTTCTAGGTCTATCCGTTACTTTAGATCTACCGCTCACACTGTGCCTTTCACTAGCAGTTTTCCTGACCTGTTGCACTTCATCCACAATACTCTCAGACCTCAGATCAGCACTTTGCTTTTTCACCAGTTCACTCTGGCGGGCCATCCTAATAGCCCCATCTAATGTTAAATCAGGCTCTAACTGCAGCTTCAGTGAGACTTCAACATCTGCAATTCCAATAACTATTCTGTCTCTGATTTGCTCTTCTTTAGCAACACCAAACTCACAGAATTCAGCTACTTCATACAGGCTGCACACAAATGACTCCACAGATTCTCCCACACGCTGATTACGTTTGTGAAAATAAGCTCTCTCATGAATCACATTTCTTTTGGGCACAAAGTGGGCACTGAGTGTATCCATAACTATATCAAAGTTAAATTCTTCCCCTTTTTGGAAAATAAAAGCATTGAACACTGGCTCCACATCCTTCCCCATAGAGCATAACAGAGATTTAACTTGTACTTCACCACTCTCATTGTTCAGTTTGGAAGCAATCCTGAAGCGCTGAAACCACTGACGCCATGTGGGCCAAGCTGCAGGCTGAGAGAAGGCTCAGGTGGGGTAAACTTTGACATCGTCATCAATCAGGAACAGAAGCGCAGGCCAGAAATTCTGACACTATGTCATGAGATGCAGGACATATGCAGAACACAGCAATGATGGTACAACTCTATTTTTTTACAGAGCATAGAAACATACATCTAGTCAGGTTGATTGTACTAACTAACTGCCACACAGAGTACCGGACCTTAGCCCCGCCCCCAAACTAGTGACATCACTTCCTGCTCTCATCACAAACACCATATACACAACATAAACACACACACTTATTAAAGAACAAAAAAAATCTAAGTATTTTGGTTGGCTCCTACACTCCTAGAATACATTTGTTAAGCCCTGACTTACCTTTTCTGCAATGTGCTGTTCCCTGTACCACATTGGAGATCAGGAAGTGAGAGGAAATTGAAAAGAGAGGAACGTAGCAAATATTTCCAGTGAGATAGAACCGAACAGTGACACCCGCAGGCAGAAATTAAAAGTGCAGGCAATTTTTTTTTTTTTAACTGACACTGCCATTCTTTCTGCAGAGATCCTTCAGGTTTTGAGATAAGAACGCAGATCGCACAGTGTTCTGCCTTGGGGACTAACATTATTTAAAAAAACATTGCCTTAAAAAGGTAAAAGGGCTCAAAGATATGTATCGGATTGTAGGCATTTTATTTAATTTGTTTATTGATAGTGTAGTGTTAGGTTTAATTGTAACTTAGGTTATGATTTATTTTACAGGTAATTTTGTAATTATTTTAACTAGGTAGCTATTAAATAGTTATTAACTATTTAATAGCTATTGTACCTGGTTAAAATAATTACAAAGTTGCCTGTAAAATAAATATTAATCCTAAAATAGCTACAATATAATTATATTTTATATTGCAGCTGTATTAGGGTTTATTTTACAGGTAAGTATTTAGCTTTAAATAGGAATAATTTATTTAATAAGAGTTAATTTATTTCGTTAGATTTAAATTATATTTAACTTAGGGGGGTGTTAGTGTTAGGGTTAGACTTAGTTTTAGGGGTTAATACATTTATTAGAGTAGCGGTGAGATCCGGTCGGCAGATTAGGGGTTAATTATTGTAGGTAGGTGGAGGCGACGTTGGGGGCGGCAGATTAGGGGTTAATAAATATAATATAGGGGTCGGCGGTGTTAGGGGCAGCAGATTAGGGGTACATAGGGATAACGTAGGTTGTGGCGGTGTACGGAGCAGCAGATTAGGGGTTAAAAAAATTTAATAGAGTGGCGGCGATGTGGGGGGACCTCGGTTTAGGGGTACATAGGTAGTTTATGGGTGTTAGTGTACTTTAGAGCACAGTAGTTAAGAGCTTTATAAACCGGCGTTAGCCCAGAAAGCTCTTAACTACTGACTTTTTTCTGCGGCTGGAGTTTTGTCGTAAGATTTCTAACGCTCACTTCAGCCACGACTCTAAATACCGGCATTAGGAAGATCCCATTGAAAAGATAGGATATGCAAATGGCGAAGGGGGATCTGCGGTATGGAAAAGTTGCGGCTGCAAAGTGAGCGCTAGACCCTTTCCTGACTGACTCTAAATACCAGCGGTAGCCCAAAACCAGCGTTAGGAGCCTCTAACGCTGGTTTTGACGGCTACCGCCAAACTCTAAATCTAGCCGTAAGTGCTGTACGATTATATTCTCACACGCCTATCAGACTTGTCTTTAAATTACTTTTTAACTACACGTGACTGCCAAAATCTATTATTTCATACTGATCTTCATTTTAGTTTGGTTCATCTATCACATGATGAAGTATTATTATAGGCGTTTTGATAATCTTGTGAGTATATACAAGCTTTTTATTGATACTGTGCGAGTATGTTGCAAATGCGTATATTTTGTTTTTAACCATTTCTTATTAATAACATGCAATCATAGTACTCGGTTTATTATCATCATCATTATTATTTACTTCTCTTTTCTCTGACATTTAGATTTTAGTTTTTATAATAACTTGCAACCATAATATCCGTCATATTTTATTAGTCTTTTATTCTTTGACATTTAGGCCCCAATTTATCAAAGGGCTTGCGGACCTGACCTCGCTAAATGTGGAGAGCAATACGCTCTCCGCATTTAACATTGAACCAGCAGCTCACAAGGGGGCGGCCCTGCTGACTCGCGGCCGTATTCGATCGGGTTGTTTTCCAGCGATTCCTGTCCGCCTGCTCAGAGCAGGCGGACAGGGTTATGGAGCAGCGGTCTTTAGACCGCTGCTTCATAAGTTGTGTTTCTGGCGAGTCTGAAGACTCGCCAGAAACACGGCCCTTCAAGCTCCGTACGGAGCTTGATAAATGGGCCTGTGAGTCTCCAAATTTCCAAATTAATACTGACGTTTTGTCCTTGGTTATAACATTGTTACAAACTATCTATTAACTCTCATGATTGGTCCTTTCAATGTCCAATCACATCCGATATATGCTTTTTTAAGCCCCATGGCGGGCATATTTTGTATATGCTCAATAAAATCCTGTTTTTATCATACTCAGATGTTTTTAATCTTATCCTGAACTTTAACGCTACACAATCAGAACGGCTATTTTGTGGATATCTTAATACCGAAAGCCTCGAGTTGGAATCCTCTGCACCAGAGACGACACTCGGAGATTTTACCTTGTTTTTCTGTCCTGAGCTCCCTGTAGCCGACACGATATAAGCAGGCTTTACGTTGCTCCATTAGGATGTTATGCACCTCATCTCACACGATTAAAGGGTTTATCATTTCTACTGTGGATATCCAATCCGTCTCACTTTGCTACCATTAAGATATCGTCCTTCCAGTGTACTGACTGCTGTTAAAGAGCAGCCTGCTCGTTTGCACTTTTTTCACAAAGAGTGCCATCACACTTGTGAGTACCTGTTCACCACACGATGCATATGCTTCACATCTAGTTGAAAATATTACACTTTTTGTTTTTACCTTTTAAATCATATTTATGCAACTTTCATATTTAATATGTTTGTACAGTAAATCATTTATATTCCAATGTTCTTCCCATAGGGAAATAGCTTAAATCTATTTTTAAATAGATATTCCTATATATATATTGATCTGTATATATTTATACCTATGTATAATCATGTGTATATATATATATATATATATATATATATATTAAACAATATCCAGCTCAACCCTCCAATCGATAACAGCCTGGGTGCAAGAATATAGGTGCATATATAAACGAAGAGATGCATTCACAGGACTTTTTCAAAGCAAATTTAATGTAACGTTTTCGGGGTTCACAACCCCTTCATCAGCATACAACAGTGCAAAATTCTATTACCCTTATACAGGTACCTTTATAAAGGTAATAGAATTTTGCACTGTTGTATGCTGATGAAGGGGTTGTGAACCCCGAAAACGTTACATTAAATTTGCTTTGAAAAAGTCCTGTGAGTGCATCTCTTCGATATATATATATATATATATATATATATATATATATATATATATATATATATATATATATATACAAAATCCCAAATGAACTCTGCACTCACTCCGCTGTTCAACTGCCCAGGGTGCATCCAATGCCGCAGTGTGCCTTCACAAATATCCAAAAAAGAGAGCACTCACCAGGACTTATACTTTAAAGCATTCACAGCTTTATTTTAACAAAGTGACGTTTCGAGGATTTTAACCTCGTCCTCAGACTTTACAATAGTGTACATACCTCAATTCTTTTAAACCCTCCACCGACTATCACCGCGATACCGGAAGTCACCCGGCGTCCTGTGCGCAAGACTGCGCATGTCAGAGCGTCGGCATGGCAACCGGCCGCGGTGTACACTAAAAACCAATATGTGAATACAAATGGTTACAATACAGAGCTGTTCAATTGTTACAATATTCTCAATGCACTTAACATTCTAACAATATCCATTATAAGAGCTAGATAGTTACAACACTTAACATCCCTACGATGCGTGTAGATTACTATGTCAAATTTACCTAACTATTTCAAAAACTGGGAATTGGTATAGACATGATGTTGTATCAAATCTACCACCACGTGTGGCTATACTGACTATCATGATACAAATTATTGCTAACTTCAGGATAATACTCCCTAAACTTATGATATCACAAATAACAGTGCCAGTCCAGGTTGGTATTCAACCCTCCGGGCACCAAAGTGCCCAGATTGAAGATCCACCTGGACTCGCACTGCAACAGGAGTCTATCTCTATCACCCCCTCTGGTTGGGGGTGGAATGTGATCTATGATCACATATCTCAGGTCAGCAACCGTATGGCCAGTCAGCGCAAAATGTCGTGCCACGGGTTGGTCTGACCCCTTGTTTTTTATAGCCAGTCGAATGGCTGCACGATGATTGGCCATACGGGTGCGCAAGTCGTCGATAGTCTTCCCGACATAGAATAACCCACACGGACAGTGTAATAAATATACTATATGTGTCGTCGTGCAGGTTACTCTATGTCGGATCGTGTATCTGCGATTGGTGGTAGGATGAACAAAGAATTTTGCGTTAGACAAACCACTACATGTAGTGCATCCCGCACATTTATAACATCCAGGTTTTTTAGTCTGTAGCCAGTTAGATTTTTCGTAGCAAAGTACAGGGTCAACCTTCACCAGAATGTCCCGTAGAGAACGTGATCTTCTGAAGCCTACTTGTGGGTATCTGGAACCCCTAAATGGCAGATTTTTATCACTTTCCACGATATTCCAGTTCTTTTTTACCAATTTTTGTAGGTTCTGCTTGTCTGTGGTGTAAGTGGTCGTAAGTATCATCCTACTCTCTTTATCCCCTTTTGGCACAGTTCTTAAAGCTGTATCCTGATCCATGGAGGTAAATTTCTGGAAGTGTTGGTTAATCTGTTTCTCTTGATAGCCCCTCTGTAAAAATCGTGCTTTCATTTCTATCAGCTGTTGTTGGGCATTACTCTGTTTGCTGTTATTTCGCATAACCCGCTTAAATTGAGAGATAGGTAAAGCCTTCTTAAGTGATGGAGGATGACAGCTAGTAGCCTCCAACAATGAGTTCCTATCTGTCTCCTTTTTGTACAAGGTTGTGCCCAACACACCGTCTTCCATAGATATTCGCAGGTCGAGGAAATCTACTGATGTAGAACTTTTGGTCATCTTAAATTGTAGCTTTGGATTAATGGTGTTTAATATCCTATGCCAATCATCTAATTCTTCCTCCGTACCTGACCATAGAATGATCAAATCATCTATGTAGCGTTTGAAATATTTAATGTGTTGGTGTAGAAATAGATCCGTGTCTCGTTCTTCAAATTCTGCCATAAATAAATTGGCGTACGATGGGGCCATATTGGACCCCATCGCCGTCCCTTGTAGTTGCAAAAAGAACGATTTCTCGAACTTGAAGTAGTTTCTACTGAGGCAAAAATCCAATAATTCCAGGATTAACTCTACTGGTGGTCCCACGTATGGGTATCGGTTCAATTGTTTGCGAACTGCCATCATCCCCTGTTCGTGTGGTATGGAAGTATAAAGACTAACCACATCCAATGTTGCCAATATGGTGGGTTGCTTGATAGTTGGAAATGATTTGATCTCTTTAATCAGACTAATCGAGTCTAACAGAAACGAAGGCATATTGCGGACACATGGTTGGAGTATACTATCCAGAAATACTGCTAACGGTTGTAAGAGGGATCCTATGGAGGACACGATAGGTCTGCCCGGTGGGCGATTTGGGTGCTTATGGATCTTCGGCAGTGTATAGAAAGCCGGAACCCTTGGGAACTTTACTTCCATAAAGTTCCTTTCTTGTTTCGTCAACCATCCATTCCTAAATGCTCGATCCAAAACTTCATCTATTTGTTTCTTGAACAATATGGTAGGGTTGTAGGTCAGTTGTTTGTATGTAGCTGTATCAGTCAGCTGAGAAAGTATCTCTTGCTGGTAGTAAGAATAGTCCATTATGACCAATGCGCCTCCCTTATCGGCCTCCCTAAAAATTAGATCTTTATTTGTGCTCAAGTTATCCAGTGTCCTCTTTTCTTCTTTGGTTAAGTTGTTTCTGCAAACCGGTTTGACCGATGTACACATTTTATCTGTGTCATCCAATAGTAGTCTACTGTATGTTTTAATACTAGGATTTGTACTTGAACAATCATAGGTGCTTTTAGGTTTTAATTTATGAATGTTAGCAGTTTCCGCAGTAGTATCCCCAAGTCCCATGCCAAAATGCTCCTTCAATCTTAAGTTCCGTTCAAACTTTTGCATATCTATGTACATGTCAAAGGGTTTGTAGAAAGCTGTTGGGATAAATGACAAGCCTTTGTTTAGTATCTTGATCTCCAATGCTGACAACTGGTATGAGCTAAGGTTGATTACTATATCATTCATTACATTCTGCGTTTGGCTCTGGGTGGTCTTCCCCTTACCACCCCCTCTCCTGATGTGCGTCCGATGCCTGCCAAGTTTTTTGATCTTGTAGTAATCCCCCCATCGAATGATCTCTGTGATGCTTCGGTAGATGTTATCCCATCTGAGTCAGTGCTATTGCCAGAAGAATCTATTGTGGTCATATTTCTTGGTTTGTAGAATCTTGGTCTCCTAGGTCTGGTTTCAAAGGTCCTCTGTCTTTCTTCTGCCGAAAGTAACCACCTATAGACCTTTTTCTCTTTGTAGTCAGATTCTACAGCATCCCACTTACGATTCTTGAAAGTTAGCAATTCTGTTTCGAAATCCAGTACTTGTTTGGTTAATTTTTCTAACCATTTGTTTTCTTGATCTGCTTCTAGTGTTGTTATATGTGTGAATTCAAATTGTTGTATTTCGACATCGACTTTATCCAGTAATATTCTCACTTCTTCAATGACCAGAAGCATCAAATCTAGAGCGCATTTATTCAAAATGCTGCACCACTTAATGCAAAACGCAGGGTTGTTCCTGCCTATAGTAGGAATGTTCTTTACTCTGAATCCTCTAGGAATAAAGAGTTTCCTATGATAATCTGATAGGAAAGTTCCGTGCAACGTTAAATCGATCTTTCTTTTTTTCAGTTTCAATAATTTTGCATATAAGTGGGAGGGCTGTTCCTTTAAATCCCTATTGGGAACAGTAGCAAAACGGATTCTATTGGCATCATCTTCTGTATAGTTAAATGTAGTAGCGCCTTGAACGTTCTCATCTGGAGTCTCCATTTCACCCAGTGCTGTAGTTAGAGGCTCTATATTGTAATCCATCATGTATGGTGTATTAAAAAACCACTACCGGTTTAAATCAAAAGAATAGCCAGAGGTAGGGAAATCTGATAGTTCAGGGTGCCAGAGTTAAACCGTAGTACACAAAATCCCAAATGAACTCTGCACTCACTCCGCTGTTCAACTGCCCAGGGTGCATCCAATGCCGCAGTGTGCCTTCACAAATATCCAAAAAAGAGAGCACTCACCAGGACTTATACTTTAAAGCATTCACAGCTTTATTTTAACAAAGTGACGTTTCGAGGATTTTAACCTCGTCCTCAGACTTTACAATAGTGTACATACCTCAATTCTTTTAAACCCTCCACCGACTATCACCGCGATACCGGAAGTCACCCCGGCGTCCTGTGCGCAAGACTGCGCATGTCAGAGCGTCGGCATGGCAACCGGCCGCGGTGTACACTAAAAACCAAAATGTGAATTTAGGGGTTCCAGATACCCACAAGTAGGCTTCAGAAGATCACGTTCTCTACGGGACATTCTGGTGAAGGTTGACCCTGTACTTTGCTACGAAAAATCTAACTGGCTACAGACTAAAAAACCTGGATGTTATAAATGTGCGGGATGCACTACATGTAGTGGTTTGTCTAACGCAAAATTCTTTGTTCATCCTACCACCAATCGCAGATACACGATCCGACATAGAGTAACCTGCACGACGACACATATAGTATATTTATTACACTGTCCGTGTGGGTTATTCTATGTCGGGAAGACTATCGACGACTTGCGCACCCGTATGGCCAATCATCGTGCAGCCATTCGACTGGCTATAAAAAACAAGGGGTCAGACCAACCCGTGGCACGACATTTTGCGCTGACTGGCCATACGGTTGCTGACCTGAGATATGTGATCATAGATCACATTCCACCCCCAACCAGAGGGGGTGATAGAGATAGACTCCTGTTGCAGTGCGAGTCCAGGTGGATCTTCAATCTGGGCACTTTGGTGCCCGGAGGGTTGAATACCAACCTGGACTGGCACTGTTATTTGTGATATCATAAGTCTAGGGAGTATTATCCTGAAGTTAGCAATAATTTGTATCATGATAGTCAGTATAGCCACATGTGGTGGTAGATTTGATACAACATCATGTCTATACCAATTCCCAGTTTTTGAAATAGTTAGGTAAATTTGACATAGTAATCTACACGCATCGTAGGGATGTTAAGTGTTGTAACTATCTAGCTCTTATAATGGATATTGTTAGAATGTTAAGTGCATTGAGAATATTGTAACAATTGAACAGCTCTGTATTGTAACCATTTGTATTCACATTTTGGTTTTTAGTGTACACCGCGGCCGGTTGCCATGCCGACGCTCTGACATGCGCAGTCTTGCGCACAGGACGCCGGGTGACTTCCGGTATCGCGGTGATAGTCGGTGGAGGGTTTAAAAGAATTGAGGTATGTACACTATTGTAAAGTCTGAGGACGAGGTTAAAATCCTCGAAACGTCACTTTGTTAAAATAAAGCTGTGAATGCTTTAAAGTATAAGTCCTGGTGAGTGCTCTCTTTTTTGGATATTTATATATATATATATATATATATATATATATCTATATATATATATATATATATATATATATATATATATATATATATATATATATTAATAGATTTATATTTTACCAAAATATCATCAGTTATATATAGAAATATGTTTTTAAGAATAAACAAAACATATTCTTCTATGTGAAGAAAATTGGCATACATGGTAAATAGCAGCATGCAAATAATTTTTCTTAAATGTTTCAAATACATTAAATTGTGGATTGTACACCTGTATTATTTAATAAAAAATAAATAATTAAAAAGATGATAATGTATTCTTTTTGCCAGTTTACATTTTTTGCAGAAAATTATAGGTCCAAAGAATCTAACTACAAATATATTAGTCACGTTTTTAAATTACTAAAAATTCTACATTTCCTTGAGAGGTTGTTAAATCCTAATGTGGAAGTTGCGAAAAAATTCAGGGAGGCCCGTGCTGTCTGTCCCGCATTGTTAATTTTTTTAAATGTTATTTCCTATTGGTTCCTCCTTATGTGACGATCATCTTGCAACCAATAGCTGCAGTGCACACGTGAGTCTGTACTGCAGTCATGTGGCTTCAGTAACGAAGTATTCGTGGAGGTGACTGCACGCGGTCATGTCTGCTTGAGTGCAAGCAGAAGCGCAAAACTGTCTCAGTTGAGTGGCTCAGAGGTGTGTGAAAAAAATTATCTTCTTCATTCTGTCTGTCTCAGTGTGCTGTGACATTAGATCAAATCTATTTTTGTGGGGGTGGCGGCCGCTGCTGCAGCAGAGCAGCCAGAGTACAGACCGCGCGGGTAACAGTGCAAGCAGGGTTGAGGCCGGTGCTCTGGCTGCCAGCTCACTTAATTTAGATATTGGGGCATATTTATCAAGCGTATGGAGCCTGATGCCCTGTGTTTCCGGCAAGCCTTCAGGCTCACTGGAAACAGAAGTTATTAAAGAGACACTGAACCCAAATTTTTTCTTTCATGATTCAGATAGAGCATTCACATTTAAGCAACTTTCTAATTTACTCCTATTATTATCTTCATTCTCTTGCTTTCTTTATTTGAAAAAGAAGGCATCTAAGCTATTTTTTTGGATCAGGACCATGGAAAGCACTTGTTTATTGGTGGGTGAATATATCCACCAATCAGCAAGAACAACACAGTGTGTTCACCAAAAATGGGCCGGCATCTAAACTTACATTCTTGCATTTCAAATAAAGATACCAAGAGAATGAAGGAAATTTGATAATAGGAGTAAATTAAAAAGATGCTTAAAATTGCATGTTCTATCTGAATCACAAAAGAAAAAAATTGGGTTCAGTGTACCTTTAAGCAGCAGTCTAAAGACCGCTGCTCCATAACCTGTCCGTCTGCTCTGAGGCGGCGGACAGAAATCAACCCGATCAAATACGATCGGGTTGATTGACACCCTCTGGCCGCGAATCTGCAGGGGGAGGTACTGCACTAGCAGTTCACAAGAACTGCTGGTGCAATGATAAATGCAGACAGCGTGTGCTGACGGCATTTATCGATGTGCAGAGGACATGATACGCTACATCGTATCATGTCCGCTTGCACATTAATAAATTGACCCCTTAACCAGGTTCCATGGTCACTGTGCACTCCGTACCAGCCACCGCAGGCACTCAGTAGTTGAAGTGTGCACTGCACGGTTCTTGCTTTGGCTTGTGAGAATGAAATGTGCACGGATGTTTTGAGAATAAGCTTGCAGGTCAAATACATTTTCTGGATTAAAAAATGACTTCAGTGCACAGATATGTAAGACTAATAATTTAAACATAAATGCTTTGCTAAAGTATGTGCATGCTACAGAAAATATTGAAATTATCTACTTATTTGTTAAAAATCCCCACAAGTTTTACATATATAGATATACACATCGTATAGCGTTACACACAAATGTACAGTGAGCATGGAAGTGGGGAGTATGAGTATGAAGGAGGATTATGAGCATGGAAGTGGGGGGGAGTATGAGTGTGAAGGGGGTATGAATATGAAGGGGGAGTATGGAAGGGGCAGTGAACATGAAAGGGGGAGTATGAGCATGGAAAGGGGGAGTATGAGCATGAAAAGGGGGAGTATGAGTATGAAAGGGGAGACTGAGTATGAAAGGGGAGACTGAGTATGGAAAGGGGGAGTATGAGCATGGAAAGGGGCAGTATGAGTATGAAAGGGGAGAATGAGTATGGAAGGGGGTATGAATAGGAAGGTAGAGTATGGAAGGTGCATGGAATGGGCAGTGAGCATGGAAGAGGGGAGTATGAGCATGGAAAGGGGGAGTATGAGTGTGAAGAGGGAGTATGAAGGGGGTATGAATATGAAGGTGGGGTATGGAAGGGGCAGGGGAGTGAGCATGAAGGAGGGAGTATGAGTATGATTTATTATCAGTAAATGTTTGATTTGTATACCTTTTATATACCACGGGTCACGGAAAAATTTCTAGCACGAAAAGGGGTCGCGAGTGGAAAAAGTTTCAGAAGCCCTGGTATAATCCATAGTGACAATGTATGCATGCTCTTAAAGGGACATTAAACACTAAGGGCCAGATTAGGAATGATATCTGCACTACAATCACTGGTACTACTAATTGAGTGCAATGCGAACGCAAGCTTTGCGCTCACAAGAGTGCGCTTCCATAGGCTCCAATGGGAGCCTTGTTCTCATGCCTATAGTCACGGCATAGAACCTAGTCGTGCAGTGATGTGCAGCAAATTTAAAATATATATCTATATCAGTATATCCATATACAGTATATGTATGTGTTTATATGTGTATAAACACAAAAATATATGTATATAAGCATATACTGTACATAATTATTTTAAATAATAACACAGTCCCCGCAATGTAAAGGCATTTTTTACACCCTACATCCCTTCACTTTAACCCCTTAAAACTGCTTTGTGCAGTTTTTTTTTGTTTGTTTTTTAAATAAAGATGCTACTTTTTTTTTAATTAAATAAACTGTACACTTTATATTGGGGCAAATTTGGGGACATTTTTTTCAATAACCAGAGATCTGATCTCTGGTTAATGAATGCATGTGCAAGCTTGCGGTAGCATTAACAAGCAACTTGTAATCGCTGGTTATTTAACGTGCACCTGTAAACGGGCAAACTTGCGCATGTTAAATAAGCACCCCACTTGTAATCCGACCCTAAATAAATGCTAGACAGAATGATGCATTCAAAGAAAAGATTAAAGTTTTAGGGTCTATAACACAATGGGAGCTGCCATGTTGTAACTTAGGTTACCTTCTCTGCTGTGGCCAATTAGGGACAGTTATAAATAGATCACTAGAGTGTGCAGCCAATGGCTGTGTGATATATAACACAGTTCAGCAATTTATATCATATCCTAACATCTGTCATTGGACTGTTCACATATTTACATGTTAACATCAGTGACTGCCTGTGCATTATGTGTATAAGTTACGTACATACAGTATATCTCAGCAGTATGTGTATATGTTATGTACATACAGTATATATCAACATTATGTGTATATGTTATGTACATACAGTATATCCCAGCATCATGTGTATATGTTATGTACATACAGTATATCAGCATTATGTGTATATGTTATGTACATACAGTATATCTCAGCATTATGTGTATATAATATGTTCATACAGTATATCCCATCATTATGTCTATATATTATGTACATACAGTATATATCAGCATTACGTGTGTATGTTATGTACATACAGTATATATCAGCAGTATGTGTATGTTATGTACATACAGCAGTGGCGGCTCGTGGGTTATTCAAATGGGGGTTCACAGTACATGAACTGGGGTTAAACACCATCTCTCTCCTCTTTTTCTCTCTCTCTTTTTCTCTCTCTCCTCTTTTTCTCTCTCTCCTCTTTTTTCTCCTCTTTTTCTCTTTCTCCCTCTTTCTCTCCTCTTTTTCTCTCTCCTCTTTTTCTCTCTCTCTCTCTCTCCTCTTTTTTTCTCTCTCTCCACATTTTCTCTCTCTCTCCTCTTTTTCTCTTTCTCTCCTCTTTTTCTCTCTCTCTCTCTCACACACACACACACATACACACATATAAAAACACACAAATATAATAATTTAGTATCTTGCCTCACTGTTCCTTTCAGTGTTCTTAGCTATTGTGCAAACAATGTTTTCCTTTATTGATTGTAAAAACATTTATTGATATGGGATTATGTGGTGAGTTAGAGAGGGGAATATCACTGAGACAAACAGACAATGCATACAATATTGTTATTTGCAGGTCATTTCTGAAGTTTTATAGAACCAGTGTGAGGCAAAAGAAGGGGTCAGCATGTCAGTTGTATTTTTTTTAAAAAAGCAGAGTTCATAGGTTGGGTCAGATAACAGATTAACAACTTCATGTGTTTCCTTTCAGTAAAGCCGAGATGAGACCCATGAGATCGTTAATCTGTTTAACGTTACTAAAACAAGTCCATTTGTCAGTACAGTCTTACTTAGCCTGTCTGTGTAAAATATCCTGGCAGTCTGCAGACCAGTCTAAACTAATAGCTTAGCAAATGTGAAACGTCTCCTGCAAACTACCGGAGACTTTAGAACATGAATCTTAAGAGATAAGCTGACAGGCGACAGCTTATAACATTTTTAAGTAAACTAAAATGAGGCTCCTACCTTGTTAGGTTTGTTAACGGCAGGCAGCAGCAGAGAAGTTTTTTTCTAAGAAGAGATCATGTCAGCATCATGCCTAGTAAGACTCTGAGACGGACCCCCAGCTTGAAATGATTTCAGAGTGACCACTCACAGATTTGCCAATTACTACTGCACCAGTGCACTGCCCTCTCTACAGAAGCCCGCGCAGGCTGTTACAATTGCTGTATGTGGCCCCCGCTGCAGCACCCCCGCTGGCCTCTATTAAAAAAAATTAAAATAAATCACCACCTACCTTACAACATTGTTTGAGCTTTGAGGCGAGCCATTTTAAAGGGAGCAGTGCTGATGCCCCCCCCCCCCACAAGTGGCAGACCTTTGCGATCGTGGAAGTTACGCCCCTGGTTTTGCGCCGCTGACAAGGCTCCTCCTCCCCTCTGTGACACTAACATCACATGGCTCAGCCGCACAGCTAAATCTGTGCGGTTAGGAAGATATAGGAGCTGGGTTGGGGGCGGCGCTACTAGCACTAAGAAATAAGTGCTAATGGCTTGAAGCCTATACTTCTATGTATCGCACGTGCGATAGATAGAAGTATAGGCTTCAAGTTTAAGCCATATAATACAAGTCCCACTCTCCAAGTAAAAACGGCAATTTTTTTTTCTTTTAAAATTTGACTGCAACATTTTGGGTTGATTAAATATAATTTTCCAATAGGGGTGTTATTGGAAAAAATATATTTATTTAGCCAAAAAGTAGGTTTTTTTTTGTTTTGTGTTTTTTCCTATCAGCAGGGGTCAGGGCTCTCATGGGGGTTCACGTGCGGCTGTGAACATATAGAGGAGCCTACACTGACATACAGTATATCCCAGCATTATGTGTATATGTTAGGTACATACAGTATATCCATTCTCAGCATTATGTCTACAGGGAGTGCAGAATTATTAGGCAAATGAGTATTTTGACCACATCATCCTCTTTATGCATGTTGTCTTACTCCAAGCTGTATAGGCTCGAAAGCCTACTACCAATTAAGCATATTAGGTGATGTGCATCTCTGTAATGAGAAGGGGTGTGGTCTAATGACATCAACACCCTATATCAGGTGTGCAACTTCCTTTCCTTTGGCAAAATGGGTCAAAAGAAGGACTTGACAGGCTCAGAAAAGTCAAAAATAGTGAGATATCTTGCAGAGGGATGCAGCACTCTTAAAATTGCAAAGCTTCTGAAGCGTGATCATCGAACAATCAAGCGTTTCATTCAAAATAGTCAACAGGGTCGCAAGAAGCGTGTGGAAAAACCAAGGCACAAAATAACTGCCCATGAACTGAGAAAAGTCAAGCGTGCAGCTGCCAAGATGCCACTTGCCACCAGTTTGGCCATATTTCAGAGCTGCAACATCACTGGAGTGCCCAAAAGCACAAGGTGTGTAATACTCAGAGACATGGCCAAGGTAAGAAAGGCTGAAATACGACCACCACTGAACAAGACACACAAGCTGAAACGTCAAGACTGGGCCAAGAAATATCTCAAGACTGATTTTTCTAAGGTTTTATGGACTGATGAAATGAGAGTGAGTCTTGATGGGCCAGATGGATGGGCCCGTGGCTGGATTGGTAAAGGGCAGAGAGCTCCAGTCCGACTCAGACGCCAGCAAGGTGGAGGTGGAGTACTGGTTTGGGCTGGTATCATCAAAGATGAGCTTGTGGTGCCTTTTCGGGTTGAGGATGGAGTCAAGCTCAACTCCCAGTCCTACTGCCAGTTTCTGGAAGACACCATCTTCAAGCAGTGGTACAGGAAGAAGTCTGCATCCTTCAAGAAAAACATGATTTTCATGCAGGACAATACTCCATCACACGCGTCCAAGTACTCCACAGCGTGGCTGGCAAGAAAGGGTATAAAAGAAGAAAATCTAATGGCATGGCCTCCTTGTTCACCTGATCTGAACCCCATTGAGAACCTGTGGTCCATCATCAAATGTGAGATTTACAAGGAGGGAAAACAGTACACCTCTCTGAACAGTGTCTGGGAGGCTGTGGTTGCTGCTGCACGCAATGTTGATGGTGAACAGATCAAAACACTGACAGAATCCATGGATGGCAGGCTTTTGAGTGTCCTTGCAAAGAAAGGTGGCTATATTGGTCACTGATTTGTTTTTGTTTTGTTTTTGAATGTCAGAAATGTATATTTTTTTGAATGTTGAGATGTTATATTGGTTTCACTGGTAAAAATAAATAATTGAAATGGGTATATATTTTTTTTTAAGTTTCCTAATAATTATGCACAGTAATAGTCACCTGCACACACAGATATCCCCCTAAAATAGCTATAACTAAAAACAAACTAAAAACTACTTCCAAAACTATTCAGCTTTGATATTAATGAGTTTTTTGGGTTCATTGAGAACATGGTCGTTGTTCAATAATAAAATTAATCCTCAAAAATACAACTTGCCTAATAATTCTGCACTCCCTGTATATGTTATGTACATACAGTATATCCCATCATGATGTGTGTATGTTATGTACATACAGTATATCCCATCATTATATGTGTATGTTATGTACATACAGTATATCTCAGCATTATGTCTATATGTTATGTACATACAGTATATCCCATCATTATGTGTATATGTTATGTACATACAGTATATCTCAGTGTTATGTATATATGTTATGTACATACAGTATATCCAAGCATTATGTGTATATGTAATGTACATACAGTATATCTCAGTGTTATGTCTATATGTTATGTACATACAGTATATCTCAGCATTATGTGTATATGTAATGTACATACAGTATATCTCATCAATATGTGTATAAGTTATATACATACAGTATATCTCAGCGTTCTGTTTATATGTTATGTACATTCAGTATATCTCAGCGTTATGTGTATATGTTATGTACATACAGTATATCCCATCATTATGTGTATATGTTATGTACATACAGTATATCTCATCATTATGTGTATATGTAATGTACATACAGTATATCCCAGCATTATGTCTATATGTTATGTACATACAGTATATCTCAGTGTTATGTATATATGTTATGTACATACAGTATATCCAAGCATTATGTGTATATGTTATGTACATACAGTATATCTCAGTGTTATGTATATATGTTATGTACATACAGTATATCCCATCATTATGTGTATATGTTATGTACATACAGTATATCCCATCATTATGTGTATATGTAATGTACATACAGTATATCTCAGTTTTATGTATATATTTTATGTACATACAGTATATCCCAGCATTATGTGTATATGTTATGTACATACAGTATATCTCAGTGTTATGTATATATGTTATGTACATACAGTATATCCAAGCATTATGTGTATATGTTATGTACATACAGTATATCTCAGTGTTATGTATATATGTTATGTACATACAGTATATCCCATCATTATGTGTATATGTTATGTACATACAGTATATCCCATCATTATGTCTATATGTTATGTACATACAGTATATCTCAGTTTTATGTATATATTTTATGTACATACAGTATATCCCAGCATTATGTGTATATGTTATGTACATACAGTATATCTCAGTGTTATGTATATATGTTATGTACATACAGTATATCCCATCATTATGTGTGTATGTTATGTACATACAGTATATCCCATCATTATGCGTGTATGTTATGTACATACAGTATATCTCAGCATTATGTGTATATGTTATGTACATACAGTATATCTCAGCATTATGTCTATATGTAATGTACATATAGTATATCTCAGCATTATGTATATATGTTATGTACATACAGTATATCTCAGCATTATGTGTGTATGTTATGTACATACAGTATATCCCAGCATTATGTCTATATGTTATGTACATACAGTATATCTCAGCATTATGTGTATATGTTATGTACACCCAGTATATCTCAGTGTTATGTATATATGTTATGTACGTACAGTATATCCCATCATTATGTGTATATGTTATGTACATACAGTATATCCCATCATTATGTGTATATGTAATGTACATACAGTATATCCCAGCATTATGTCTATATGTTTTGTACATACAGTATATCTCAGTGTTATGTATATATGTTATGTACATACAGTATATCCCAGCATTATGTGTATATGTTATGTACATACAGTATATCTCAGTGTTATGTATATATGTTATGTACATACAGTATATCCCATCATTATGTGTGTATGTTATGTACATACAGTATATCTCAGTGTTATGTATATATGTTATGTACATACAGTATATCCCATCATTATGTGTGTATGTTATGTACATACAGTATATCTCAGTGTTATGTATATATGTTATGTACATACAGTATATCCCATCATTATGTATGTATGTTATGTACATACAGTATATCCCATCATTATGCGTGTATGTTATGTACATACAGTGTATCTCAGCATTATGTGTATATGTTATGTACATACAGTATATCTCAGCATTATGTCTATATGTTATGTACATACAGTATATCTCAGCATTATGTCTATATGTAATGTACATATAGTATATCTCAGCATTATGTCTATATGTTATGTACATACAGTATATCTCAGCATTATGTGTGTATGTTATGTACATACAGTATATCCCAGCATTATGTCTATATGTTATGTACATACAGTATATCTCAGCATTATGTGTATATGTTATGTACATACAGTATATATCAGCAGTATGTGTATTCTATGTACACTTCAATAACGAAAAAAACTAAAGACTGTTAGTAATGTAAATCCCAAATTAAGGTGTCTGGTGCGCTACAATAAAGTGCACTTATACGTGTTGAAGAGTCAATAGAAAGGTGCTTGAGTGCAAGTAATCAAATATCCGAACCAGGAATATACTACGGATCCACTGGCCCTATTGCCTCTCTTAACGGACTTAATGCTCTCTCCTTGTGAACACGGGCATATACATCGCTATCAGACACCTGCTCACACCCACCCCAGTCAGCAGTGCATGGCGGATCAGCTGGCAATGAGATCCATGAAGAAAAAAACAAAGAGATCCGCCAAGCTATAGTTAAAATCCAAAATTTATTGACATCCAGGTAAAATTGTACATCTAGGAGAATAGCGGCAATAATATATACAAAGTAAGCAGTGTGGCACTGTTGGCTTATGCGTTTCGGCTTAAAAAGCCGTAATCATAGCCTGATGATCATAGTGCATATGTTATGTACATACAGTATATCCAGTCCGTTTGAATTCTATTTTACATGAATTAATCTACTCTTCCTGGCACCCTGGCAGATGTTTATTGAAGTGTGAGTGCAAGGAGAGAGAGAAAGAGAGAGAGAGAGAAAAAGAGAGAGCGAAAAAGAGAGAGAGAGAGACAAGTGAAAAGTGAACAAATTCAAGTGTATCTAACAGGTGTTAACCCTTCCCCCTAATCAGAGGAGCACAGCCCCCATTAGACACGTGACTCATATGTTTACAAAATGACAAACCAAATTGTATACCATTAAGTGTTAATACAAAATAACATTCTCATAAGCAGATGTGATAATAAAAAATAGTGTATAGTATGTACTGTGTAATATACCCACAATCATATGTACTGTGTAATATGCCCACAATCATATCCGGATACGTCACACAATCAGGAAAACGTTTTTGGCCACGCCCACAATCCACACCTGTGGCATTTTGGGTGAGCAATTACAGTGTTCATAATTAGGCACTGCTAATAATTATATATTGCTGTAGTTGATTCTATAGGTTCACGATCATTCAAGATGAATGGGAGAACTTCTCCATTATCGTTTATATTTTGCTGTATTAGGGCATATATTTTAAATGGGTTTTTCACTATACATGTGTGTGTGCACATACTCAGCCCCATGTATATTGTATATTACACAGTACATACTATACACTATTTTTTATTATCACATCTGCTTATGAGAATGTTATTTTGTATTAACACTTAATGGTATACAATTTGGTTTGTCATTTTGTAAACATATGAGTCACGTGTCTAATGGGGGCTGTACTCCTCTGAATAGGGGGAGGGGTTAAAACCTGTTATATACACTTGAGTTTGTTCACTTTTCACTTGGTCTGATGAAGGGGTGATTGATCCCCGATACTTGTTTTTGATGTGCCATTAAAGCACTATATTTTCACAAATCAAGCGAGTGCATGCCTCTTTCAACTCTATAATCTACATTTGCCTGTATCCTGGTAGCTGCCATTTGAGTGGGAGCAGACTTTCATCAGGATTTTTTATATAGAGATAGAGAGAGAGAGAGAAACAAGACACAAAGTGGCACACGGTATAAGGGCTATACCTTTATTGGAGCAACGTTTCAGGGCACCTGCCCCTTTCTCAAGTGCTTGAGAAAGGGGCAGGTGCCCCAAAACGTTGCTCCAATAAAGGTATAGCCTTTGTACCGTGTGCCACTTTATGTCTTGTTTCCATGTACCCTAAAAGTTTGATTCTTATAGCAGCTATTCCTTTGGGGTATGTAGTGTCCCACCCCTCAGTGGTACACTAAATACTAAATGAAAATGTATTGCAAGCAGTGTTAATTTCGTCGACTAAAACTAGACTAAAATGAGTATAAAACTAAAGAAATTCTAATGACTAAAATACGACTAAAACTAAAATGGCATTTTAGTCAAAAGTCTATGACTAAAACTAAATCAAAATTTGCTGACAAAAACATTTTATGCAAAGTGTTATAATTAATCCATATCTAATTACTGCTCTTTTGTCAAATTTACGAAACGTAACTTTATTAAATTATAGGATAAATAAAGAGATGTTATACACCACAACAGTTAAATCTGTATTGCATGTTCAAACCTTAATACCATAAATAAAATCAGGTTAATAAACCTTTTCTCCAGGAGTTTATAATGAGTTTGGAAGTTCTAGAGCAGTGCTAATATCATTGCCGAAAAGTTTTAGAATCTGTGAACAATCAATTGATTCTTCCTATAGAAATAAGCATAACCCACGAGTATCGGTTTAAGTTATGCTGTGCCTGTGCTAGCTGCAGAAACTTTATGTTGTGTTGAGTTTCTTGATACTTGTTTTAATTATTAACACAGAACTGTTAAAGTTTTTATATTGGGTAATATGTTCAATACAGCCAATACAGTTTTGTTTTTTATATTTTAAAGTTGCACTTCTGTTTGTTTATGAAACTTGGTTTTATTTAATTTTAAGTTTGATAAAGATGTTACATATCACAACGGCTAAATCTGTGTCTGTATTGCATGTTTAAACCGTAATACCATAAATAATAACAGGTGTTATGTTTACTCCTGGAGTATATAATCAGTTTGCAAATTATAGAGAAATGCTTAAATAATGCATTACACCTTAATTAAACCCATTAGACTTTAGTCGATTAAAATCTACTGGAGATTCAGTCGACTAAAACTAGACTAAAACTAAAACAATTCAGATGACTAAAATACGACTGAAACTAAAATGGCATTTTAGTCAAAAGACTTAAACTAAGACTAAATCGAAATTTGCCGTCAAAATTAACACTGATTGCAAGAGATGGTACAGCGCTATATAGGAAAAAACTATGAATACTAATGTGGTAATATATGACCAAAATACCCTTTGTCCTATTAGTAAGATAAAATATACATACTCTAAGGGTAAGCTAAAAAAATATTGAAATAACTTGTTCAATACTGCTCTAATTGAATATAGTGGGTATTAATCCACCTTATTAAGAATCTAAAGTACGCAGTACAAGGGTCCAAACATAAATCAGTTCATACAAGTGATCCAAATGCAGAGTAATGATGAGTAATAATAATCCCCGTCGGGGTTCCTACTTACATTCCTTAACCACAATCGAATGAGGTAAGTGCCGCACCATAATGAGGAACATACGCTGGGATATTCACAGCGTATCTGCTCTGTTTGTTGGAGAATGGTAGAATCTTCCATTCTTTAAGGGCTCCGCTTCTTTTGGGGGATGGTAGACTCTTCCTCCACTCCACATCTGATGAGCCAATGACAAGAGACAAATGTGTGTAGCTCCCAGTAGTGCTTTGCTGTTCCTTTTGTTTTTATCCCACAGCTGCGTTGGTGTAGAAGAGGATGAGGCTCCAGATATTGATATTTATCACTGTTCGAATATTAAATTCAATAAGCGGTAGATTTTTTTCCTAACAATTTTCCTCCCCTATTGAAGGTCCCCAGTATCATGTTTTATTCTATACAGCGCTGTACCATCTCTTGCAATACATATATATATAAAAATACACACACACATACATAAACACACACACACACACAAAAAAAACATACTACAGTCTCAACGGATTATAGGACTAGTCTATAATTTTTCCAGGGCTGCTTTTTTATTTCCAGTCCGGCCCTGTTTGTACAAAACTCCCTAGAGAGGCAAAAATGCAAATATGTTTTGACCTCCTACGGAGTGTAGAACAATTGCTACACAAAAGCAAGAGACGTATAAACGTCCTTTTAAGTCATGTAAAAAAAAACAGAATGAAAGACTGCGGGATTCCAAAGAACTTTGGAACTCAGGCTTGGCAGACATTCAAGTAAACACAACAGATCCCATCTAGTGCAGAGCAGATTTTTATCCCGCAGACATGGATTTCCACGGATCCAGCACAGTTATTCTTACTGCTTTTATCTGTATTCTTATTTCTTATGTTTTGTGGAAAACAATGTATAGAAAACGTGGTCTTCCTCCTGGTCCGACCCCTCTACCTCTCATAGGCAACCTCTTGCAGGTACGGAAGGGCGATATGGCAAAGACACTTATGGAGGTGAGTCTGAAGATCTTTCATATAGTACCTCATTGTAACAATAACATTTATGCTAAACTATTAACAAACATTCTTATTAGTCTATGTAACTTGCCCAATACGTAGGGTTGACACACAGCTCAAAGTTAATAAAGCTTAAGGGCCGGATTATAAGTGGTGCGCTAACAGTTACGCACAAGCGAAAATAGGTTTATTGCGGGTGTTTGCGCCCATCCGGTTTATCGCTCGTATTAAGAGTTGAAAGTAGATGCGAATGTGTGAACACAATCGCGATTTATGCTAGAATAATTACCACCTCCTCAGAGCTCTGGTTAACTGTTTTGCGGAACACAAACGTTGCACAAGCACATCAAAAATACATACATATACATACATCAAAAATACAATGAAAAGTACAGTTACACTCATAATAACTGTCTAATAAGCATTTTTAAAAAATGCACAAAAAAGTTATAAGGACTCAAAGATATGAGGTCTCAGGAGTTATAGAAAAAAAGGCAGGCAAAGGGCTTTAACATAGACTTACATACATACAAACATGTCTAAACATGTATTTACATGTGTATATGTATTTACAGACAAATATAGACATACTGTATAAACACATAAATACATATATACCTATGTAAACATATACAGTATAGAAGTGCATTGGAGCCCTTTGCTCACAAGTAGATGAAAACATGTAAAATCATATTTATACAATATTCATATTTAATCATGTGTTATACTGTGTATTTGCTGTAAACATTTCACATTCCAATATTCTGCACATGGCAGAATATGTTCTATGTATTTATAAATAGATATGCATATCTCTCTCTCTCTCTCTCTCTCTCTCTCTCTCTCTATATATATATATATATATATATATATATATCTTTATACATATACATACACACACAGATAGATAGATAGATAGATAGATAGATAGATAGATAGATAGATAGATAGATAGATAGATAGATAGATAGATAGATAGATAGAGATATACACACACACAGGAGGTATAGATATATATTTATATGTTGAAATACGTCTTTATGAATAAATAAACATATTCTTGTATGTGGAAAACATGTAAATCTGAAATATTCATATTTTCATGTTGGGTTAGCACACTTGAGAATATATAATCAGGTTTGTGTGCGAGTAGGGTGTTAGTTTTTTCTCCATATAAACTCCCCCCAAAACTCCTCCCAATTGATTCATTTAGCCTATTCCTATAACTCCAACTATTGCTCCTTATAACCCATTTCTATAAGTCCTCCTGTTGCTCTATATAACCCTACATTTAACTCTTATTGCGCCTTATTACCCTCTCTATAACGCCTATTGCTCAATATAACCCTATATACAACACTTATTGTGCCATATAACCTCCCTATTACTCATCCTATTGCTTCACAGAACGTTTATTATAATTATTTCTATTGCTCCATACAACTTTCCCTATAAAACCTCATATTGTTCCATATAACCCCCTTATCATTCCTTTTACTTCAAATAACCTCTCCCTATAATGCCACCTCTTGCTTCATATATCATCTTACTATAACTCCTCTAATTACTCCATTTAACATTTCCCTAAAACTCTTCCCATTGTTCCAGATAATCTCTACCTATAACTCCACCTATTGCTCTTTATAATCTTACCTATAGCTATCATTGCTCAATATAAACCTTTCTATTAATTCCCCTCCTCCTATTGTTTCAAATAACCTCACCCTGAAAAAACATTGCTCCATATAACTCTCACTTTCAGTCCTCATGTTGTTCCATATAACCCTCCCTATAACTTCTTCTATTGCTCCATAAAACCCTCCTTAAAACTCTGCATACTGTTCCATAAAACACTCCCCATTAAACCACCTATTTTCCATATAAACCTCCCTAGAAACTTCTCCTGTTGCTCCATATAACCCTTTATATAACACTTTCTATTGTTTCAAACAGCTCACCCTATAAAACCTTATATTGTTCTATATAAATTCTTGTTGCTCCAATAAACCTCACCCTAAATCTCCATCTCTTGCTCTATATAGCATCCTACTATAACTATTTCTATTACTCCATATTATGTATCCATGTATTTCCTCCTATTTTTCTCTATAACCCAATTTTCATAATTTATCCTAATGTTCATCACAATTCCTCCTACTTGTACCTTATAATGCCCTCACTTTAACCTCTATTGTTGCCATATAAGTTCTCCCTATAACAGTGTTACATATATGCAGTTTGGTCAAGAGTACGGACCCGTTTACACGTTTTACTTTGGTCCAAATCCTGTTGTTGTGTTCTGGGGATATGATGCGGTGAAGGAAGCCCTTGTAGATCATGGAGAAGATTTCATAGGTCGGGGCAAACAACCAACAGTGGATCGAGTTTTCCAAGGTTATGGTAAGGAAACTTATAGCTACAAACTCCTTTCTTATTTTTATATTACATCAATCATAAAAGACTAACCTGAATAAACTGTACAACTGCAATGTAACACTCACATTATGATTTGGAATAGTGTATGTAAGGGTTAAAATGCCATAAAACACGTTGAGATCTGTGCATATCCTAAAAGGGGCTAATTAAGTAAAAATAGGTTGCATTAAAAATATGTTTAAAAATTGCTGGCAAGTATTTTAAAATCATTTTCAAAAATAAGCAACATTACTTACATTGCCATGCTGTCTGAAGTAGTCTGATCCCCCCCCCCCCTTACCAGTGTTTAGCATCAGAAACAACAGCATTGTATTTCACATCAGCTTATTTGCTTCTAGGCATGCTCCAGCAGATAATGAGTGTTAAACTCTTGCATTCTACCAAACAAAGGTGGATATAGATACAGCCATAGAAGGAAATGTGTGGGGGGAGTTAGAGCTGTACAATTCGGAAACTTAAAAGAAAGGGTTAATGGGGAGGCACTGTAGTATAAATTTGCAGGTAATGTATTTAAAGTACATATTATATTTTGTCTCCATTCCAAAAAAACCTATCCATCCGTCTATCTATCCATCTATTTATTGTATATAAATATAACATTTCTAAATATTCTCCAATGTATGTAAAAAAAAAAAAAAAATCACATTAAAGAAACAAAGAAAATTAAATACAATTGAGTGGTATCTTCACAAACACAGCTTCCCCCATTCTGATATAGGGTATCATAAAACCTTCAAAAGAGTAGCTAACATAATGCTTACTCTGGTCATCATTTTGCTTACCATAGAAACAACTTGCAAGAATGTTACCTGCCAAAAGACACTCCTGCTTTCATTTCCCATAGACATTGAATAACAAAAATGGGAAGCCTCTCTGAATACATACACCTAATGGCATTGTCCTCCATATTTTTGTGATAAAAATACCCAGCTACTACATACAAAAGAACGTACTCTAGATTAATGAAACAATGTCAATAACAGAATACATATAGAGACAAGTGTCTTCATAAACTAGACCTAATGACAGGTATGTCTTTAATTACAACTACACAGAATTTTCATTGTTTCTCTAGGATTAATTACAAGTGAGGGGGATCGTTGGAGACAGCTACGCAGATTTTCCTTATCAACCCTCAGGAATTTTGGGCTAGGAAAGAGGAGTATAGAGGAGAGAATCCAAGAGGAGTGTCAGTTTCTCATTGAAGAACTAAAGACTTACAAAGGTATGTTGAAGCTAGAAACAAAGGGACATGGAGCGCAAAGGAAAAAGAGAAACAATCATAGTGCAGTATATCCAATAAAATCGTTATTTATTATATTAAAAATAGGTAAACTTACAAACGAGACCAAACTATGTGAGGTATGTTACAAGCGTTGGTACAGATGACACCCCACTGAATCCTGGAGCACTCTCCGAGTCCGTATCCCCGAACTTCTAAGTCTGTGAGCTCAACCACCAGCTGACGAACTGGGTGATATCCGAGTGTAACCTGGTTCCTAAAGTGAGTCCCTCCTCTAGGTAGCAAGCCTGTATTGCCAAAGGTTCACCACCAAACAGGATAGGCAAGAGTCACTGTACGTCTGTGTGGGCGTGGCCTTACGTGTTTCACAGGGCTCCTCCCCGCTTCATCAGAGGCTCTGCCCACTCCTCTCACCTCCTTCTACTTAATCGGAGGTCTGTATGACGTCACAGTATTCATTAAACAATGTATCAAATTACTTGGATACTGATCTGCCACATTTAAAAACATCCTGCAATACCTTAATATAATGACAACATTATGCCCTCTATATTTAATTCTAACTATATACATCAAGAGTGCAGTTTATGTTACAATACATGTTTCCAGGGAAAGATCATAATGTATATAAAAAAAAAAAAAAGTTAAAAACAATAATCAATGTATTGCATTGATATTATGCTCTATTCATATAATTGGTCACATTAGCAAAAAAATTATGATTAATATTAAAACACATAAAATTTGATTATGGTATTACTTACAGGCCACATAATTCATTTTTCATGATAATAACAGCGTATCTCAAACACATAAATGGATGCATTAATGAATGAATGAATATATATATATATATATATATATATATATATATATATATATATATAGTGGGGTGATGATATGAAATTCATCAACTTAATAGAGTATAAAAGATAAAATGTAAACAAAAGAGTGTAGAAAATGAAAAATAAAAGATGAATTATGGGACATGAAATGTGTAGGATGGAATCCCCTTATATAGTTATTCACCATACCTACAATACTCCATTACTTGATTAAATACTTGAAAATATGTTTCCCTTAACACTTAAACTACTGTGACTATTCACGCTTAACTAAATAACATTTCTTTAACCCTTTGATGACAGGGTTAATTTGTCTACATCGGAACAACTTTCAGATGTAAACAAATTGAAATCCCACGATCGCGCAATCGCGAGATATCAATAATGGGATCGGGTCAGGGGGGAGTCCCTATGATGCTAGGCACGCCCTCCATGATCGCATTCTGGAAGCGCCGTTGGCTTCAGTACAGCCAAACAGCTAGGACTTTCCATGTCGTCCTAATGGCGCTAAAACCCAGCACATTTAGGAGGGCATGGATCGTCCTAATGGCGTTAAAAGGTTAAAGATTTAATGAGTGTTTGTTGTTAAGCATACACTATTCCTCTATAAAAGCAGCCAAATCTATATCTTGATTGAGACCCACTGGTTTCATGGTACCCAACCTATGGATCCAGTAGGTCTCCCGCTGTCTGAGTTTAGCTAAACGATTCACCCCTCTCACTGTGTTTTTAATGTGTTCTATGGCTCTAATGCTCAATCCTGACTTGTTCCTATAAAACGTGTGCTGACAAGCCGTGCGTTTTTACTCCATTTTCCATGTTTCTTAAATGTTCACTAAACCTTGTCTTGACAGAGCGTTTTGTGTGACTAATATAAAGCCTGTCACACGGGCACTTAAATAAATACACTACATAATTAGTTTTACAGTTCATAAGATCCTTGATCTTAAAGGCGAGCTCCTTCCCTGCCTCTCCAAAATTCCTGTTGTACTTATCTATATGTTCACAACAATTACAAACCTTTCTCCCACATTTATAAAAACCACAAGATGACTTATTTAGTCAATTTGGTTCAACTACTGATTTAAAAAAACTGGGACTAATTTGATTCTTTAAGTTCATGTTCCTTTTAAAAATCACCTGACCTTTATTGGTTAATGTATCTTTTAAAATGGGGTCCTGCATAAGAATAGGCCAAAATTTCCTCACTGCTCCATCAATCTCTTTAGATGCCCTATTATACTTAGGGCTAGATTTATTATAGCTGAGGCGTACAGGGGCGGCTGTGGCGGGGCGAAATTACCCGCAGGTATTTGGCATTGCACACGAGCGCAATTTTGCGTTCGCGTGCAATCCCGCCCCCTGCCCGCGCACAGCCAATCACGTGCGGGCAGGAGCTGTCAATCTCCTCGGTCAGACTCGACCGAGGAGATTGAATTTCGCCAGTTTAGAGGTGGCGAACAGCTTAGGGAAGCAGCGGTCTTGTGACCGCTGCTTGATAGATTACGGCGAGCAAGTTCTAGTGAGAACTTGCTGCCGTAGGGTTGCCGGAGGGGCTTCATAAATCTAGCCCCTAGTAACTAATTGTACTTCACGTTTTAGATGTTTTTTTACATTGACTTTTTTCCTTACTGCCTAATAAAATTTTTCTGACCCTTCTTAAAACTTTTTCATTTGCTCCCTTCACAATGTGTTCAAGGTACCCCTTGACTAGAAACCTATTGCTAATAATTTCTGCCTCACCAAGGAAATCTTGCCTCCTTGAACAATTTCATTTAGCCCTTTGAAATTGCCCAAAAGTGATATTGCATATCCATTTCGCATGGTGTCAACTTCGAGCATGTAAATACCCGTTTGTATCTGTGGACTTCCGTTATTGTTTGGTATAAATTCCACCATTTTCTTGGGCAATATCAAGGTCTTAAAATGTGATTTTCTCCTAATTTGCTCCATGGTAAATTTGAGATTCAACAAATTCATATTGGTGTATTTCACAAAGTCATTTAATTCACCAACCTCCCCCTGCCATATGATCAGCACATCATCAATATAGCAATACCATTTGATAATGTGAATTTCATAGGGATTCTCTGCATTATAAATATACATGTCCTCCCGCCACCCCATGTAAAGGATTGCAAAATTTAGGGCTAATTTTGTACCAAGCGCGGTACCGGTCTTTTGTAGGTAATACCTATTTTCGAACATAAAGTAGTTTCTTGTCAAAATGAACCTAATAGATTCTTCTAGGAACCAAGTTTGGGTACTATTTATAAATCCACACTTCTCTGAGAAATGCCTTACTGCAGTGATTCCTAGATTATGTGGAATGGATGTGTACAATGAGCTCACATCCATTGTGACCCACATATAGTCATCCTGCCACACAGTGCCCTCCATCAATTTCAGGATGTGTGGTGTGTCTCGAACAAATGGTTTCAAAACTGGAACCAGGGATTTCAGAATAGGATCAACATATTCTGATAATTTTGTGGTCAATCCACCTATTCCCGATGCTATCAGCCTCCCAGGTGGGTTAATCAACCCCTTCTGTATTAAAAGGTATGTATTTTCCTTTATGGTTGTAGGCTAATTGACTCCCAAAGTATTTTGGATCTTTTTCTGATAATATTTAGTTCTGTATTCAATCTGATATAAAAATGTCTAAAGAAACCACTATAAGGAAGTTGGTCTCCTTCAAGACCTCAAGTTAAACGTTCATGATTCTGATAGAACATACAATTAAAGGGACAGTCTATTTGAGAATGATTATTGTTTAAAAAGATAAATAATCCATTTATTAGCCATTCCCCAGTTTTAAATAACCAACATTGTTAAATTAATATACTTGTATCTCTGCAGACTGCCCCTTATAGCAGTGCTTTTTACAAACTTGCATTTCAGTCAATCAGAGCTAACCCATGCATTAGTCCACAGGAGTTAGCATATATATATATATATATATATATATATATATATATATATATATATATATATATATATATATATATTAGGCACACATGAACTAGCACTGTCTTGGCTGTGAAAAGCTAAAAACATGCACTGAGATAAGATTCAGCCTTCAAGAACTAATGCCCTCTACCTATATATTAGTATACTTTTTACCTCTGTGATTACCTTGTATCCAAGGCTCCTGAGACTGTCTCCTTATTCCAGTTCTTTTGACAGACTCTACAGGCGTGAGCACAATGATATCTATATAGCACACATGAACTAACGCCCTCTGAAAAACTGTCAAATGCGTTCAGATAAGAGATGGCCTTCAAGTGCTTAGAAATTAGCATATGAACCTACCTAAGTTCAGCCTTCAACAAAGAATACAAAGAGAAATTTTTTTATAAATCGCATGTGCTATCTGAATCATGAAAGTTTAATTTTGAACGTCCCTTTAAATTGATAGGGAAATCAAAATTAAACTTGCATGATTTAGATAGATCATGCAAATTTAAAGACTCTTAAATTTACTTATATTATCACATTTACTTTGAAAAGAATATGCACATATCATAATTAGCCAATTTCAGAGAAGCAGTAGAATTTCTGACAAATGTCAAAATTTGTGTACATTTCCTGTCGCCTATGTCATGTGACAGCCATCAACCAATCACAAAATGCATATACGTATAGACTGTTAACTTCTGCACCTGCTCAGTAGGTTTGGAAAATGTGGATATAAAAAAAACTGTTTGATACTGGAAGTAAATTGGAAAGTTGTTTAAAAACGGCTGCTTTATCTGAATCATGAAAGTTTTATTTTTACTTTAGTGCTCCTTTAAAGGGACATAAAAACATCTATCATTGGCTTTCAGCTAGTTCCCAGTGGTGCAGTACTGCTCCTTCAACAAAGGATACCAAGAGATTGAAGCAAAATAGATAATAGAAGTAATTTGGAAAGTTGTTTAAATTACATGCTCTGTCTGAATCATAAAATAAAAAAAAAAAATAGGTTTCATGTCCCTTTAAGGGACACTCCCTGTATTTCAGGATGTGAAAAAGAATCAAGAACAATATAGCTCTCTATGTGCTGGGAGATTTTTGTTACATTTACAGTTTGTGCTTGTTTTTTTTAATCCAGTTTCCTCCTTTAAAGGGACATTTTGGTAAAAATGTAAATGCACATAGATGAATTACATCTTTGAATAGAAACATATTTGCAATATACATGTATTGGCAAAAATGCTTCTAGTAAAAGTTATCACTGTTTTAGTGTTGACATTTTTCTCTGCACGTGCATGTCAAGCATAGCTAGATATTCTCAGTGCACCAGGATTTTAAATACTGCAGCTGCTCAGAGCACCAGTGGGGTTTGTATCATTTCAGCAATTAACAAATTGATTTATTACCAGATGATAAAGGCACCTTAGGCTCTATGAGCAAGTGCTGCATTTAAAATGCTGGTGCATGGAGCATACTTAAATACACTTTTGAAACAGCTATAGTTTTGCTATTACAAACTTGCTTGCTGCAATTGATTTTTAATAGCCACAC
The DNA here is from genome assembly GCF_027579735.1 of Bombina bombina. NCBI lineage: Eukaryota > Metazoa > Chordata > Amphibia > Anura > Bombinatoridae > Bombina > Bombina bombina. The sequence goes on from NC_069505.1 coordinate 503,411,294, forward strand.
TCTACCCACAATTTTTCTTATGTGAAGAAGCCAATACATTTCTTGTTATTAGAGAAGATAAAGCTTGACACATTTATTTTGTCATTAAAAGCAACATTGTTATGTAGTTTCTAATAACCAGACAGATATTTAGTAGGACAGTATTGTGATAAAGGAAACTTTTTTGCATTTTTCCTATGCATAAATTAATCTTTAAATTACATTCTCAAGGTATTTAATGCCCCTTTAATGCAGGGATGGGGAACCAGATGTTTCAGAACTACATTTCCCATGATGCTCAACCGGACTTCAGAGTCCCTAAGCATAATGGGTAATGTAGTTATAAAACATCAGAAGTGCCAAGGTTCCCCACCCCTGCTTTAAAGGGACAGTAAAGTCAAAATTAAACCTTTATGATACATATACGGCATGTGATTTAAAAATAACTTTCCAGTTCACTTCTATTATTAACTTCATTCACTTGTTATCCTTTGTTGAAATACCTAGTTAGACTCAGTAGCTGCAATGTACTACTGGGAGTGAGGTGTAAATGGGTAGCTGCACATAAATGTCTCTTGCCACTCGGTTACCAGATGTGTTTATTTAGCTCCCAGTAGTGAATTGCTGCTTTTTCAACAAAGCATACAAAGAGAATGAAGCAAATTTGATTACAAAAGTAAACTGGAAAAAAAAAGTTAAATCGTGTGGATGAAGGATAAATTTAGGTTTCTTAACCGCGGTTCCCAAGTACCCGCAACAGCCCTGGTTTGCATTATAGCTGAACTAGTGCACAGGTGAAATAATCAGATCATAGGTGAGAGCAGGTTAGTAACCATGGTTACCAATCAGCTGATTATTTCACCTGTGTGCTAGTTCAGCTACAATGGAAACCTGGCATGTTGGGTGTCCTTGAGGGCTGCGGTTGAGAAACAATGCCTTAAACAAATCCTTAAAGGGACACTCAAGTCAAAATAAACTTTTATGATTCAGATAGAGCAGCAGTTTTAAGTCACTTTCCAATGTAATTCTATTATCAAATTTTGCACAGTCTTTTTATATTCAAACTTTTTGGGGAACAAGATCCTACTGAGCATGTGCACAAGCTCACAGGGTATACGTATACTAGTCTGTGATTGGTTGATGTCTGTCACTTAATATAGTGGGTTGGAAAAATGGGAGAAAAAAATAAAATTTGTCAGAATTAAAAAATAATCTACTGCTTATTTGAAATTCAGAGTAGGAGTTAAAGGGACAGTAAACTCCAGACTTTTTGTTGTTTAAAAAGATAGATAATCCCTTTATTACCCATTCCCCAGTTTTGCATAACCAACACAGTTATATTAATGTACTTTTTACCTCTGTGATTACCTTGTATCTATGCCTCTGCAGACTGCCCTCTTATTTCAGTTCTTTTGACAAACTTGCAATTTAGCCAATTGGTGCTGACTCCTAGGAGCTTCATGTGCCTGAGCTCAATGTTATCTATATGAAACACATGAACTAACGCCCTCTATTGGTGAAAAACTGTCAAAATGCTTTCAGATTAGAGGCGGCCTTCAGAGTCTAAGAAATTAGCATATGAACCTCCTAGGTTTAGCTTTCAACTAAGAATACCAAGAGAACAAAGCAAAATTGGTAATAAAAGTAAATTGGAAAGTTGTTTAAAATGACATGCCCTATTTAAATCATGAAACTTTTTTTTTTTATCTTGACTGTCCCTTTAAATCATTGTTGTTTAATTATGCTCTTGTTAATTACATAATTATATTGCATTGAGTGGTCCTTTAATCTAGATTTTATAGACAGCAATATGTTTAGGTTCTCATTGAACTTTGGATGTTTCTTTGTAAATTCTTAACAAAATATGACCATAATTTGAATTGCAATTTGTATTTTTTACATGAAATGATCTTGTCAGTTTTAGAGACTGGACTTTAAAGGTATATTATGTACTGTAAGTTAAACTAGAAGCAACTATGAGTTAAAGGAAAACAAGTCAAAATCAAGCTTTCACGAGTCAGAGCATTTTAAACAACGTTCCAATTTACTTCCATTAACAAATGTACACAGTCTTTTTATATTTACACTTTTCGAGTCAAAAAAGTCAAAATATAGAGCTATACCTATATATAAATAAATATAACAAATATGAATTTGGGATTGGCTGATGGCTGTCACATGATATGGGAGTGGAAATAGAAATAACTTTGAAATTTGTCAGAAAAAAAAAATGTCTTATTTGGAGTTTAGACTAAGGGGTCAATTTTTAAGGGGCTGCTGCTTCTTAACTTAAAGGGACACTGACCCCAAAAATGTTCTATTGTGATTCAGCTAGAGCATGCAATTTTAAGCAACTTTCTAATTTACTCCTATTATCAAATTCTTTTCATTCTCTTGGTATCTTTATTTGAAATGGAAGAATGTAAGTTTAGATGCCGGCCCATTTTTGGTGAATACATTGTGTTGTTCTTGCTGATTGGTGGGTAAATTCATCTACCAATAAACAAGTGCTTTCCATGGTCCTGAACCAAAAAAATAACTTAGATGCCTTCTTTTTCAAATAAAGAAAGCAAGAGAACGAAGAAAAATTGATAATAGGAGTAAATTAGAAAGATGTTTAAAATTGCATGCTCTATCTGAATCACGAAAGAAATAATTTGGGTTCAGTGTTCCTTTAAGTTTCAAGGGGACCTGAAACTTTGGGGGTAGAAAGCAGCATCCTTTGCTTGTGAAATCTACTTCTAAGTGCTTTAGCATTGTTTCATGCATTTGTTGATTCTACTGTATTTACTGGTCCTTTAAATTGTGGTAAAAACATTTCAGTTTAATTTGTATTTACTGCAAACTGAACATTTATATAATTTCCAGGAGGTCTTCTGTAAACCTCAATATCCCCAGTGTGATTCACCATCCCACAGAGCTTTTTTGCTTTCTGTGAGAAGATGTTTGCATCTATTTGGGACTTCGAGGTTCTTCCCACTTTCTTAGGGTAAAATGATCTAAAAGTCTCTGAGCTGGAGAGATTATTAAAGAATACGCGCCAGTCCCATTTCCCTGATGGAATGATGTAAAGTCACTTTTTACCCTGAAAACAGGGTGTCTCACTAAGGGGCATATACTGCATTTTTGTATGGGGAGGACATGCGGATATTCCAAAAGTGCACAATAAAATTTGTATTTTAAGAATCTTAAAAAAAATGAATAATTGAACCATTCACACAAATACGCAAAAAATAAATTGTATTGTTAAAGGGACAGTCAAGACCAAAAAAACTTTCATGATTCAAATAGGGCATGTAATTTTAAACAACTTTCCAATTTACTTTTATCACCAATTTTGCTTTGTTCTCTTGGTATTCTTAGTTGAAAGCTAAACCTAGGAGGTTCATATGCTAATTTCTTAGACCTTGAAGACTGCCTCTAATCTGAATGCATTTTGATAGTTTTCACCACTAAAGGGTGTTAGTTCATGTGTTTCATATAGATAACATTGAGCTCATGCATGTAAAGTTACCCTGGAGACAGCTAAAATGCAAGTCTGTCAACTGAACTGAAATAAGGGGGCAGTCAGCAGAAGCTTAGATACAAGGTAATTACAGAGGTAAAAAAGTGTATTAATATAACTGTGTTTGTTATGCAAAACTGGAGAATGGGTAATAAAGGGATTATCTATCTTTTTAAACAAAAAAATTCTGGTGTTTACTGTCCCTTTAAGGTGCATCAAAAATAAACAAAATTCTTCACCAAAAATCATATTTTATCAAAAATGAAAATTTGTATATAAATTACTCAGTTATAAAATATGCACAGAGCAAATTCTAATTTAAGTACACTGGATGTGCAAGAATCACTTAGAAATTCATACTTTTAAAGGACCAGTAAACACAGCAGATTTGCATAATTAACAAATGCAAGATAACAAGACAATACAATAGCATTTACTCTGAATTTTAAATTAGTAGATTTTTTTTCTAACAATTTCAAAGTTATGTCTATTTCCACTCCCCCTGTACCATGTGACAGCCATCAGCCAATCACAAATGCATATATACGTATAGGCTGTGAATTCTTGCACATGCTCAGTAGGAGCTGGTGACTCAAAGTGTAAATATAAAAGACTGAGCAAATTTTTTTTAATGGAAGTTGGAAAGTTGTTTAAAATTACATGCTGTATCTGAATCATGAAAATGTAATTTGACCTGAGTGTCCCTTTAAGTACCAAATACAAAGTGTAATTGTTGTTTCGTAAAATGGCCGGAACATGAGTGTTCCATGGACGTATATGAAATACTCTCTCTCTAATCCCAGCGAGTTTTTCTCAAAACATTTAAAATACTTAAAGGGACAGTCAACACCAGAATTTTTGTTGTTTTAAAAGATTGATAATCCCTTAATTACCAATTCCCCAGTTTTGCATAACCAACACAATTATAATAATACACGTTTTACCTCTGTAATTACCTTGTATCTAATCCTTAGCAGACTGCTCCCCTATTTCAGTTCTTTTGACAGACTTGCATTTTATCCAATCATAGCTGACTCCATGGTAAATTCACGTGCATGAGCTCAATGTTATCTATATGAAGTAAATGAACTAATGCCCTCTAGTGGTGAAAAACTATCAAAATGCATTTAAATTGGAGGCATCCTTCAAGGTCTAAGAAATTAGCATATGAACCTTCTAGGTTTAGCTTTCAACTAAGAATACCAAGAGAACAAAGCAAAATTGGTGATAAAAGTAAATTGGAAAGTTGTTTAAAATTACATGCCCTATCTGAATCATGAAAGTTTTTTTTTTGGACTTGACTGTCCCTTTAATACCCTAATACATTCAAAACTATAGGTGATTATAAGATGCTATACGCAAAAAACAGTGTAACATGATTTATTTTTTAAAGTGCGCCCCCCTGCACCCCCTGTTTTATGTCCCTTTCCCTTAAGCTCCATTACTTTTAATAGGAAACATCTCGCCACTCGCAGGAACTGCCCCTTTTTTACGATAATTCTACCAGGGAAGCTCCTGTGAGGGTTGGCGAGAAAAACACGTCTGAAATTGAAAGGCTTTAATCATCAGGCCCTTAGTGAGTTCTGCCCCTGTGAAGTGTGTATGAAAATTTCACTCCAAGCTGGAGAGTTTTGAAGAACCAGGCCCTTTCAATGAAGGCATACTGAGGTAGGCTTAGGAGCATGCACTTATCTTGGGAACAATATGGCATAAGTGTTTGCAAATAGTTTGTAACAATGTTATATTGTGCGCAAGACACATGCATGCTTCTTTGCCTAGCTCAGTATGCTTTCACAGAAATTAGCTAAGTTCAACAAAGGATATCATGAGAAAGAGGTTCCTTTGATAACAAAAGGTATATTGGACATTTTTATTTCTTTAACCATATATATCTTGTTTGTAGAGTTTTATTTAATTTTAACCTGTTGAAAATTACACACCTCACTGAGTATTTCTCTAACAAAGTTTTTTTTTTCCTCTCTAGAGAAACCATTTGACCCAGCCATTATTATATCCAAGGCAGTGTCCAATGTCATCAGCTCAGTCGTGTTTGGGCAACGTTTTGAGTATGATGATACAAGATTTCACCGAATGCTCGATATTTTCTATGAGACTTTTGAACTCATGAGTTCTACATGGGGGCAGGTAAAATGTCTTATTTATTTCTGCACAAAACAATTTCCTTTGCCATTTCAGGTGTAAAGAACTGTCCCTTTAAGAGAGTCACTTCTTTAGATTCTGAAAACTGAGTACTAGATCAAATGAAAGCAAAAACATTTCCCTTTAAAGGAGAACTTTACACAGAATTCCTACAGTATTATTCAGCTATAGTTTGTAATGAGGAAAAGGCCAAACAGAATTCAAACAACAAAAATATAAACCGTCTTTTTTTCCACTTAAAATTAGTAACAAAGTTCTTACCTAATTTTGCCATTAGGCTGTGCATCTCACGAAGTAAACAGAACAGCACATACGTCAGATCCCAATTGGTAATCTTGATGCTTTCTTCAAACAAACATAAAAAGTCTTTAAATCCAAAAGAGTAGCCCCAGATTGTAAATCAGATCACAAACAGCAGACTTGATGCTCATGCTTTAAGTAAATATAAAGTGTGTTTAAAACCAGGTCCAGCACTTTAGATCCCAAACAGTAGCCTTGATGTTTTCAGCAGCATAAGACTCCAAATACAAAGATAGGAAAGATTCACACAAAGGAGGTAATACAACATTTAGGATAGATTAAACATATTAGTAAATGTCCTGTTATGAAAATCAGTCCGCAGACAAAGGGTTAATATGCAGTTGGCTTTCAGCAGAGAAAGACAGATTTCTTACAACCCCAGGCATCAAACACAATTAACACAGCACCTGTTAGTGGGCAGGGAATGACTTAAAGGGATAGTAAACCAAATTAGTTTTTTTTCATGATTCAGATAGAGCATACAATTTTAAGCAACTTTCTAATGTACTCCTATTATCAATTTTTCTTCGCTCTCTTGCTATCTTTTTTTAAAATGCAGGAATGTAAAGCTTAGGAGCCAGCCCATTTTTGGTTCAGAACCTGGGTTGTGCTTGCTTATTAGTGGCTAAATGTAGCCAGAAGTATCAGAATGTAACATTAGGAATGTCAACCACACATACATTTTAAATCTTTATTATTATCACTTTAAGTGACAATAAATATCTTTCCTTTAATCTTGAAAGAACGAATACCAGGTACATGTGAAAGCTTTCTTAATACATTAACATTTTTTGCTGCCTTTATTTATAAATGGCCAAACAACTCCCCACCACTTTGGTTTTTGATGGAGACAATCTGGAGTTGTAACAGGACTAAACATAGCTAGCTATTGTAATTTTGTTAGCATTATTTTGTACCATTTTGGTATATTGTAACCACTGTTGAATCTGAAATAGTGATTTATTTTTTTATAGAGGACAAAGATAGCTATTACACGGACCTTGTCTTCTCCCCATGTTTTATTACAAGAAGATGTTGCCCCTCATTTGAAAAAGGTTAACTTCCTCTTGTGAATGAGGTACCACAAAACTACCGTAATTCCCAGGTGATCATCATGGTATAAGTGATAATATGTCCAACAGGGTGCACCTGAGAGAATTATTTTAGAGACTCTATTTTCCTCATAATCACACAAAATGGCACACTACCCCATTTTGGAAAGAGGTGATATTCCCAATTTCCAATGACAAGTATCATACCCTTGTACTTAGTATGAAAAATGTGAACTGATCACCTACCTAACATGTTCACTCGGTAGTGGCTACGAAGGAGCCCATACACCCTAAACACCATTTACACTGCACAAAAAATACTCATAGGGATTATCCTCTTTCAAATGAATGGTCTCATGTCCTGTAGGTACTACTTTATTACTATAGTATTTGCATTCACTTGTGTAATACGTGCTCTCGACTTATAAAAGGAAAACATTTCAAAGGAAGTGTTAACCATTAAGGCAATAAAGGTAACTGGAACCAAGCTTGAAGCAAAAGCAATCTTTACTGTTATCAGGGACAGGCCAAAATTATCACCAGATAAGCAGAACCAGGTGTCAACACTCAGGGATAATCTAAAAGAGTAGTCAAAAGCCTGGCCAAAGTTTATTATCAAAGTCAGGAACCACATATCACAACAAAAGCAGCAGGCAAAAGGATAGTCAGAAGTACTGTTCTAGTAGTCAGAAGCTAGATCAGTCCTCAATTCAGGCTAAAGACAAGGATAAGGCTTAGTGTGTAAATAAAGGCGTAAACAGGGGGTCTAAATCAGGAAAGCAGTTAAGAGACAAAAATGACAGGACTTCCATGAGAATAACCAAGCACCTGACTGGCATAATTAGGAACCTCTTGACATCTCCCCATAGGACTTGGCACTAAAACCACTACAGGGTCACAAAATGAGCCCATCCCTCCAAAGACTCTTCAGACACTGAAATTCCCATAGTGCACCACATGCTATCCACCGCTTTAAGCCTTTTTCTCTGTACTGGACTCTAGCCGCCCCTTCACAGTCTAACCTTGACTTTGGATTGGCATGACTCCCATTGCGCTTAGTTAAGAACCTTGGACTCTTACACTATCAGTTGTTGACCATGACTATATTGAGGGTCTGGTAGATGCATAGGAACATGTGACAAACTAAGAGATGTAGTAGTACATTTTTTGCCCCACCCCTACAATTTATAGAGGATCAGAAGAACCCTTATGTGAAAGCAACAAAAAGAATGATCATTTGTACAACCAGCTGCCAAGTGATTGTTGTAAAAATGGCTTTCAAATATTAATCCTATTATTTGAGTCTGACAAATCTAAAGAGTCCTGAATGATCTCCTCACCATAAAAATATGGTTTAAAAGTATGTAAGTCTGGAAAGAAATCTGAGCATTCATAAAGGTTAAAATCAATTGCCACCCCTTTTTGAAACCACAATTTTGGTTAATTTAAAATTTTGTATGTCTAGATATTTTTTTCCTGCTCATTTTCTGCATAAATTGAAAAATAGTACAAAACAACATTAAACTATATTTTATATTCTTATCCTAGTAATATTTATCCTACAACTTAGTTATAGAATCCTACATTTTAGTGTTTTGGAAAGGTAAATGTGTGCTACGAAAGTTATAAAAAAGTATGTGTTTAAAATATTTTAAAAAAAATAATTTGTCCAATACTGTTATTTACAATGAATGTCATAGAAAATCCCCACCACCAAAAAAAAAATCACCTTTCCTTTTTTTTTTAATTTGTATTATGTTTTTTATTTTATATTTGGATATTTCTGAAAAGTAAAGTTATTTCTCTTGTAAGGTGTATCCAGTCCACGGATCATCCATTACTTGTGGGATATTCTCATTCCCAACAGGAAGTTGCAAGAGGACACCCACAGCAGAGCTGTCCATATAGCTCCTCCCCTAACTGCCATACCCAGTCATTCTCTTGCAACTCTCAACAAACATGGAGGTAGTAAGAGAGAAGTGGTGAAATGTAGCTGTTATTTTACTTCAATCAAAAGTTTATTATTTTTAAATGGTACCGGAGTTGTACTATTTTGTTCCAGGCAGAAAAATAGAAGAATCTGCCTGTGATTTCTATGATCTTAGCAGGTTGTAACTAAGATCCATTGCTGTTCTCACACATGACTGAAGAGAGAGATTACTTCAGTGGGGGAATGGCGTGCAGGTTATCCTGCTATGAGGTATGTGTAGTTAAGATTTTTCTAGAAGATGTGAATGCTAGAAAATACTGCTGATGCCAAATTTATGTAAGGTAAGCCTGAATACAGTGATTTAATAACGACTGGTATCATGCTTACTTTCTGAGGTAATACTCTTTTATATTTACAATATAAAACTTTTGCTGGCATGTTTAAACGTTTTTATATTTACTTTGGTGATAAAACTTTATTGGGGCCTAGTTTTTTCCACATGGCTGGCTTAAATTTGCCTAGAAACAGTTTCCTGAGGCTTTCCACTGTGTTACTATGAGTGGGAGGGGCCTAATTTAGTGCTTTTTTGTGCAGTAAATTTTACAGACTGAGACTTCCAGCTTCCTCCAAGGGTCTCCTGAATGCTATAGGACATCTCTAAAGGACCCTTAGACTTTCCAAAATCGTTTGTTGGGGAAGGTAGGCCCACAGCAAGGCTGTGGCAGTTTGGTGTAACTGTTAAAAAAAAGTCTATATCGTTTTTTTGATCCGGTTTTTCAACTAAGGGGTTAATCATCCATTTGCAAGTGGGTGCAATGCTCTGTTAGCTTATTATACACAGTGTAAAAATTTTGTTTGATTTACTGCCTTTTTTCACTGTTTTTCAAATTCTGACAAAATTTGTTTCTCTTAAAGGCACAGTACCGTTTATTATATTTGCTTGTTAACTTGATTTAAAGTGTTTTCCAAGCTTGCTAGTCTCATTGCTTCTTTCTGTGGGTGATGTTTCTGACTCAGGGAAGATGATGCTACCTGATTCTGATATTTCTACATTTAAATTTAAGCTTGAACACCTCCGAGTGTTACTCAGGGAGGTTTTAGCTGCTCTGAATGACTGTAATACAATTGCAGTGCCAGAGAAATTGTGTAGACTGGATAAATACTATGCAGTGCCGGTGTGTACTGATGTTTTTCCAATACCTAAAAGGTTTACAGAAATTATTTCTAAGGAATGGGATAGACCAGGTGTGCCGTTCTCTCCCCCTCCTATTTTTAGAAAAATGTTTCCAATAGACGCCACCACATGGAACTTATGGCAGACAGTTCCTAAGGTGGAGGGAGCAGTTTCTACTCTAGCAAAGCGTACTACTATCCCTGTCGAGGACAGTTGTGCTTTCTTAGATCCAATGGATAAAAAGTTAGAGGGTTACCTTAAGAAAATGTTTATTCAACAAAGTTTTATCCTACAGCCCCTTGCATGCATTGCTCCTGTCACTGCTGCTGCGGCATTCTGGTTTGAGTCTCTGGAAGAGGCTTTACAGGTAGCGACTCCATTGGATGACATACTTGACAAGCTTAGAGCACTTAAGCTAGCCAATTCTTTTGTTTCTGATGCCATTGTTTATTTGACTAAACTAACGGCTAACAATTCTGGTTTTGCTATCCAGGCGCGCAGAGCGCTATGGCTTAAATCATGGTCAGCTGACGTTACTTAAAAGTCTAAGCTGTTTAACATTCCCTTCAAGGGGCAGACCCTATTCGGGCCTGGTTTGAAGGAGATTATTGCTGATATCACTGGAGGAAAAGGTCATGCCCTTCCTCAGGATAGGTCCAAATCAAGGGCCAAACAGTCTAATTTTCGTGCCTTTCGAAACTTCAAGGCAAGTGCGGCATCAATTTCCTCTAATGCAAAACAAGAGGGAACTTTTGCTCAGTCCAAGACGGTCTGGAGACCTAACCAGACCTGGAACAAGGGTAAGCAGGCCAAAAAGCCTGCTGCTGCCTCTAAGACAGCATGAAGGAACGGCCCCCTATCCTATAACGGATCTAGTAGGGGGCAGACTTTCGCTCTTCGCCCAGGCGTGGGCAAGAGATGTTCAGGATCCCTGGGCGTTGGAAATTATATCCCAGGGATATCTTCTGGACTTCAAGGCTTCCCCCCCAAAAGGGAGATTTCACCTTTCACAATTATCTGCAAACCAGATAAAGAGAGAGGCATTCTTACACTGTGTACAAGACCTCCTAGTTATGGGAGTGATCCATCCAGTTCCAAAGGAGGAACAGGGACAGGGTTTTTACTCAAATCTGTTTGTAGTTCCCAAAAAAGAGGGAACCTTCAGACCAATCTTGGATCTAAAGATCTTAAACAAATTCCCCAGAGTTCCATCATTCAAGATGAAGACTATTCGTACCATCCTACCTATGATCCAGGAGGGTCAATACATGACTACAGTGGATTTAAAGGATGCTTATCTTCACATTCCGATACACAAAGATCATCATCGGTTTCTCAGGTTTGCCTTCCTAGACAGGCATTACCAGTTTGTAGCTCTTCCCTTTGGGCTAGCTACAGCCCCAAGAATTTTTACGAAGGTTCTGGGGTCGCTTCTGGTGGTCCTAAAGCCGCGGGGCATAGCAGTGGCCCCTTATTTAGACAACATCCTAATTCAGGCGTCAAACTTCCAAATTGCCAAGTCTCATACGGACATAGTGTTGGCATTTCTGAGGTCGCATGGGTGGAAGGTGAACGAGGAAAAGAGTTCTCTATCCCCCCTTACAAGAGTTTCCTTCCTAGGGACTCTGATAGATTCTGTAGAAATGAAAATTTACCTGACGGAGTCCAGGTTATCAAAACTTCTAAATTCCTGCCGTGTTCTTTATTCCATTCCTCGCCCTTCGGTGGCTCAGTGCATGGAAGTAATCGGCTTAATGGTAGCAGCAATGGACATAGTGCCGTTTGCACGCCTACATCTCAGACCGCTGCAACTCTGCATGCTCAGTCAGTGGAATGGGGATTACACAGATTTGTCCCCTCTACTAAATCTGGCTCAAGAGACCAGGGATTCTCTTCTCTGGTGGCTATCTCGGGTCCATCTGTCCAAAGGTATGACCTTTCGCAGGCCAGATTGGACAATTGTGACGACAGATGCCAGCCTTCTAGGTTGGGGTGCAGTCTGGAACTCCCTGAAGGCTCAGGGATCGTGGACTCAGGAGGAGTCACTCCTTCCAATAAACATTCTGGAACTAAGAGCGATATTCAATGCTCTTCAGGCTTGGCCTCATCTAGCGACAATGAGGTTCATCAGATTTCAGTCGGACAACATCACGACTGTGGCTTACATCAACCATCAAGGGGGAACAAGGAGTATGCAGATCTAGTGGACATGTCATCCTTTCCACCATGGTCTCTGCCTCTGAGACAGGACCTTCTACTTCAGGGTCCTTTCAACCATCCAAATCTAATTTCTCTGAGGCTGACTGCCTGGAGATTGAACGCTTGATTTTATCAAAGCGTGGCTTCTCCGAGTCAGTTATTGATACCTTAATACAGGCACGAAAGCCTGTCACCAGAAAAATTTACCATAAGATATGGCGTAAATATCTTTATTGGTGTGAATCCAAGGGTTACTCATGGAGTAAGATCAGGATTCCCAGGATATTATCTTTTCTCCAAGAAGGTTTGGAAAAAGGATTGTCAGCTAGTTCATTAAAGGGACAGATTTCTGCTCTGTCTATTATTTTGCACAAGCGTCTGGCAGATGTTCCAGACGTTCAGGCATTTTGTCAGGCTTTAGTTAGAATCAAGCCTGTGTTTAAACCTGTTGCTCCACCATGGAGCTTAAATTTGGTTCTTAAGGTTCTTCAAGGAGTTCCGTTTGAACCTCTTCATTCCATAGATATCAAACTTTTATCTTGGAAAGTTCTTTTTTTGGTAGCTATTTCCTTGGCTCGTAGAGTCTCCGAGCTATCTGCCTTACAATGTGATTCTCCTTATCTGATTTTTCATACAGATAAGGTAGTTCTGCGTACCAAACCTGGGTTCTTACCTAAGGTGGTATCTAACAAGAATATCAATCAAGAGATTGTTGTTCCATCCTTGTGTCCTAATCCTTCTTTGAAGAAGGAACGTCTATTACACAATCTGGATGTGGTCCGTGCTTTAAAGTTTTACTTACAAGCTACTAAAGATTTTCGTCAAACATCTGCTTTGTTTGTTGTCTACTCTGGACAGAGGAGAGGTCAAAAGGCTTCGGCAACCTCTCTTTCTTTTTGGCTAAGAAGCATAATCCGCTTAGCCTATGAGACTGCTGGACAGCAGCCTCCTGAAAGGATTACAGCTCATTCCACTAGAGCTGTGGCTTCCACTTGGGCCTTTAAAAATGAGGCTTCTGTTGAACAGATTTGCAAGGCGGCGACTTGGTCTTCGCTTCATACTTTTTCAAAATTTTACAAATTTGATACTTTTGCTTCTTCGGAGGCTATATTTGGGAGAAAGGTTTTACAGGCAGTGTTCCTTCCATTTAAGTACCTGCCTTGTCCCTCCCTTCATCCGTGTACTTTAGCTTTGGTATTGGTATCCCACAAGTAATGGATGATCCGTGGACTGGATACACCTTACAAGAGAAAACACAATTTATGCTTACCTGATAAATGTATTTCTCTTGTGGTGTATCCAGTCCACGGCCCGCCCTGTCATTTTAAGGCAGGTAATTTTTAAATTTAAACTACAGTCACCACTGCACCCTATGGTTCCTCCTTTCTCGGCTTGTTTTCGGTCGAATGACTGGCTATGACAGTTAGGGGAGGAGCTATATTACAGCTCTGCTGTGGGTGTCCTCTTGCAACTTCCTGTTGGGAATGAGAATATCCCACATGTAATGGATGATCCGTGGACTGGATACACCACAAGAGAAATAAATTTATCAGGTAAGCATAAATTGTGTTTTTCTAATATTAATTTGGTTAAAAACATTGTGTGAGTAACAGAAAAAAAACAACGATGAGAATATACAGTAAATGTGATACAAATTACTAAAAACATCTTCAACGCTAGGATGTGATATGACATTGCACAGAATGGGGTAATGTTTCTTTAGCAACAAATAAAATCAGTTTATAACATATACTTTTTATAGCACATAAAACAAGAAAAAATACCGACATGCTATCAATTTAAATATCTTTTTCGTCATAATTGATTACAGATTCAGAGCATGGTTCCTATGATAATGAACCACATTCCAGGGCCTCATCAGAAAATAACTACCCTACTGGAGGAACTGAATGAATTTGTAGCTGAAAGAGCGAAGATAAACAAAGAGACACTGGATCTAGACTCACCTAGAGATTACATTGATTGCTTCCTTATTAAAATGCAACAGGTAGAACTTGTAGATCAGAACTGTGGAGTTTAGATATCAATTTGAATTGTGAGTCACTTCCTTTGGGCTTCAAAGTGTGTTTTATTGTTGAGAATGCAAAAATTAGGGGTGTGCAATAGGTAAAACATGGAGTTGAAGATAATGAAGAAGGTTCTTCTAATAGGTACCTTGAGACATAAAACTATAAGCAGTAGAAATGACTGGCTTAGTTGTCAAGTGGGGGAACATGATGCACAATATCCGAATGTGACAAGAAAGAAAAGTGTATTGGAGGGTTGAAAGTTAATTGGTTAAGAAGCTCTGACATCCAGAGGAGGGAACAGGATGTGTCAATGAACCCCCACTCAAGGCTTATAGACATGTCTTATATATGAACTTTGGGAAAGATAAATTCTTTGTGAGGCATAAGGCTTTATTCTAAAAAAGAGAGAAACCTCTTTCAATTTAGTGATAAAATTTAAAAATTAAAATGACGTTTATTAAAATTAAAATGACATCTTGGTATGTGTAGTAACATATTACTTTAGATCAGGTATGGTCAACAGCTGGTCAATGGGCCTATTGGAACTAGACAAACTAGTTTTTTATGACTTGTGTGCTTAAATGGACAGTCTAGGCCAAAATACACTTTCATGAATCAGATAGGGCATGTAATGTTAAACAATTTTCCAATTTACTTTTATCACCAATTTCTGCTTTGTTCTCTTGGTATTCTTAGTTGAAAGCTTAACTTAGGAGGTTCATATGCTAATTTCTTAGACCTTGAAGGCCACCTCTTTTCAGAATGCATTTTAACAGTTTTTCACCACTAGAGGGTGTTAGTTAATGTGTTTCATATAGATAACACTGTGCTCGTGCACAAGAAGTTATCTGGGAGCAGGCACTGATTGGCTAGACTGCAAGTCTGTCAAAAGAACTGAAATAAAGGGGCAGTTTGCAGAGACTTAGATACAAGATAATCACAGAGGTTAAAAGTATATTATTATAACTGTGTTGGTTATGCAAAACTGGGGAATGGGTAATAAAGGGATTATCTATATTTTATAACAAAACAAATTCTGGTGTGGACTGTCCCTTTAAGGGCTTCTGATGTGAGGGCAAATAATTTGGCGGAATCTCACAAGAGTGGTAATGAGGAGAGGAAAAAGCAGACAGAAGGTACCCTACAACCTTACCTAAATTTTTAGCTGTGTCCCTGGGCATTTTTATGAACTATGTTATTATTGTGTGTTTAATTGGTATCATTTTGTTTACTGGCTTCTAAAATATTAAATCAAGCCCCCCCCCCCCCCCCCATGCATAAAGAAATTGACCATCACTGTTTTTATGCATTACATGATCAAGATAAAAATGGGGAAACCTTTATCTACTTGACACTAGAAGAAGAGAACCAAATAGTGGGCACGAAAACTGTGCCACCATTTCAGAAAATTATAACACATTAAACTTATAGGGACTTGAAACCATCATTTTTTCATTCATGATTCAGTTTGAAGATCCAATTTTAAACAACTCTGCTTTATTCTTTTTGCGTTCTTTGTTGAATAAACAGTAATTCTGTACTAGGAGCTAGCTGAACACATTGAGTGAGCCAATAGCATGAGACATATATGTGCAGCTCAAGTTATTCTTTGTTGAAGAGATATCTAAATAGGTAGCGTGCACGTCTGGAGCACTACATGACAGGAAATAGTGCTGCCATCTAGTGTTCTTGCTAATGTATAATATTAGTACTACATGACAGGAAATAGTGCTGCCATCTAGTGTTCTTGCTAATGTATAATATTAGTACTACATGACAGGAAATAGTGCTGCCATCTAGTGGTCTTGCTAATGTATAACATTAGTACTACATGACAGGAAATAGTGCTGCCATCTAGTGCTCTTGCTAATGTATAACATTAGTACTACATGACAGGAAATAGTGCTGCCATCTAGTGCTCTTGCTAATGTATAACATTAGTACTACATGACAGGAAATAGTGCTGCCATCTAGTGCTCTAGCTAATGTATAACATTTGTTGCAAAACTGCTGCCATATAATGCTTCAGAAACGTGCACACTCCTGAGCTTACCATAATGCTCTTCAACAAAGGATAACAAGAAACAAAGAACATTTGATAACAGGAAAAAATAAAAAGGAAAAAAGGAACCCCTGCCATCCTAAAATCATGAGAACTTCATGACACTGACCTTTTAATTTCCTTCCAAGTGGGGACATTTTACCCCTTCTTCCATCCCTTTATCCAAGCTATTCCTTTAAAGCAGATGGGAAAGGCTTCAAATTCACTATTTAAAAACAATTTATCAATATCCTTTTCATGTGACCGATTCCAGTGTCAGCCCATACATCTCTAAGCTTTATTTCTGTCCTTGGCCAATCCTGACCCTATTAAAATAATAATAATATATCTTTTTGTGCTGCTGCTGGCCCATAACAGTAGCACTAGCGACTAACATTATTAAAGCTGTACCTCTGCTGCCCCCGAAAATTTTCCAACAACAGATGAATGGATTTTTGTTTACAAGTAAATTCTGAATGACTCCTTAAAGGGCCATTAAACACAGTACAGTAGCATAATCATTAAATATATAGCAACCATACAGGGCTGGCTCAAGATATTGTGCTGCTGTGGTCAGAGAATGCAGTGACACCTCAAGTATTAAAATTACTAATTAGCATATCAACCTACTAGCCTGGCCACTGACCTTACTAAGCCTGCCTACCTGCATAAAACAATGCTTATGCACAATTGCGCAAGTGGGAAGGAAGTTACCCCTGATAGGTTCTGTGTTTTTGTGGATTATGAGGTTATGCGGACAGGACCGGTCTCGATCTGACAGTGACTGACTCAGTCACTGAAGTGCTGCCCCTTGTTAAGTGCTGCCTGGGTCCATTGGACCCACTTGGTCCCATGGTTGAGCTGGCCCTGCAACCATACAATGCAAAAGCCCTTAGTTTGAATTTCAAATAAGTAGTAGATTTATTTCTGACAAATTAGAAAGCTAGTTATTTATTCCCTCCCACTGCATCATGTGACAGCCATCAGCCAATCACAAAATGCATATATGTGCTCTGTGTTCTGTGTATCTTGCACATGCTCAGTAGGTGATGGTGCCTCAGAAATTGTGCATCTAAAAATATTGTGCATATTTAAGTAATGGAAGTAAAATGAAAAGCTGTTTAAAATTGTGCGCTCTGTCTGAATTATGAAAGTTTAATTTTGACTTGAGTGTCCCTTTAAAGAACATTGTACAAAACAAAAGAATTTTGTGATTGGCGCAAAGCATTTCTTTTTTGTCTGTGCATATCTTTATTAATCAGGTTTCTGCCAACAACATGATTTGATCTATGCTATGTCTATTCCTTTGCTCACTTGGCTATGTCTTTCCAGGAAAAGGATAATCCAAACTCTGAATTCACCTGGAGAAACTTAGTGCTGTCGCTTAACAACTTATTTTTTGCTGGTGGAGAAACTGTGGCTACGACTTTAAAACATGGGTTTCTCTTGCTCCTCAAATATCCTGACATACAAGGTACTGTATATCTGTAACAAATATTTCTGCAATTAAAGGGATAGGAAACACCAACATTTTATAATTATAAACACATTTTCAAGTGACTTCTATTATCCAATTTGCTTCATTCTCTTGTTATCCTTTGTGGAAACAGCAGCATTGCACTACTGGCAGTTAGCTGAACATATCTAGTTAGCCAATCACAAGAGACAAATGTGTGCAGGCACCAATTAGCAGCAGCTCCCACTAGTGTAGGATATATGGGTATTCTTTTCCAACAAGGGATACCAAGAGAACAAAGCACACTTGAAAATATAAGTGAATTTAAAAGTGTCTTAAAATGACATGCTCAAATAAAGATACCTAGAGAATGAAGAAAATTTGATAATAGGAGTAAATTAGAAAGTTGCTTAAAATTGCATGCTCTATCTGAATTACGAAAGAAAACATTTAGGTTCAGTGTCCCTTTAACCCTGACATGACCTCCCTCCTCATTGTAGTAAACTCTAATGGCTGACCCAAACCCCACTGCAATGGGAAACACAGTCATAAATAAATTTTAGCTGTACTATTAAACATCCTTACAAAGTATTAAAACAACATTTTTTTTGTTTTTCATCATAAGCTTTAAAGGGACAGTCTACAGCAGAATTTGTATTGTTTAAAAAGATAGATAATTCCTTTATTACCCATTCCCTAGTTTTGCATAACTAACACAGTTATATAAATATACTTTTTACCTCTGTGATTATCTTGTATCTAAGCCTCTGAATCCTGCCCCCTTATTTCAGTTCTTTTGACAGACATTAAGTTTAGCCAATCGGAGCTGGCTCACTGAAACTCCACGTGCGTGAGCACAGTGTTATCTATATGACTCACATGAACTAACACCCTCTAGTGGTGAAAAACTGTCAAAATGCCCTGAGAGAAGAGGCGGCCTTCAAGTGCTTAGAAATTAGCATATGAACCTACTAGGTTTAGCTTTCAACTAAGAATACCAAGAGAACAAAGCAAAATTGGTTATAAAAGTAAATTGAAAAATTGTTTAAAATTACATTCTCTATCTGAATCATGAGAGTTTATTTTGGACTAGACTGTCCCTTTAATGAACAGTTCTGATCTAAAATTCTGGAATATGGAGTTTGGTTTATAGGTTAAATATTTGTTTTGTAAAAATGTACTTGCAATGGTAGACATCTGCAGAACTAGACACGACATTAATTCACTATTCTCTAATTCTGCAAACTGTATAATCTAATGTGTGTGTACTGTAAACAGCAAAAGTGTGCAAGGAAATAGACTCTGTGATTGGGCAGAACCGTGTCCCGAATATTGAAGACCGGAATAAGATGCCTTACACAGAAGCAGTAATCCATGAGATACAGAGGTTCAGTAATGTTATCCCAATGAACGCCCCACACTCTGCTACAAAGGATACTGTTTTTAGAGGATACACTATTCCCAAGGTAATTACGGAGTGAGGAGATTTGTGGCAGAGAAAGGATGGAGACAGGTTATTTGAAAAAAGTGAGTAGAGAGGAAATTGAGAGAGAGAGTAGACAGACATGCATTTAAGTGGACGGAGTGAAGAGAAGGATAAGAGAGAGAAAGATAAAGAAGGTTTAGAAAGAGAAAAAAGGTAGAGAGAAGGTATTATAGAGAAAACAATTGAGTGAGATTTGTGGCAAAGGATGGAAAAAAGTAAGTAGAGAGGAAATTGAGAGAGTAGACAGACATGAATTTCAGTGGACGGAGAGAAGAGAAGGATAAGAGAGAGAAAGATAAAGAAGGTTTAGAAAAAAAAAAAAAGGTAGAGAGAAGGTATTAGAGAAAACAATTGAGTGAGATTTGTGGCAAAGGATGGAAAAAAGTAAGTAGAGAGGAAATTGAGAGAGTAGACAGACATGAATTTCAGTGGACGGAGAGAAGAGAAGGATAAGAGAGAGAAAGATAAAGAAGGTTTAGAAAGAAAAAAAAGGTAGAGAGAAGGTATTATAGAGAAAAGAATTGAGTGAGGAGATTTGTGGCAAAGGATGGAGATGGGTTATATGAAAAAAGTGAGTAGAGAGGAAATTGAGAGAGTAGACAGACATGAATTTAAGTGGACGGAGAGAAGAGAAGGATAAGAGAGGGAAAGCTAAATAAGGATCTGAAAGAAAAAAGGTAGAGAGATGATATTATAGAGAAAACAATAGAGTGAGGAGATTTGTGGCAAAGGATGGAGACTGGTTATATGAAAAAATTGAGTAGAGAGGAAATTGAGAGAGTAGACAGACATGAATTTAAGTGGACAGAGAGAAGAGAAGGATAAGAGAGGGAAAGCTAAATAAGGATCTGAAAGAAAAAAGGTAGAGAAATGATATTAGAGAGAAAACAATTGACAGGAGAGAAAAAGGAGATTGTAGAAAAGAAAGGAAGTAGAGGTGAGTTTTGAAAGAAGAAGGGGAGAGGTTGGCATTGGAGGGAAAGAAGAGGAAGGGAGGTTTGGAAGAGGAAGGAGGAATTGAGATGTGTGATTAAAAAAAGAAACTAGAGGGGATATGAGAGAAAAAGGAGGGAACGGTGGGCATGAGAAAGAGAAAAAGGATCTAAAGGGGAGAAAAAGTAGAAAAATCAATGGAGATTGGGATGTGAGAAAAAAAAGTGGAGAGAGATGGTGACATGGGAGGGAAAGAAAGATGTGGTGAGAAAGGAAAACATGAAATATGTGGGGGGAAACGTAGATGATGTGATGTGGGGAGAGAGGAAGTAATGAGGGGCATTAGAAAAAAAAGGAGAGCAGGATCTGAGAGGGAGAATGGAGGGAAGTATTGAGAGTGAAATTTAAAAAAGGAGGGACAGGGGAGAAAGAAGAGAGTGGGGGATTGGAGAGAGAGACAATAAGGAAGGAGGAGTTCAGAAAGAGAAAATAATAATTAAAAAAAGCTTAAATGGACTGCAAAATCTAAATTAATCTTTAATTATTCAAAAAGAACATTCAATTTTAAACCATATTTACTTCTATTATCACATTTGCTTCTTTATATCCTTTATTAAAGTGCAAACCTAAAAGCAGCAGATCACGGGGAGCTAGCTGAATTCATCATGTGAGCCAATCACAAGAAGCATATATGTGCAGTTACCAACTAGCTCTCACTGCTGCACCTGAGCCTACCTAGATATGCATTTCAACAAAGGATACCAAGAGAACAAAGCAAACTTTATAATAGAAGTAAATTAGATTTTTTTTAACTGCATGCTCTATCTGAATCATGGAAGCACAATTTTGACTTTACTGTCCTATTCAAAACCAATAGAAAACAGGTATAGAAAGACATAATTGTTCACCTAATACATTACATGAATAAAATACAATTTTTTATATCTGCCTAATTGTTTAGGGCACTGATGTCTGTGCTCTCCTGACTTCTGTCCTGGGTGACCCAACGCATTTCGCTACACCACACAAATTTAACCCTAGCCACTTCTTAGACAAAGACGGTTGTTTCAAGAGAAATGAAGCCTTCATGCCATTTTCCATAGGTAAAACCTATACTTACCAATATAACACAACTCTTCGATATGAACAATTTTTTTTTTTTTACAAAATGTTTCTTTTTTTTCACAGGGAAGAGGGCTTGCATTGGAGAAGGTCTGGCTCGAACTGAGCTATTTCTCTTCCTCACAAATATCCTACAGAACTTTATCCTCACTTCACAGACAGAATTCACAGAAGCTGATATTGCCCCAAGAAATACAGGGTTTGCAAATGTCCCCATATCTTATCAGATGTCATTTGTGTCACATAAGTTGTAACATCTAAAATAGTTAGCTGCCCAACTAATTTAAATTGCATGCCACCTATTTACCTTCCCCATAATGCCCTGTAACCAATATTTCAGCACCACAGAAAATGGCTAAAATTACGGTATAGCAAACCTATGTTTATTTCCTAGTAGTATAATTATTTTAAATATATTTTCTATTTCAATATTTTTTGGGTTTTGTTTCTACAACTTATTAAAAATGATATTTGTTTATGTTTCTGTTCTTTGATATTAGAACACATGTAACAAAACTGGTCTAGGGCAGGATTACAAGTGGAGCACTAATTAACGCTCCCACTTGAGCATTAACTGCGCTAGAAGATGGGTTGCATTTACATTTATTATGAGTTGCAAGTAAACTGTTTTTGATTGAGCGCTTACCTGACGAGCGCAAAAAGCCAAATTTAGAATATCACGTACACGTTTACGTAATCCCCCATAGAAGTCTATAGAGAAAAAAAGTGAGAAAAAAAACAACCTACTCACGCACAAACTCGATCGCATATTCTCATGTTAGCTAACCCAACATGAAAATATGAATATTTCAAATTCCAATGTTCTTCACATTCAAAGATATCTTCTATGAAATTCATAAATACATATTTCTATACATATACATGATGTTTTTTGGTACTATATATTTAACTGGGAACAAGTCAAGGGTTCACAGACTTATGTAATCACCCTAGACATATACAAAACATGGAAGGGGCCGGCACTCTCAGACTGGACTAAGTGCACATCTCATGACCCTGCAACATGCTCAGCACTGGGTGCTCGATAGCAATCTCAGGAAGCTATGCTGTCCCGAGAGTCCCAGGCAGTTAACCCCAGACAAGTCTGGGTGCAAGGCCCACAGGGAAAATTACAAAATAAATTAATACAACACACAGAGAAAGTCCAGCACTCACTTGCAAGCTCTCAGCTAAGATTAAAAGCAAAACTGGAAGAGTTAGTCACCGCATCTGGCTGAATGCCCAGATACCACGTCATGATCTCTTCCAAAACCTGGGTCCCTAATACAGCCATACAATGCAAGCTCTCAATCAAACAAACTGGGAACAGGTCAAGGGTTTTGGGGGAGGACCTTGCCTGAGACTATGTGGACAGCACAGCTTCCTGAGAATGCTATTTAGCACCCAGGGCTGAGCATGTTGCAGGGTCATAGAATCTGTAGCCAATCCAGTCTGAGAGTGCAGGTCCCTTCCGTGTTTTGTATATATATATATATATATATATATATATATATATATATATATATATATATATATATATATATATATATATATATATATATACCCCTTATTGTTTTCCCATGTATAGGAAAAGTTGGACATATTTTCTTATGGAAACATTAGTGTGTATTTACATGTAAAAATAAATGCAATCACATATTTACAGAATTCCAACTAGACCTATGCCTAGGGCAGTAATATATAATACTTATATTAATAAAGTGGAAAAATATACTTATAATAAAAAATATAATTTGCTTATAGTTAAAAAAATGTGTACTATGAGGGGCGGAGCTAACAGCCATTGCAGAAAGACGTGTCTAGCTAAAGCTCTGTGAACAATTTGCTTAAAAACTAAGATATTTGCCTTAATATCACCGATTCTTTTGTCTAAATCAGCTGGTTAATCGATATCAACACTTGCGGTGACTTTATTGGACACTTTAAAGGCACGATAACCCTTTATGAAACAACCCGCACCCCACAAGGTCTCTGGGACCGGACACAGCCACTGGAGGGTCGGAGCTCCACTCCGTCAGTGCATTTGGTGGACAGTAAATCGGCTCATCGACCACTACTGCACATCACAGAACTCCAGTCACAAAGACCCTGCCCAAGCCATCAAAGAGTAGAGGTTAACTAAAGGAGGCAACGGACTGTGAAATTACATATTAGAATTATCGTTGAGCAGAGCAGGTGAGGAGCTCATCTATACTTGAGGGTTAGCGACTGAGACTACAGTCTCTTCAGAATCAGAGCAAAATTCGAACCTAATATTAATTATAAAGTCACAGTGAAAGCACAACAACCCTAGGGAACAAGGCGGCAAAGATGCCATATTTCTTATAAAACCTGATATGTGTACAACTTTATCACAGAAGGTGAAGCAGTTATATAACACTGAAAATTGAAGGCAGGACACTGACCCTATAATCACATATATCTGAAGGCTAAATTATAGAGTATATTAATAATAAAAAATAAAAAATATAACCAAATAAAATACTCATAACAGGAATGTAGGAGAATATAGTTCCTTTTGTGACCTTGATACAGTCCCCTACATAAAAAAGGAGGTTAGGGGAAATAAACAGGCAGACAAGCGCTGCAGGCCTCGGTCAAACAAGCGCCACCTGACCCTTCACGAATACGCTAGCATCCTGATTACAAAACCTTAAGGTACGCAGATGGGCAGGAGGGTAAGTGGTTCCCTTTCACCCCACCATTTAGGCCCATATATAACACACTGCATAATCCGTATCAACATAGGGCCCTCATTAGTACTATAGTGGCAGAAGGGAAGGGTTCATGCTGGTAGGCCTAGATTAACGCAGACTAAATTTAGCAGCAATAAGACGCAAACAGGTAACGTTTGTGACGGACAGACTCAGTGAAACGGGCTATTTGGTAGTACTATATTCTGTACATAGTGAGTAGGGTTGCACCGATACCATTTTTTTAAGACCAAGTACAAATACCGATACTTGTTTTCAAATACTCGCCGATACCAATTACCGATACATTTTTTTTTAATGTCATGTGACAGTTAACCAAGCAAAATACAGACTAATTATTTAAGATTCCTTCTTTATAATTATGAAGGACTGTAACTTAAAAGACATTATGAAATAATAAAACAGTTTTATTTGTCATAAAGTTCACAGAACATGTTTATAAATACAAATATTACAATAAAATATATTAATAATAACAACAAATAACAAATATAAAATCACAACCAACCAAAAGTGCAATACAGTAAAAAATAGAAAAATAGTAAAAATAGAACAGTGCACTGTTTAATCATGGGGAACAACACTATGGGCTAAATTACATTTGACTGGTAAGTTTTACCAATGCTATGCTAAAGTCTATGGAGTTGGAAATGTGAACAAAGTATTGATAAAGCTTACCAATCAAATGTAATCTAAATCTAGTCCTATAATTGCAGGATGTAACTTAATTTTTGCCATGAGTACTCTTCCTGCAATTATATAAGCTAACCTATGGATGTTCCTCAGAGTACAGTATGTTTTGAACATAATTGTGCAAGATGAGAACTAGCAGTAAAAAAAGGCAATTTAGCAATTAGAATAATTTTTCAAAAGTTGGTGGCAAGTTCTTTTTAAGGAACAGAACGGAAGCCTCTCTGCATGTTCAGCAGAAAGATATTTTTGGACCATTTTATCCAGAGCTGGAAATCTCAGTTTATTAATTGACCAGTACTTCAGGGGTTTGTCTGAATGAGGTACAGTGATCTCTCCTACAATAATACAAATAACAGCAATTTGTATTGGCAGAACAGTAGTAAACAATTTTTAGTTTAGTCTCCAATTCAGCTTAAAATGAAATGGGAAAATGCAGTTTGAAAAAACGCCACAAGATAGCATATGGGTAGGAAGTGGAGGTATCGGTATAAGTATCGGTGCATTTGCACGAGTACAAGTACTCATGCAAATACTTGGTATCGGTACCGATACTGATACTAGTATCGGTATCAGTGCAACCCTAATAGTGAGCCACATAACCAACTAACTTGGAAAAGCACTTCTTCTCCTTCATTACCCACCTGACTGGTGCAGGTGGGTCATACCCTCAGTTCCTTTTTTCCATGAGGTCAAAGGGAGACACTCACCCCAGAGAGAAGTGCATTGCTCTCAACACCACTGGTAGCTACACAAATACTGCTGAGAGCTTGGAGAGCCTCAACAGCTGCAGGTATTAAGGCCACATCCATCTAATCACTAGCTCATAACATTGGAAAAAGAGATAGAACCCTTACATTGAACCCTCTATCAATCAGAACTCAACTGAATTAAAATTCTGATATGCGCTTAGGTCCTCACTGTTAGTATTATGAGCATCTCACATGAACGGTACTTAGGCGCTTCACGCTCTGTGACACCTTTTTGAATAGAAAAGGCCGGCCTGTGTCCATGGTGTCTTTAAATTTACCTCAAGCGTGGTGATCTCCACATCAGCAGAGACATAAAACACGAGCAAGCAACTTATGATTAGATATATGACAGAGCTACCCCTTTTTGAAAGTTGCTGAGGAATATGATCCTCTTTATAATTTTCTTTATATGAGATCTTTGGTGACTACCCCACAAATGAATCATTTGGAATCTACCCCAAAGCCTCACCATATATTACCGCACAGTTCTTGTCCCATAATTTAAGCACCGGCAATTACTGACATAATGTCTGGTTATTTACCTGCTCCACTGTCTAAGCTAGGTCAGGTGATTTGGCTATCAGGTTTAGTTTAGGGAATTTTATTTTACTGTCTTATTATGTGTTGTGTGGCCTGTTGTGGTGTGTGTTATTAATATTAAAAACTAGGAAGCGCATGGGTCGGTGTAAATAGGAAAAAAAAAAAAAAAGGTGGTTCTATGTATGCTAAAATGTTAATTCGCTATAATTTTGTTACAATATATTAGCCTTGATAACTGTTAGATTCAAAGCTTGCTGTGTAAGATCCACAATGTTTGCTGCTTCTATGTGAATAACTACTCCATTCAGAGGGGAACTTGACACTTGCTATGTTCTGTTGACTTGTCTGTTTGTTCTATGTTTTGTTTTGTGTTAGTTTGAAAAATGAGGACCAGTAGGAGGATCCACATTATTAATTCAAGAATAGACTCATCCTGAAAGCTGTATGGAAACAGATGTGCTTTATTATTTTTATGTATCAATCAATGTTCATCTTACTTCTACATGTTTATAACTCCTCGCTTAGTCCCCCATACTACATGAAGGTAGGAAACCCTCGTTAACACCACACCTGTAATTGTCTGGCCAAGTTTCCTACGTCACATCCTGGAGTAAATGTAGTATTAACAGTGGCGTCACTAGGGGGTGCGGGGGGTGCGGGCCGCACCAGGGTGACATCCTCCAGGGGGTGACACCACCAAAAAAAAAAAATTTTTTTTTTTTTTTTTTACATTTTATTGAAATTCAAAGAAATACAATGCAGAGATGCATAGATATTTTTATTAGAGGGGCCAGCATTTGTGAACATTAGTGGGACTGGGGAAGTTGTAGACACACAATACGCTAGCATCCTGATTACAAAACCTTAAGGTACGCAGATGGGCAGGAGGGTAAGTGGTTCCCTTTCACCCCACCATTTAGGCCCATATATAACACACTGCATAATCCGTATCAACATAGGGCCCTCATTAGTACTATAGCGGCAGAAGGGAAGGGTTCATGCTGGTAGGCCTAGATTAACGCAGACTAAATTTAGCAGCAATAAGACGCAAACAGGTAACGTTTGTGACGGACAGACTCAGTGAAACGGGCTATTTGGTAGTACTATATTCTGTACATAGTGAGCCACATAACCAACTAACTTGGGAAAGCACTTCTTCTCCTTCATTACCCACCTGACTGGTGCAGGTGGGTCATACCCTCAGTTCCTTTTTTCCATGAGGTCAAAGGGAGACACTCACCCCCAGAGAGAAGTGCATTGCTCTCAACACCACTGGTAGCTACACAAATACTGCTGAGAGCTTGGAGAGCCTCAACAGCTGCAGGTATTAAGGCCACATCCATCTAATCACTAGCTCATAACATTGGAAAAAGAGATAGAACCCTTACATTGAACCCTCTATCAATCAGAACTCAACTGAATTAAAATTCTGATATGCGCTTAGGTCCTCACTGTTAGTATTATGAGCATCTCACATGAACGGTACTTAGGCGCTTCACGCTCTGTGACACCTTTTTGAATAGAAACGGCCGGCCTGTGTCCATGGTGTCTTTAAATTTACCTCAAGCGTGGTGATCTCCACATCAGCAGAGACATAAAACACGAGCAAGCAACTTATGATTAGATATATGACAGAGCTACCCCTTTTTGAAAGTTGCTGAGGAATATGATCCTCTTTATAATTTTCTTTATATGAGATATTTGGTGACTACCCCACAAATGAATCATTTGGAATCTACCCCAAAGCCTCACCATATATTACCGCACAGTTCTTGTCCCATAATTTAAGCACCGGCAATTACTGACATAATGTCTGGTTATTTACCTGCTCCACTGTCTAAGCTAGGTCAGGTGATTTGGCAATCAGGTTTAGTTTAGGGAATTTTATTTTACTGTCTTATTATGTGTTGTGTGGCCTGTTGTGGTGTGTGTTATTAATATTAAAAACTAGGAAGCGCATGGGTCGGTGTAAATAGGAAAAAAAAAAAAAAAAAGGTGGTTCTATGTATGCTAAAATGTTAATTCGCTATAATTTTGTTACAATATATTAGCCTTGATAACTGTTAGATTCAAAGCTTGCTGTGTAAGATCCACAATGTTTGCTGCTTCTATGTGAATAACTACTCCATTCAGAGGGGAACTTGACACTTGCTATGTTCTGTTGACTTGTCTGTTTGTTCTATGTTTTGTTTTGTGTTAGTTTGAAAAATGAGGACCAGTAGGAGGATCCACATTATTAATTCAAGAATAGACTCATCCTGAAAGCTGTATGGAAACAGATGTGCTTTATTATTTTTATGTATCAATCAATGTTCATCTTACTTCTACATGTTTATAACTCCTCGCTTAGTCCCCCATACTACATGAAGGTAGGAAACCCTTGTTAACACCACACCTGTAATTGTCTGGCCAAGTTTCCTACGTCACATCCTGGAGTAAATGTAGTATTACAGTGGCGTCACTAGGGGGGTGCGGGGGGTGCGGGCCGCACCAGGGTGACACCCTCTAGGGGGTGACACCACCAAAAAAAAAAAAAAATTTTTTTTTTTTTTTTTTTTTACATTTTATTGAAATTCAAAGAAATACAATGCAGAGATGCATAGATATTTTTATTAGAGGGGCCAGCATTTGTGAACATTAGTGGGACTGGGGAAGTTGTAGACACACAATACGCTAGCATCCTGATTACAAAACCTTAAGGTACGCAGATGGGCAGGAGGGTAAGTGGTTCCCTTTCACCCCACCATTTAGGCCCATATATAACACACTGCATAATCCGTATCAACATAGGGCCCTCATTAGTACTATAGCGGCAGAAGGGAAGGGTTCATGCTGGTAGGCCTAGATTAACGCAGACTAAATTTAGCAGCAATAAGACGCAAACAGGTAACGTTTGTGACGGACAGACTCAGTGAAACGGGCTATTTGGTAGTACTATATTCTGTACATAGTGAGCCACATAACCAACTAACTTGGGAAAGCACTTCTTCTCCTTCATTACCCACCTGACTGGTGCAGGTGGGTCATACCCTCAGTTCCTTTTTTCCATGAGGTCAAAGGGAGACACTCACCCCCAGAGAGAAGTGCATTGCTCTCAACACCACTGGTAGCTACACAAATACTGCTGAGAGCTTGGAGAGCCTCAACAGCTGCAGGTATTAAGGCCACATCCATCTAATCACTAGCTCATAACATTGGAAAAAGAGATAGAACCCTTACATTGAACCCTCTATCAATCAGAACTCAACTGAATTAAAATTCTGATATGCGCTTAGGTCCTCACTGTTAGTATTATGAGCATCTCACACGAACGGTACTTAGGCGCTTCACGCTCTGTGACACCTTTTTGAATAGAAACGGCCGGCCTGTGTCCATGGTGTCTTTAAATTTACCTCAAGCGTGGTGATCTCCACATCAGCAGAGACATAAAACACGAGCAAGCAACTTATGATTAGATATATGACAGAGATACCCCTTTTTGAAAGTTGCTGAGGAATATGATCCTCTTTATAATTTTCTTTATATGAGATCTTTGGTGACTACCCCACAAATGAATCATTTGGAATCTACCCCAAAGCCTCACCATATATTACCGCACAGTTCTTGTCCCATAATTTAAGTACCGGCAATTACTGACATAATGTCTGGTTATTTACCTGCTCCACTGTCTAAGCTAGGTCAGGTGATTTGGCTATCAGGTTTAGTTTAGGGAATTTTATTTTACTGTCTTATTATGTGTTGTGTGGCCTGTTGTGGTGTGTGTTATTAATATTAAAAACTAGGAAGCGCATGGGTCGGTGTAAATAGGAAAAAAAAAAAAAAAAAGGTGGTACTATGTATGCTAAAATGTTAATTCGCTATAATTTTGTTACAATATATTAGCCTTGATAACTGTTAGATTCAAAGCTTGCTGTGTAAGATCCACAATGTTTGCTGCTTCTATGTGAATAACTACTCCATTCAGAGGGGAACTTGACACTTGCTATGTTCTGTTGACTTGTCTGTTTGTTCTATGTTTTGTTTTGTGTTAGTTTGAAAAATGAGGACCAGTAGGAGGATCCACATTATTAATTCAAGAATAGACTCATCCTGAAAGCTGTATGGAAACAGATGTGCTTTATTATTTTTATGTATCAATCAATGTTCATCTTACTTCTACATGTTTATAACTCCTCGCTTAGTCCCCCATACTACATGAAGGTAGGAAACCCTCGTTAACACCACACCTGTAATTGTCTGGCCAAGTTTCCTACGTCACATCCTGGAGTAAATGTAGTATTAACAGTGGCGTCACTAGGGGGGTGCGGGGGGTGCGGGCCGCACCAGGGTGACACCCTCCAGGGGGTGACACCACCAAAAAAAAAAAAAATGCAGAGATGCATAGATGCATAGATATTTTTATTAGAGGGGCCAGCATTTGTGAACATTAGTGGGACTGGGGAAGTTGTAGACACACAATTTCACTATGAATGTTGTGGGCATGCCGTGGGGCTTGCAAAGTTGTGCTGCTAGCCTAAACCTGCCTGCCTATCTGTGCTCACTGCTCAGTGACGTGTGGAGCAGTGGAGTCACTCACTGCTGTGCTGTCTCTCTAAACAGGAACTGGGAAATCATGAGGGGGATGCTTGGCACCTGACTTGTGTGTGTGTCTGAGTGCTTTTGTGTGTGTGTCTGAGTCTTTCTGTGTCTGTGCCTGAGTGTTTTTGTGTGTGTGTGTGTGTGTGTGTGTCTGAGTGCTTTTGTGTGTGTGTGTCTGAGTGTTTCTGTGTGTGTGCCTGAGTGTTTTTGTGTGTGTGTGTCTAAGTGTTTGTGTGTGTGCCTGAGTGTTTTTGTGTGTGTGTGTGTCTAAGTGTTTGTGTGTGTGCCTGAGTGTTTTTGTGTGTGTGTGTGTGTGTGTGTCAGAGTGTTTTGTGTGTGTCTGAGTATGTTTCAAAGTGTGTCTGAGTGTATCAGAGTGTTTGTATGTGTGTGTGCCTGTGTTTTTGTGTGTGTCTGCTTTCTGGGGGGGGGGGTGACACCATAAGTTACCGCACCGGGTGACACCAACCCTAGTGACGCCACTGAGTATTAATATTTATCTGAAAGTATATGATGTAGGTAATCCCAAATAGTTTTAGTGTTTAGTTTTGGTTTTGTTTAGTTTTGTTGATAATATAAAAATTTAGAGGCATGGGCGCAACACAAGAAGATGATTGAACAAGCCCTATGTACCTCTCAATGCATAATTTTCTTCTAACTTTTTCAGAAATATTCTAATATATTGTTGCTTAGAATCTAGCACTTAAGTTGTAACTCTGATTGTAACTTATGCTTTGTAACTTTACCCTGAGTGTATGTGTATATATTCTCCTGCTCCTATGTCTCTTTAATAAAAAGAATTTAAAAAAAAAAAAAATCTGATATGCTTCAATATTTAGCTAAGGAGTGATCTTCTCAGCAAGTGAAATCAACATCTCCTATCCTCCTTTTTGCTTGAGGTAACAACAAATGCAGCAACTGAGAGACCGAAGTAGGAGTCTATCTGAGAAGAAAAGTGATATAATCATGCTCATTGGCCCTGCACCTCAGCTAAACATCTAACATAATTTAAACATGATGTCTTAGAACTCATAAAGGTCGTCAACCCTTGATCGTTTTCAAACCTTGACACGGGATATTACTATAATTATCGCAAATTATAAAAGAGAACATTCCAGTTCTGGCATCTGACATAGCTCATTTAGGCCTATTCTTGCTACATCATTATGAAGAGTAGGACACAAACCATGAAAGACTGTCTAACAAAATAACAACATAAAAAACACAAAGGTGAAAGTCAAACTCCTTCGACAATGAGTGAAGACTCAAAAGAAGCTATGGCGGAAATTACATCTTCAGATATAGGCCCCAATCTTAACCAGGATTTATTACTCCAAATTAAAAGCTCTTTTTCAAGAGGAATTTCGCTCAGCTTTGAACGAGCTTAAGCATGATATACAGGATATTGGAACCTCAGAATTGGAAAGCAAAGTTAATGAGAAAACAGAAGCTACATCTACATTGCAGACCTCCATAGAGGAGCAACAAGTACAAATATTAAGACTGGAATCACAACTAGAAGATTTGGAAAATAGATCCCGCAGATCTAACCTAAGAATAACGAACCTTTCAGAATCCTATAAGGATCTACAAATAACTGTTACTGAAGTACTTCAACAGATTATACCTACCATCAAACCTTCAATGTTGTTATTCGACAGAATACACAGAGCCTTATCCAAACCAATCCCTGGAAACCTTGCAAGAGATGTAATATTGAAATTACACTATTATCACATTAAGGAACAGATTTTGCAAGAGGCAAGAAAGCTTCCACAAATAGAATTTGAAGGAACAGTTCTACAGATTTTTGCAGATATTTCACAGATCACACTGAAGAGACGGAGAGAATTAAAACCTATCCTAAACACACTAAATGAAGCCAAGATTCGGTACAGATGGGCTTTTCCATTTAAATTAATGTTTCAGCTAAATAGTACTACACACTCTTGCGTTACCTTGCAAGAAGAACGCTCACTTCTGACTAAGCTTGAAATAACTACACAGAATCTAGAAGCAACGCAGTCCCAGAAAGGCATTAAATAGAACCTGGTCTACAGTACAATCAAGTGGACAGGTTAAGAAGACTAAGCAAAACCTAACAAGTAACGGGAACCAAACCATGAACCAATACACTATCACATGAGATCTAAGTCAGTGTGTACTTGGCAGGCTGGGTGCACCGGCTAATTCACTCAAAATTGAGAGACTGTACTATTAACGAGACACTTATCCTATACTTCATACTTGCTGTAACCACTTAATCTAATGATGTTTATAGTAAATTATTCCATTGATTGCCTGATAATTCCTAATAGGGGAACAGAAAGAGGCACCAACATAGGGTAATATTGATGAGAAAAGCCAATAAAGAACACAATATATCAAGATATCATCAGGTATCAACACGGCATATGTGTTGCTGAGAAACGTGTTGCTGTGCTAGTGTTGTATACAATAAAGTTTACACATTTTACTCTACTTGCTTGGACTTTTTATTCTTCTGGTTATTTGAATTCAACATCCACTGTGACGTCCCACATTATCCTTTGGGGATTTGACTCTGCGATTGGTGTGACCCGTCACGCTACCTGATGCATGGAACTCTGAAATCCTGTGTGAGTCCTACGGGCGACTCTGTTGGTCCCATACCGCTCTGTCAGGCACTCCGGTTGTGAAGCACTTGTGAGTAGCCACCCTGAAAGAATACCTTGATATTTTAAGGCCTATTTATCAAATGTCTGTCGGACCTGATCCGACAGTGTGAATCAGGTCCGACAGACATCGCTGAATGCGGAGAGCAATACGCTCTCTGTATTCAGCATTGCACCAGCAGCTGCTGGTGCAATGCCGCCCCCTGCAGACTTGCGGCGAGGTGTCAATCAACCCGATCGTACTCGATCGGGTTGAATTGTGGCGATTCCTGTCTGTCTGCTCAGAGCAGGCGGACAGGGCTATGGACTCACCAGAAAGACGGGCCCACAAGCTCCATACGGAGCTTGATAAATAAGCCTCATTGTGTTCTTTATTGGCTTTTCTCGTCAATATTACCCTATGTTGGCACCTCTTTCTGTTCCCTTATTAGGAATTATCTGGCTACCACCATCGTTGCCAAGAGTGCGGCCTGTTTTCTCCGGTTCTCCATTTCAGCCTGAACCAGCGCACCTCCTTAGGACTCTGTGGTCCTTTTTACTACTAATCATTGATTGCCTGCCCATCTCCACCCTATAACCCCTCTCCTTTTTTCCCACCCAACCCAACCCAATCTAGACTATCCCTAGCTCTATATATGTTCATACCTACTAGGAACATTTAAATGGCCTAGGCGCCCTTCACCCACCATTCAGAGAATGGGTAATTCATTCAACTTGATGTGTCAATGCCTCTAGTTCTCCTCAATAAAGATCAGTAAGCGTTGGCTTATTTAATTTAAAATTACAAATATATAGAGAATGTACTAATATACCCCCTCCCATCCATCCCAAGTCCCTTCCCCAAGAACCCCATCTATGCCTCTTAGCCTTAATACTCTCCCATGCAAATATGTAAGTTCGATCTTAACGTACCAGCATTTTGATAGACGAGTAAGGTCTTGTGTTATGTTATATTCATATTTACTAGGTTGCCGACCTATTGTCCATATCTTGTTAAATTTTCTGTATTTAACTATACGTTACTACTTGATGACTAAACTTGTTCAAGTTTTATTGTTAAAAGTTTTACTTTTACATGTTTTAATTGATGTTATATTAATCTTCCAGATTTTATATGCAGAGAAATTTACAGGTCTTTCTTGTCCAGACCCTTAAATTCCAGAGACTAAAAATGAAAAAAGAGAGTCCAGTCTACATCAGGTGGGTAAGCAACTCATCATTCACAGAATGCAAGCGTTGCCCAATTAATTTAATACACGTCACTTAAAATTCTGACACATAATGTGCGAGGCTTGCATTCACACATTAAACGCAAAAAAGCGCTTCTAGAATATAAAAGACTTGGGGCAAATCTAATTATGCTACAGGAAACACACTTCACAAAATACTGTGATCGAGCATACACAACTCAATATCATGCAACTAGTGCCAAAAAACACTGTGGGGTATCCATCCTCATACATTCCTCACTGAACTTTCAGGAAGATACCACTACCATAGACCCAAAGGGCAGATACATAATCCTACAGGGCAAAATACAAGGCACACCAGAAATTATTGGGAACATATATGCACCTAACGATGGCCAAAAAAACTTTCTAACAAGAATATCTAGAATGTTAAAGGGACACTGAACCCACATTTTTTCTTTTGTGATTCAGATAGAGCATGAAATTTTAAGCAACTTTCTAATTTACTCCTATTATCAAATGTTCTTTATTCTCTTGGTATCTTTATTTGAAATGCAAGAATGTAAGTTTAGATGCTGGCCCATTTTTGGTGAACAACCTAGGTTGTCCTTGCTGATTGGTGGATACATTCATCCACCAATCAAAAACTGCTGTCCAGAGTTCTGAACCAAGAAAAAAAGCTTAGATGCCTTCTTTTTCATATAAAGATAGCAAGAGAACGAAGAAAAATTGCTAATAGGAGTAAATTAGAAAGTTTCTTAAAATTGCATGCTCTATCTGAATCACGAAATAATTTTTTTGGGTTCAGTGTCACACTGGAAAAAATATAGAATCATATTAGGAGGTGATTTTAACCTAGTTGTCGATCACAGATGGGACAGATCAGATAAAAAAGGAAAGATTAGGGAGAACCCATCTCAAAAGCTCTTATTAGAACGTATTATAGACCACAACCTAACAGATAGCTGGAGATCTTTACAGAGGGGAGAGAGACTTTACGTTCTACTCTTCGGTACATAATTCCGCCTCACGCTTAAACTATATTTTATTGAGCCAAACTTACCAACCTTTAATAGCCAAATCCCAAATTGTAGATACAACACGATCAGATCACGCGATAGTCATGACTAACCTTACAGGAATAATTTATCCTAATCAAACCAAAGCCTGGACACTAAATCCCACCTTAATGCAAGACCCCATCTTTCTACGAAGTCTTAAAGATAAGTTAACAGAGTTTATTAGGGACAATAATGACACAGCATCTAGCCCACTTTTTGAATGGGGAGCCCTCAAGGTTTTTACAAATGGAATAATAATGGGAGAGTCAAACAAACAAAGGAAAATCCACTGTAATAAACATGAACAACTAGATCCCAACTTTATAAAACAAACCCACTCATATCTCTAAATAACCAACTAACATAAAAAAAAATAGAACTAAATAATCTCCTAAATAAGTAAGTCTTAAAATCTATTAAAATTCTTGATGCGCACTATTTTATTTATGCAAACAAGCCAGATAAAATGTTAGCCAATAAACTTAAAAATATTACTAGGGCCACATGAATCCCCCAGATACAGAAGCAAGACGGAACGATAACAAATAATCCAAAAGAAATAGCCAACGCGTTTGCTGATTTCTACCAAAAATTATATAATCTCCCTTTTTCTGAAGGTAATGTAAATCTTAGTAGATATATAAAATAATTTATCTCGGACTGCAACCTCTCAAAAATAGACAATTAATCCTTAGATAAACTCAATTCACCCATTCCAATACATGAGTTACTGAACGCCATTAAACATACCAAAACATCAAAGAGAGAGTCACTCTGTGGCCCTCTCTGCATCGGCCAGCGATGGTGCCGATCATTGGTGGGTGGGAGCAGCTGCAGGGAGGTGGGTGGGCGGCCCATCGCTGGCAATCTTCTAGCCAGCAGTCGGAAACGAGTGTCGGGAGCGCTCAGGAGCGTGCGCGGGGTGTATTGGTAAAAAAACTGAAAAACACATTTTATTTTAGTACTGGCAGACTTTCTGCCAGTACTTAAAGATGGCGGGGACAATTGTAGGGTGGAGGAGGGATGAGAGCTGTTTGGGAGGGATGTGTCAGGTGGGGGGCTGATCTCTACACTAAAGCTAAAATTAACCATTCAAGCTCCCTACAAGCTACCTAATTAACCCCATCACTGCTGGGCATAATACAAGTGTGGTGCGCAGCGGAATTTAGTGGTCTTTTAATTACCAAAAAGCAATGCTAAAGCCATAAATTATTTACAAACAACTTGTGCAATTTTGGCACAAATGGTTGTAAATGCTTCTCTGGGATCCCCTTTGTTCAGAAATAGCAGACATTTATGGCTGTGGTCTTACTTTTTGGTAATTAGAAGGCCGCTAATTGCCGCTGCGCACCACACTTGTTTTAGGCCCAGCAGTGAAGGGGTTAATTAGGGAGCTTGTAGGGAGCTTGTATGGTTAATTTTAGCTTTAATGTAGTGTAGTAGACAACCCAAAGTATTGATGTAGGCCCATTTTGATATATTTCTTGCCACCATTTCACCGTCAATTCGATCAAATAATTATTTACAAACAGCTTGTGCAATTATGGCACAAATGGTTCTAAATGCTTCTCTGGGATCCCCTTTGTTCAGAAATAGCAGACATATATGGTTTTGGCATTGCTTTTTTTGCAATTAGAAGGCCGCTAAATGCTGCTGCGCACCACACTTGTATTATGCCCAGCAGTGACGGGGTTAATTAGGTAGCTTGTAGGTAGCTTGTAGGGTTAATTTTAGTCTTAGTGTAGAGCTCAGCCTCCCACCTGACACATCCCACCCCCTGATCCCTCCCAAACAGCTCTCTTCCCTCCTCCACCCCACAATTGTCCCCGCCATCTTAACTACTGACAGAAAGTCTGCCAGTACTAAAAGAAAAAGCTTTTTTTTTTAATTATTTTTTTTTAAATATATTCTGCTGTGTAGGATCCCCCCTTAGCCCCCAACCTCCCTGATCCCCCCCAAAGAGCTCTCTAACCCTCCCCCCACTATTTGCCACCATTTTGGGTACTGGCAGTTGTCTGCCAGTACCCACTTTGAAATTAAATGGGGCTTTTTTTAATAATAAAAAAAATATTTTCTGTAGTGTAGCTGCCCCTCCTCCATACCCTTCCCCCTCTCCCTCTCAGATCCCTTTTTACATTTTTTCCCCCTCCTCTGCCAGTGCCACCCACCACCCTCTCCCACCACTTATTTTTTGGAACAGACAGACTAGACTAGATTGCGGGCATGCGCGTGCACACATGCATACCCCCCACGCGTGCTCCTGCGCGCACCCAAAAACAATTTCCCACTGCTGGCTGTAAGTTTGCCAGCGATGGGCCGCCCACCCGCCTCCCTGCATCTGCTCCCACCCACCAACGATCAACACCATCGCTGTCCAATGCATATCGGGGCATCACATCAATACCTTAAAAGCTGCTGGAAGCGATCAGGATCGCTTCTAGAGCTTCAAACCCCAGAGGGCGTCCTTGGTCACTAACTGACAGTTTTTGTAGGACGTACCCTGTACATCCTTGGGGGTTAAGGGGTTAATCAATAATTCTATACTATCATATAGTTAATATGTTGAACTTGACCCGACGGAAACACACACACCTGGTTTCTACTACTTCTAACTTAGATCTAGAGTGCAGACAGTGCTGCAAACACAACCACCAAATACCCCGACATGCTTTGAAATGATGTGTCTCTCTGGGAGCAGACCTAAGGGCGTCATAGCTCAATTATACTAAACTTTCAATGTTCAGACCGAGACAATTAAAGAAAAATGTATGCTATCATGGGAAAATGATAACAATTTTAACTGGAATGTGAGAGATTGGGTGACCACGCTGTAAAGAGGGTACTCCTTCTCTATTTGCACCACACTGAAAGAAAATTATATAAAAACTGCCTATAAATGGTACTAACATCCAACTAGACTACACCCTCGGGTAAACAACAGGAGTGAGTTGTGTTTCCGGGGATGTTCGGAGAGAGGCACATACATGCATATGTGGTGGCACTGCGGATCTGCCGCACGAACATGGACCCATACCTCAAAAATATTAAGTACATTATTTGAAAAGCAAATGAACCTTTCTCCAACACAAGCCTTATTACATGAATCGATTCCAGGCCTTACTAAAACTAGCTATGGTAATATGCACTGCAACCAGACTATGTATAGCTCGCTACTGGAAGAAAGATTTACCAAACTTCTCAATAGTTATGAGTAAGATAGAATACATTCACCAAATGTCTAGCACCTCAGCGGATCTGCTAGCCCAAAAAGAACAATTTTTGGAGGGGTGGGCACCATGGATAATGTATTCTGAAGCAGCACATTAGAATACTTATAGACAAGGGTTGGTAGTGGACCAGACTCTCGCTACCACTTTCACCCCCGTTAGTTGAGGTTGCTATGGGGTTTATATGCATGGAGGATACTTAGATGCACATGCGATGATTGTCAGTACTGGGATGTATAATCTAAAAAACCTGTAAATTATACTTTCTTTATAACATTATCTGTCAATTTGTATGGAAATGTCTGGAACTACTTCATATTTTTGTTTACTTTGTTAATTTTGTGAAAAACTAATAAAAAGTATTTAAACAAAAAAAATGTGTACTATAAATAAATGTATCTGTGTTTTATGTTTCTCTTTAGAGGCGATGACAAGTAAGAAGCGCAAAAGTTAAACGTAAATTTTATAGTATAAAGTCTGGTTACCATAGAAACTAATTTGTTATGTTGTGATTTTCAAGAAATCTGACGTCGGATGAAAGCGTTAACACAGCATTAACTTACAACTTCATGAAAAGAGCGACTGCACATAATGAGCAAAATAGTTCAATAGAAACCTGGTACTAAAATGGAGCTGTAAACTAATTTTAGCTGTTGGCAAATGGGGTAGCTTACAGCTCCACTGTTTAACCCCTTAATGACCGCAGCATTTTTCCATTTTCTGTCCGTTTGGGACCAAGGCTATTTTTACATTTCTGCAGTGTTTGTGTTTAGCTGTAATTCTCCTCTTACTCATTTACTGTACCCACACATATTATATACCGTTTTTCTCGCCATTAAGTGGACTTTCTAAAGATACCATTATTTTCATCATATCTTATAATTAACTATAAAAAAAATTATATAATATGAGGAAAAAAATGGAAAAAACCCACTTTTTCTAACTTTGACCCCCAAAATCTGTTACACATCTACAACCACCAAAAAACACCCATGCTAAATAGTTTCTAAATTTTGTCCTGAGTTAAGAAATACCCAATGTTTACATGTTCTTTGCTTTTTTTGCAAGTTATAGGGCCATAAATACAAGTAGCACTTTGCTATTTCCAAACCCCTTTTTTTCAAAATTAGCGCTAGTTACATTGGAACACAAATATCTTTCAGGAATCCCTGAATATCCCTTGACATGTATATATTTTTTTTTAGAAGACACCCCAAAGTATTGATCTAGGCCCATTTTGGTATATTTCATGCCACCATTTCACTGCCAAATGCAATCAAATAAAAAAAATTGTTCACTTTTTCACAATTTTGTTCACAAACTTTAGGTTTCTCACTGAAATTATTTACAAACAACTTGTGCAATTATGGCATAAATGGTTGTAAATTCTTCTCTGGGATCCCCTTTGTTCAGAAATAGCAGACATGTATGGCTTTTGTTGTTGCTTTTTGGTAATTAGAAGGGCGCTAAATGCCACTGCGCACCACACGTGTATTATGCCCCGCAGTGAAGGGGTTAATTAGGGAGCATGTAGGGAGCTTCTAGGGTTAATTTTTGCTTTAGTGTAGTCTAGTAGACAACCCAAAGTATTGATCTAGGCCCATTTTGGTATATTTCATGCCACCATTTCACCGCCAGATGCGATCAAATTAAAAAAAACGTGAAATTTTTCACAATTTTAGGTTTCTCACTGAAATCATTTACAAACAGCTTGTGCAATTATGGCACAAATGGTTGTAAATGCTTCTCTGGGATCCCCTTTGTTCAGAAATAGCAGACATATATGGCTTTGGCGTTGCTTTTTGTTAATTAGAAGGCCACTAAATGCCGATGTGCATCACACGTGTATTATGGCTAGCAGTGAAGGGGTTAATTATGTAGCTTGTAGGGAGCTTGCAGGGTTAATTTTAGCTTTAGTGTAGAGCTCAGCCTCCCACCTGAAACATCAGACCCCCTGATCCCTCCCAAACAGCTCTCTTCCCTCCCCCACCTCACAATTGTCCCCGCCATCTTAAGTACTGGCAGAAACTCTGCCAGTACTAAATTAAAAGGTATATTTGTGGGTTTTTTTAGGTTTTTTTTTAGCATATTTACATATGCTGCTTTGTAGTATCCCCCTTAGCCCCCAACCTCACTGATCCCACACCAAACAGCTCTCTAACCCTCCCCCTCTGCCTTAGCTGGCGCCATCTTGGGTACTGGCAGCTGTCTGCCAGTACCCAGTTTAGTAAAAAAAGACATCTTTTTTTTTAAAAAATCCCCTTTTCTGTAGTGTAGCTGTCCCCCCCCCCCCCCAACCTCCCACCAGTTGCAGATCACTTAGAAAAATTATTATTTTATTATTTATTCTAGCTATTTCAGATTTTTCTTTTCTGTAGTGCAGCGGTTCCCTCCCGCTCCTGCCCCGTGCACGCGCCCGCCCGCCGCCCCCCGTGCACGCGCGCGCTCACATGCGCGCCCCCGTCGCTCCCGCCCCCGATCCCGCCCCCCTGCACATTACACGGCGCATCGATGGCCGCCCACCCGCCTCCCAAGTCCGCTCCCACCCACCAACGATACCGGCCATCGATGTCCGGTGCAGAGAGGGCCACAGAGTGGCTCTCTCTGCACCGGATGGCCATTTAAGGTTATTGCAGGATGCCTCCATATCGAGGCATCACTGCAATAACCGGAAAGCAGCTGGAAGCGAGCAGGATCGCTTCCAGCTGCTTTCCACACCGAGGACGTGCAGGGTACGTCCTCAGGCATTAACTGCCTTTTTTTTTGAGGACGTACCCTGCACGTCCTCGGTCGTTAAGGGGTTAAAGCTCAGTGGTAATGAAACGATAATCGTTGGGCTCAATGTATTAAAAGGATGCTAAACCCACATTTTTTCATTTCATTATTCAGATAGAGCAGCAATTTTAACCAACTTTCTAATTTTCTCCTATTATCATTTTTTCTTCATTCTCTTGATATATTTATTTGAAAAGCAGGAATCTAAGCTTAGGAGCTGGCCCATTTTTGGTTCAGCACCTAGGTAGAGCTTGCTTATTGGTGGCTAAATGTTGTATTATGTTCTAGCATAATACAACATTCATATTAAAGGGACATTCCCGGCAAAATTGGAATCCACATGGATGCATTTCAGTTTTGAATAGAAGCATTTTTGTAATATACGTGTATTATCATAAATGCTTCTTATAAAAGCTAGATCTGTTTCAAAAGTGTATTTAAGTATGCACCGTGCACCAGCATTTTAAACACAACACTTGTTTATAGAGCCTAAGGTGATTGTACAATCTGGAAATTACTCAATTTGTTAATTGCTGACATGATAAAAACCGCACTGGTGCTCTTAGCAGCTGCAGTATTTAAAATGCTGATGTACTGAGAATATCTAGCTATCCTTTACGTGCAGAGAAAAATGTTAACACTAAAACGTTTACTAGAAGCAGTTAGCCAGTACATATATATAGCAAATATGTTTCCATTCAAAGATGTAATTCATCTATGTGCATTTAAATTTAGACCGGAATGTCCATTTGACATATGCTAAGCTTCTAATACATAGCATACAGGATCTATGAATATGGCCTCTGAAGCCGAAACGCGTTAGCTCACTTTTTTAACCTGACTCTCTGGCAATTATATGGCATTTTACCTTTATACTGCAACAAAGGATCATTTTTTTTACTTTTTTTTTTTTGCATTGACTTCCTTTTTGTAGGTTTTATTCATGCCACAATCATTTTGCAGTTGGTGTATGAAAAGATCTTTCTCTATTCTATAGAGTATTTATTAGACATGTGCACAGATTAAAAATGTGTTTCTTATGAATCATTCATCACAAAAGCAAAACTTAGTTTTGTCCGATATGTAGTCATGGGGTTGATTAGAATTTGTTAATAAATATATCCTTTTACCTGCTATTTCACTTGTTATAGTTTTCAGAGCAGCAGCTGAATAGCAAATAAAATGTGCTTTGTTATCTTGGTATCCTTTGTTGAAGAGCATATATAGGTATGCTCAGGAGCAACATATAGGCCTCTTGTCAATTGCTCACCAGATGTGCTGAGCTAGCTCTCAGTAGTGCATGCCATATAGATGGTAATGTATTCCCTAATTTTAAAGAGAAGTATTATTTTGTCTTGCATTGGTGGTCTAATTGCTGTATACAGTTAAAGGGACAGTACACCAAAATTGTTATTGTTTAAAAAGATAGCTAATGCCTTTAATACCTATTCCCCAGATTTGCACAACCAACATTGTTATATTAATTTACTTTATAACATTTAAACCTCTAAATTTCTGTCTGTTTCTAAGCCA
This sequence comes from Bombina bombina, assembly GCF_027579735.1. NCBI lineage: Eukaryota > Metazoa > Chordata > Amphibia > Anura > Bombinatoridae > Bombina > Bombina bombina. The sequence continues at coordinate 503,454,396 of NC_069505.1, forward strand.
CTACAGAAAGCCTCTTAATCACATCCTTTTTTTATTAGCTTTCACAAGTGACTGCTAGTTCATATGAGCCATATAGACAACATTGTGCTCTCTACTGTGGATTTGTGCATGACAGGGCACTAACTGGCTGAAAGGCAGGTCAATAGATAATAAACAAAAAGTCATGTGATCAGGGGGCTGTCAGAAGAGGCTTAGATACAAGATAATCACAGAGGTAAAAAGTGTATTAATATAAATGTGTTGGTTGTGCAAAACTGGAGAATGGGTAATAAAGGGATTATCTATCTTTTTAAACTATAACAATTTTGGAGTTGGCTGTCCCTTTAAGACTGGCAAATAATAAGACACAGCTTCAGCACCCGCCCCCTTTATCATGCTAACCTTGGTGTATAGTGGGCTAAGAAATGTACCTTTTGTATTCACCGCATATTACCTGGTCATGTGACTTCTCATTTTAAAGGGATAATAACTGTCTTGTGTAATGTGTTTTGTTCTTTATGTTTTCCCAGTGACTTGCTATACCAGCGGCAGAGTGAATGTATGGGGACTATTATATGTATTAGCAATTGCTCTATTTTAATATTGTTCCAATTAAAGTAGCTGGACCGAAGCCTAAAATACAAATACAGAAAAGAGGCCTCAGAATTTCAAAAGGTCTCTTCTAATGTTATTTGCCCTACATGGAACACAGCCAATGTAAACAACAGAAATTCTCTGGCCCGGCCAAACATTCCACAGCATGGGACAGAGATTTGTTTTAATGTTAACAGACAATGAGTGTTTTTTTGTGCTTTAGAGCCGAGAAATATTAGTCAGAATTATAGATAGATCTGTATTATACAATATTATAGCGAACACTGAGAGGAAAATAAACTGTAAATACTTATCCATATCATCTAAAAGTGAATTAATTATATTTATATTGACCATACTGTGCAGGACTTGTTAGTTTATGTCACATTTACAATTACTAAAACAAGGTTTTTCTTAACATGGATAATTAGATAGATAGATAGATAGATAGATAGATAGATAGATAGATAGATAGATAGATAGATCGATCGATCGATCGATCGATCGATAGATAGATGGATAGATGGATAGATGATTGATAGAAAATAGACAGATGATAGACAGATAGACAGATATATAGTGATATAGATAGATTGATAGATAGGGAGAGAAAGCTAGTGAGATAGATAGTTAGATAGATAGATAGATAGATAGATAGATAGATAGATAGATAGATAGATATAATGGTAGATAGATTATAGATAGATTATAGATATATAGCTTGATAGATAGATAGATAGATAAAATATGATAGATAGATGAAAGACAAACAGAGATAAATAGATAGATGATAGATAAAAGATGATAGACAGACAGACGCTGGAGAATCTGTTGGCAACCGATAATAATAATAATAAAGATAGATAGATAGATAGATAGATAGATAGATAGATGATAGATAGATAGATAGATAGATAGATAGATAGATAGATAGAAAGATAGATAGATAGATAGATAGTGAGAGAGATAAACAGATAGATGATAGATAGTGAGAGAAAGATAGTGAGATAGATAGTGAGATAGATAGATGATAGATAGATAGAAAGTGAGAAAGATAGATAGATTGATCGATCAATAGATAGATAGTGAGGTCTCAGAGGTGTGTTTTGATAGAGAGGGAATGCATTTTCCTTGACCACTTAATTTCATTTCATTATAAATGTAATTATTTGTATAGTTGATTAAACTGGATTTCATTTGTATATTTAATTATACAAACCTATTGCATTTTTATGAAGTGTCACAACAAAAAATAGATTAAAACGTTTCTGAGGGGTCTTACATGAGATTTATCTTTATATGATACATAAAGGGGCCTCAGTATTTCAAAGAAATCTTCTGATGTTATTTGTCTACCAGGAAACACAGGGAATGGACATCTGATATCCTCTGGGCCAGACAAATATCCCACACCATGGGACATACAGTTTGTGAATTTTATTGTTTTCTTAAATGATAACAGGCAATTCTAATTGTTTGTTTGGGGAGCTGGGAAACAGTATCCTATTGTAATATTATACAATTGAATCCTACACTGTTACAGAAAAGAAAAATGAGACTACACATCTATATGATATTCTTTTGTCCCTTATATGCAAGCATTCGTTTATGAGTGTGACACATTTACAATTATGAAAATTAACTTTTTCATAAATGGATAAAGAGGTAGAGGTCAGAAAGAAAAAGAGATACATAGATAGAGATATAGATCAATTGATAGATGATAGATAACAGAGCAACCAAAAAAAGAAAGAGATACAGATAGAGAAATAACACAGGAGGAGAAAGAAAGATAGATAGATGATAGATAGATAGATAGATAGATAGATAGATAGATAGATAGATAGATAGAGAGAGAGAGAGAGAGAGAAAGAGAGAGACAGAAACACACACAGAGAGAGAGAGAGAGAGAGAGAGAGAGAGAGAGAGAGAGAGAGAGAGGGAGAGAGGGAGAGATGAAGAAAAAGAAAGAGAGAGGGAGGAAGAAAGAGAGAGAGAGAGAGAGAGAGAGAGAGAGAGAGAGAGGAAGAAAGAGAGAGACAGAGAGAGAGGAAGAAAAGAAAGAAAGAGAGAGAGTGAGAGAGAGAGTGAGAGAGAGAAATAAAAAGAAAGAAAGAAACAGACAGAGAGAGAGAGAGAGAGAGAGAGAGAGAGAGAGGAAGAAAAAGAAAGAAAGAGAGAGAGAGAGAGAAAGAGAGAGAGAGAGGAAGGAAGAAAGAGGGAGGAAGAAAAAGAAAGACAGAGAGAGAGGAAGAAAAAGAAAAACAGAGAGAGAGGAAGAAAGAGAGAGACAGACAGCGAGAGAGGAAGAAAAGAAAAAAAGAGAGAGAGCGCAAGTGAGAGAGAGAGAGAGATAGAGAGACAGACAGAGAGAGAGAGGAATAAAAGAAAGAAAGAGAGAGAGTGAGAGACAGAGAGAGACAGACAGAGAGAGAGGAAGAAAATAAAGAAAGAGAGAGAGTGAGAGTGAGTGAGAGAGAGAGAAAGAAAGAAAAAGAAAGAAGGAAAACAAGAAAGAAAGAAAGAAAGAAAGAAAGAAAGAGAGAGAGAGAGAGAGAAAGAGTGTAAGAGAAAGAGAGAGAGAGGATGAAAAAGAAAGAAAGAGAGAACAAAAGAAAGAAATAAAGAAAGAAAGAGAGAACAAGAGAAAGAAAGAACAAGAACAAGAGAAAGAAAGAAAGAAAGGTGAGATATGTAATCTTGATAAGCATGCCTCTTTTGTAGCAATACCTGTAAGGTGAATAGTAATACAATATCATTTCTCCATACTATAACTACTATCAAAAAGATATAAATATATATAAAAATAAAACAAATAGTCCTGACAATCATATATAACATTTGCTTTCCTTACAATAGGCTGTAGTGTTATGTGGGTAGTGTGTGCATTAGTTTAGTCCATACAAATCCATCAGTCTGACACTATGTCTGTATATAATGTATGCATCTGGCAGTTTTCCAACTGTACTCGCTAATCACAAGTGCAAAGTCTGAAAGGATAGCTTGGGGGGAAAAACTGTTCTCAGATACATTTCCCATTTCACAGTGAGACATGTTAGATCTCAGGGGCTCTGCAGTTATATTGTTAGCATTTATCTCTTCAGTGGTCATTTTCTTATTCATTAAACTTACATGGGAATGGAAGCGAATGCCCCCAGGACCGTTCCCACTCCCTGTGGTTGGAAACTTCCTACAGATAAGGAAAGAAGGTTTGGTGCCCTATTTAGTAAAGGTAAGATCAAGGGGCTGGTTATGGGGTGTGAAACGCATACTGATTATATGTATATAGGGGTGGTCCATGTAAATGACAAGTAATATAATTTATTTAATATGAAATATTGAAAAATATTAATATTTAATGTAAATAATTATTATAGATGTACTAATTCAAAATAACCCATAGCATATATATATATATATATATATATATATATTTTTTTTTTTTTTTTCAACAGAGTGCACTCCAGAACATGATCAGCAACAGCCTTGGGTGCTATTCAAAATCAGTATAAGCAAGCAAACATGAAGCACTCCAAAGGTCTTGTATATATTTCACTTTGTTGTGAACGTTTTCGGGCGTAAAATAGCCCATCCTCAGACTTACAAAGTTCTTTGTAAGTCTGAGGATGGTATATTTTACGCCAGAAAACGTTCACAATAAAGTGAAATATATACAAGACCTTTGGAGTGCTTCATGTTTGCTTGCTTATATATATATATATATATATATATATATATATATATATATATATATATATATATATATATATATATATATATATATATATATATATATATATATATATATATATATTTATATAATATATATTGATATATATATATATCTATATTACAGTATATATAATTAGTAATATTTTTTATATTGAATATTTCCATAAAATGCCTTAAGAAAAAAAAATCTTCATGTACGCTAAAGCAACAATGATTTAGACCTAAAGTGTGAAAGCCAAAGTACGTTTTGCATAGTTTACATTCCAATGTTCTTCAAACAAAAATTAATGTACTTTTTTATTATTAAATATATATATATATATATATATATATATATATATATATATATATATATTATATCTGATAATGTTAATGTAAAATATATCTCTATACCTATATGAATAGATATATATTTATATATATATAGGAATATCTATTTAAAATAAAAAAAAAACACATGTTCCAGTATGTGAAGAGAATTGGAATGTGAAATATTTACAGGAAATACACCGGAAAACAAAATATTAAATATAATTATTATTTAGACATGTAAATATATTTAAGCCCTTTGCAGTCAAATACATGGCCATATACTATATACCTTTGAACCCTTATAAAAAAAAATATTTCTATAAACATTTTTTATCAGATAGTGTTTATATGAGTGTAACAGTATAATTGAATGTATTTATGTTAGTTTTGTTGTATTTTGTATTTTAGTCATAACCATTTATGCGAAGTCCTCAGTCGCACTAACCCGCCACGCGTTAAATTTGATTGCTCTTGAGCTAATACGTTTACTTTCAACTTGTAATACGCCTGAAAATGAACACGCCAATGATATTCTGATATAGCTTGCACGTAAACGTTAGCGCACCACTTGTAGTCTACCACTTTATCGGTACTACATATATGATGTGATTTAAACAAATCAACTTGGTATGATTATTATTATTATTATTATTATTATTAAAAGGTATTTGTAGAGCACCAACATATTCCGCTGCGCTATGATTGCTATATTATTATGCTCAAATATCTTTAACTATATTCAAATACCTCCCTGTATTTTTTCCTGACCCTTCTAATAGAAACCTATTTCCAAACAGAACAACACTTTTTCTATAGAGTGAATAACTAACATAAATATATAAAAATATTTATAGAGGCATAAGCTCACAAAAAGGCAACTGACCTCTAATAGGCTAAGAGCTTTTCAGGATTTTTTAGAGCTACTGAGCATTTCAGTATTAAACCAACATAAACGAAACATAATAATTAAGACCAGATTACAAATGGAGCGTTAACAGTTCTGCGCAAGCAATATCGGGTTTATTGCGGCTGTTTGCACGCATCGGATGTAGCGCTTGTATTACAAGTTGAAAGTAAGCACGATCGCTTGAGCACAATTGAATTTAAAGCGTGTTGGCATAGCACAAATCTCAGAGCTCTGGTTAACTGTTTTCACGAAACAAAAAAGTGTCACAAAACACATCAAAAAAACATTTAAAACTACAGTTACATAGCAACACTATCTAATAAAAAATTATTTTAAAAAATATTGCACAAAAAAGTTAAAAGGGCTCACAGACATGAGGTCTCAGATGCTAGAAAAAAATGGCTGCAAAGGGCTTTAACATAGCGATAAACACATATACATGTATACGTCTTTATGTGTGTGCATATGTATTTATATGTGTATATATGAATTTACAGACAAATATACACACATAATTACATATGAACAAATGCAGTTAAGTAAATGAAAACATGAAAAAAGTAAATTTAAGCAATATTCATCCTATAAATTGCCAAGTGTGTTTGTCCGAAGCTGTCATGCGCAGTAGAGACTGTGCGAGGACAAACACACCTGGCCTTCATCAACAAACTGACCTGGCACCTGATCCGTCAAGGGGGCGAGGCTGGCTGTTTGTGAAGGGGGCAGGGCTGGCCGGGTATGACTGGGGCGGAGCTGGGGTGTGATGGGGCGGAGCAGAGCCAGGGGGGAGTGGCCGTAGCCATCTGCCGTGTGAGAGAGAGCGCACAAGAGGGGGTATATAGAGCAAAAAAAAGGCAGAGAGAGCGCAAAAGAGAGGGGCAGAGAGAGTGCAAAAGAGAGGGGTGAGAGAGAAAAAGAGAGGGGTGAGAGAGAAAAAGAGAGGGGTGAGAGAGCAAAAGAGAGGGGTGAGAGAGCAAAAGAGAGGGGGAGAGAGCAAAAAAGAGGGGGGAGAGAGAGCAAAAGAGAGGGGGGAGAGAGAACAAAAGAGAGGGGGGAGAGAGAGAAAAATAGAGGGGGAGAGAGAGAGCAAAAGAGAAGGGGGAGAGAGAGCAAAAGAGAAAGGGGAGAGCACAAAAGAGAGGGGGAGAGAGAGTGCAAAAGAGAGGGGAGAGAGAGAGAGCAAAAGTGTAATGCTCGCGGGATACCCCTCTATCAGACCGAACTTGGCCAGTAGTCTTGTTATCCGGCATCGAGCCGGAATGATAGGGAATATCCCAGAGCAGAGACAGTAAGATGAGGAGGGCGGCACTCACCACAGGCAGGACAGTGCCCAGTGGCAACGGCAGAGCAGGGCAAGGCAAATCACTGGAATGGTCAGACAGGCAGGATTCCGCAACAGTAAAGCAGTCCAAGGACAAACCACTACAATGGTCAGGCAGGCAGGGTTTGGCAACAGTAAAGCAGTCCAAGGACAAACCACTAGAATGGTTAGGCAGGCAGGGTTTGGCAACGGTAAAGCAGTCCAAGGGCACACCACTAGAATAGTCAGGCAGGCAGGGTTCGGCAACGGTAAAGCAGTCCAAGGGCACACCACTAGAATGGTCAGGCAGGCAGGGTTCGGGTTCGGCAACAAGGAGGCAATCCAGAATAACAGGGGTTAAGAAGCAGAGTAGTCAGACAGGCAGGGTTCAGTAGCCATATATCAGTCCAGCAATTTAGGGGTTAAACAGGTAGAGTAGTCAGACAAGCAGAGTTCAGAAGCAGTGTATTGATCCAGCAGTTCATGGGTATAGCAGGCAGAAAAGTCAGACAGGCAGGGTTCATACACAGTAAGGCAATAAAAACAACAATCTATCACTCCCAGCAGTACACACACAAAGTAACACCTATACTTGGGCAGTGATAGATCGTGAGGAAGGAATTCAAATAGGCGCAGGATTTGCGCCCAGGCGTCAGGACCGGAGAGGAGCGTGTGGCGATGACATCAGCACTGCACTCCTCTGGACCCGACACAGCCCCTGGCAACGAGCAGGGAAGGAGACGCAGTGCCCCTAGCAACGGCTAGAGTGGCGCGGCGTGACAAAAAAGAGAGGGTGGAGAGCGAGAGAGAAAAAGAGAGGGGGAGAGAGAGAACAAAAGAGAGGGGAGAAAGAAAGAGCAAAAGAGAGGGGGAGTGAGAGGCAAAGAGAGGGGGGAGAGCAAAAGAGACGGGGGAGAGAGAGCAAAAGATAGGGGGAGAGAGAGAACGCAAAAAAGAGGGGGAGAGAGAGCAAAAGAGAGGGGGGAGAGAGCAAAAGAGAGGGGGGAGAGAGCAAAAGAGAGGGGGGAGAGAGACAAAAGAGAGGGGGGAGACAGAGCAAAAGAGAGGGGAGAGAGAGCAAAAGAGAGGGCGCAGAGAGGGAGCAAAAGAGAGGGCGCAGAGAGGGAGCAAAATAGAGGGGGGAGAGAGCAAGGGGTGGGATGGCTGAACTACAAAAAATGGTCCGTGTACACAAGCTTTAAGACTAGTATTTAATAAAGTGTTATACTGTGTTTTTACTGTAAATATTTAAAATTCCAATGTTCTGCACATAGCAGAATATGTTCTATGTATTTTTTATTTTATAGGATATTCCTATATTTACCTGTATATATATTTACCTCTATATAATCATCTATATACAGGTATATATATATATATTGTACCAAAATACTGTACCACCAAGATATATGTAGAAATATGTCATTTATGAAAAGAATAGAACCCATTTTTTCTATGTGAAGAATATAGGAATGTGAAATATTCGTATTTTTATGTTGGGTTAGCGCATTTGAGAATATGTGATCTGGTTTATGTGCGAGTAGAGTTTGGGTGCATAAACTTTTTACTTTCAATACGAGCGCTACCCAATGCGTGCAAAAATGCTTACTTCTAGTGGAGTTAGCGCCTGAGTCGGATCAATAACGACCTCTCCACTCATAATCTACCCCTAAAAAGGCATCTAGATGTATACAGCAACTTCATGTACTTTATCAACAACAAATCCCATAGCTCAGATATTCTCTTTTATGTTTTGCTGACTTATGCCAGTAAGTGTTCAAGTGACGTTAAAGGGACATGAAACACAAATTTTTCTTTCGTGACTAAGATAGAGTCTACAATTTTTAAAAGTTTCCAATTTATTTCTATTATCCAATTTGATTTGCTCTCATGTTATTCTTTGTTGAAGAGATATTTAGATAGGTAGCGTGTACATGTCTTGAGTATCACATGACAGGAAAGAGTGCTGCCATCTAGTTCTCTTCCAAAATGTATAACATTTTTGCAAAACTGCTGCTATATACTGCTGCAGACACGTGCACACTCTTGAGTTTACATCCTTGATTTTCAACAAAGGGTAACAAGAAAATGTGATAATAGAAGTAAATTGGAAAGTTGTTTTAAATTGTATTTTCTATCTAAATCAAACATAAAAATTTGGGGGTTTATGTCTCTAAACCAGAAGCCAGCATCAATGGGCCACATTACGAGTGGAGCACTCTTTAGCAATTTCGCTTGAGCGCTAATTACGATAGAAGTAAACTTTTTTGCACGTGTTAGGTTGCGCTTGTATTATGAGTTCACGTGCAAAAGCCAAACTTACGGCTAGATTTAGAGTTCTGCGGCCAAAGGCGTGCGTTAGCTACGCATGCTTTTTTCCCCGCACCTTTTAAATACCGCTGGTATTTAGAGTTCACAGAAGGGCTGTGTTAGGCTCCAAAAAGGGAGCGTAGAGCATATTTACCGCCACTGCAACTCAAAATACCAGCGGTGCTTACGGACGCGGCCAGCTTCAAAAACGTGCTCGTGCACGATTCCCCCATAGGAAACAATGGGGCTGTTTGAGCTGAAAAAAAACCTAACACCTGCAAAAAAGCAGCGTTCAGCTCCTAACGCAGCCCCATTGTTTCCTATGGGGAAACAGTTTCTAAGTCTGCACCTAACACCCTAACATGTACCTCAAGTCTAAACACCCCTAACCTTACATTTATTAACCCCATATCTGCCGACCCCGCTATCGCTGACCCCTGCATATTATTTTTAACCCCTAATCTGCCGCTCCGTACACCGCCGCAACCTATGTTATCCCTATGTACCCCTAATCTGCTCCCCTAACACCACCGACCCCTATATTATATTTATTAACCCCTAATCTGCCCCCCCAACGTCGCCTCCACCTACCTACAATTATTAACCCCTAATCTGCCGACCGGACCTCACCGCTACTATAATAAAGTTATTAACCCCTAATCCGCCTCAAAAACCCTATAATAAATAGTATTAACCCCTAATCTGCCCTCCCTAACATCGCCGACACCTAACTTCAAGTATTAACCCCTAATCTGCCGACTGGACCTCGCCGCTACTCTAATAACTGTATTAACCCCTAAAGCTAAGTCTAACCCTAACCCTAACACCCCCCTAAGTTAAATATAATTTTATTCTAACAAAATAAATTAAATCTTATTAAATAAATTATTCCTATTTAAAGCTAAATACTTACCTGTAAAATAAACCCTAATATAGCTACAATATAACGAATAATTATATTGTAGCTATTCTAGGATTAATATTTATTTTACAGGCAATGTTGTATTTATATTAACCAGGTACAATAGCTATTAAATAGTTAATAACTAATTAATAGCTACCTAGTTAAAATAAATAAAAAATTACCTGTAAAATAAATCCTAACCTGTTACAATTAAACCTAACACTACACTATCAATAAATAAATTAACTAAACTATCTACAATTATCTACAATTAAATACAAATAAATACACTAACTAAAGTACAAAAAATAAAAAAAGAACTAAGTTACAAAAAATAAAAAAATAATTTACAAACATTATAAAAATATTACAACAATTTTAAGCTAATTACACCTACTCTAAGCCCCCTAATAAAATAACAAAGCCCCCCAAAATAAAAAAATGCCCTACCCTATTCTAAAATAAAAATTGTAAAGCTCTTTTACCTTACCATCCCTTAAAAGAGCTTTTTTGCGGGCAAAGAATTCTGCTCTTTTGCCTGTAAAAAAACATACAATACCCCCCAACATTACAACCCACCACCCACATACCCCTAATCTAACCCAAACCCCCTTATATAAACCTAACACTAAGCCCCTGAAGATCTTCCTACCTTATCTTCACCATGCCGGGTATCACCGATCCATCCAGAAGAGGCTCCGAAGTCTTCATCCTATCCGGGCAATGTCTTCATCCAAGAGGGGGCTGAAGAGGTCCATCATCCGGCTGAAGTCTTCATCCAAGCGGGGGCTGAAGAGGTCCATCATCCGGCTGAAGTCTTCATCCAAGCGGGGGCTGAAGAGGTCCATCATCCGGCTGAAGTCTTCTATCAAGCGGCATCTTCAATCTTCTTTCTTCCGGCTCCATCTTCATCCCGCCGACGCGGAACATCCTTCTTCACTGATGAACTCCCGACGAATGAAGGTTCCTTTAAGGGACGTCATCCAAGATGGCGTCCCTCGAATTCCGATTGGCTGATAGGATTCTATCAGCCAATCGGAATTAAGGTAGGAAAATTCTGATTGGCTGATTGAATCAGCCAATCCGATTGAAGTTCAATCCGATTGGCTGATCCAATCAGCCAATCAGATTGAGCTTGCATTCTATTGGCTGATTGGAACAGCCAGGGCTGCCATCAGGGGGTGACAGGGGTGACTCCTGTCAGGGGCCCAATGGGCCAAGGGGGCCCCATGAGGCAAGAACTGAAACATTTTTTTTTTTTTTTTTAATTTTGGCAGCCACCAGTGGGTACTACAGCGGAGTGCTAATTGAGCATGGGAAATGTTATAAGAAGGAGTAAAGTATTAGTATTTGAAAGGATTTTTGAGTGTGCACTAAACCACTATGCACAGTGTGAGACAGACTAGGCACTTTGTTTGTACAGTGTGTGCAAACAGCAGATCACTTTCATTTGCAGAGGAGTTAGAACTTACTTAGCAAATGTTTTTTATTTCTTTGTGCAATTTCGGATTGTAACTTCAGTGTGGTAGTAGTTTTTTTTAGCAATATGTTGCAGTGTATTTATGATTATTTGACAATGCTGTAGAAATTCTATATTTAAAGCCATGTAGAAATGTTTCCTCCTTAATACACAAATGGTAGATGCCCTTTTGGCAGATATTAGTTTTTTTTATTACTCTATATATTTTCATTACATTCCAGTTTACTGCCCCTTTATGCAAGGACTTTCCAGATGCAAGGAGGCATTTTATCTAAGATTTTTACATCTGCATAAAATGTTACTCTCAGACTAAGATTGCTCAGTCTTTGAAATGAGACAGGCTAACTTAACACTGTTTAGTTTACACTACAGCTGACTCAATTTTGAAATACATACCAACAAGCCTAAATCCTGCATTAAACCAGATCTAATGGTATGAGTACCACAGCTTATGGTTCCACCAAGACCATATAGAGTACAGCATTTTCAAAATACATAAGTACAGCTGACAGATGGGAACATTTGTACACTATATTTGAAGTGGTGCTCTTGGTTGGGGAAAATGGGGAAAAAAACAAAAAAACATATGTCAACCTTTTAAAAGTACTTTTCTTCATCTAACCATCTAGCCAAATCATTAATGTACAATTTTGAATTCACAGAATTATTTTTGTTTACACATTTACAAATATGATTCTTTAAAAAGTGTTCTCTTAATTTCTGCAATTTTTTTATCATGCATGTCACACACTGTTGATTTAGGGGATGCAAGGTGCTGTGAGTGCTGTGAGTGTTTCTGTGGGTGTCTGTGTTTATGTCTTTGTGCTTTGGTTTGTGTCTATGAGTGTGTATGTTTTTTTTTTCTGTGGATGTCTGTAAGGGTGTGTGCATATGCCTTTGAACTTTTTCTATGGGTGTCTCTGCGAGGGTGTGTGTATGTTTGCCTCTGTGTATTTTCTCTGGATGCCTCTGTGAGGGTGGGTGTGTATATCTGTTTTCTGTGGATGTCTCTGTAAAGGTGTGTGTGTATGTATGTATGTCTGTGTTTTCTGTGGATGTCTCTGTGAGGGTGTGTGTATGTCTTTGTGTGTTTTCTATGGATGTCTCAGTGAGAGTGTGTGTGTGTATGTATGTCTTTCTGTGTTTTATGTGGTTGTCTCTCTGTGTGTGTATGTCTTTGTGTGTTTTCTGTGGGTGTCTGTGTGTGTGTGTGTGTATGTCTTTATGTGTTTTCTGAGGCTGTCTCTGTCGGTGTTTCCTTGGGTGTATGTGCAAGTTTGAGTTTGTGTGTGTCTATTGTCTGTTCCTTTTTAGGACATTTTGACCTTACTACTGATTATTCACATCTTCTACAGATTTTGAGACTAATGAGACCTTTACGGAAGTCACTAATTCACCATTTAACCTTTAAATTATTGTTTAGGCAGTTCAGGGCCCTTCCTTTCAGCCACTGCATGCTGTTGTCATCATTTAGTTGGCATCTTCCTTTACAAAAAGATAATCAGAACTCCATATTTTGTTTTCTAAATCTCCTTTTTTTACAAAACTGTAGTCTACCTCATTACTTGTCAGGTTAATGTAATCAAGTCCTGAGTGTCTGTTTGGGTGTCTGTGTCTGAGTGTGTTTGTGTGTTTCTTTGCTTGTCTGCTAGAGTGTCTCTATGTGAATCCTTATGTGTGAGTGTGTGTGTTTCAGTGTATGAGTGTGTCTGTGTATTTGTATGTTACTACCTTTACAACATTTCCAAGTTTAAATAGACACTTAAGAATAAAGTGCATATACGTTTTAGTCACCTGGTCAAAAATTGCACATGTCAAAGGGGGGGCCCTGATCAATGGTTAAGTCAGGGGCCCCAAAATTTCTAGTGGCGGCCCTGGGAACAGCCAATAGAATGCAAGCTCAATCTGATTGGCTGATTGGATCAGCCAATCATATTTTTCCTACCTTAATTCCGATTGGCTGATAGAATCTTATCAGCCAATCGGAATTGAAGGGACGCCATCTTGGATGATGTCCCTTAAAGGAACAGCCAATAGAATGCGAGCTCAATCTGATTGGCAAAGAAGATTGAAGATGCCGCTTGATAGAAGACTTCAGCCGGATGATGGACCTCTTCAGCCCCCGCTTGGATGAAGACTTCAGCCGGATGATGGACCTCTTCAGCCCCCGCTTGGATGAAGACTTCAGCTGGATGATGGACCTCTTCAGCCCCCGCTTGGATGAAGACATCGCCTGGATAGGATGAAGACTTCGGAGCCTCTTCAGGATGGATCGGTGATACCCGGCTTGGTGAAGATAAGGTAGGAAGATCTTCAGGGGCTTAGTGTTAGGTTTATTTAAGGGGGGTTTGGGTTAGATTAGGGGTATGTGGGTGGTGGGTTGTAATGTTGGGGGGGGTATTGTATGTTTTTTTTTACAGGCAGAAGAGCAGAATTCTTTGGGGCATGCCCCGCAAAAGGCGCTTATAAGGGCTGGTAAGGTAAAAGAGCTTTACAATTTTTATTTTAGAATAGGGTAGGGCATTTTTTTATTTTGGGGGGCTTTGTTATTTTATTAGGGGGCTTAGAGTAGGTGTAATTAGCTTAAAATTGTTGTAATATTTTTATAATATTTGTAAATTATTTTTTTATTTTTTGTAACTTAGTTCTTTTTTTATTATTTGTACTTTAGTTAGTGTATTTATTTGTATTTAATTGTAGATAATTGTAGATAGTTTAGTTAATTTATTTATTGATAGTGTAGTGTTAGGTTTAATTGTAACTTAGGTTAGGATTTATTTTACAGGTAATTTTTTATTTATTTTAACTAGGTAGCTATTAATTAGTTATTAACTATTTAATAGCTATTGTACCTGGTTAATATAAATACAAAGTTGATTGTAAAATAAATATTAATCCTAAAATAGCTACAATATAATTATTTGTTATATTGTAGCTATATTAGGGTTTATTTTACAGGTAAGTATTTAGCTTTAAATAGGAATAATTTATTTAATAAGATTAAATTTATTTTGTTAGAATAAAATTATATTTAACTTAGGGGGGTGTTACTGTTAGGGTTAGACTTAGCTTTAGGGGTTAATACAGTTATTAGAGTAGCGACAAGGTCTGGTCGGCAGATTAGGGGTTAATACTTGAAGTTAGGGAGGGCAGATTAGGGGTTAATACTATTTATTATAGGGTTATAGGGTTTTTGAGGCGGGAGTGAGGCGAATTAGTGGTTAATAACTTTATTATAGTAGCGGTGAGGTCCGGTCGGCAGATTAGGGGTTAATAATTGTAGAAAAGGTAGCGGCGACGTTGGGGGGGGCAGATTAGGGGTTAATAAATATTATGTAGGTGTCGGCGGTGTTAGGGGCAGCAGATTAGGGGTACATAGGGATAATGTAGGTTGCGGCGGTGTGCGGTCGGCAGATTAGGGGTTAAAAAAAAATTAATAGAGTGGCGGCAATGTGGGGGGACCTCGGTTTAGGAGTACATAGGTAGTTTATGGGAGTTAGTGTACTTTAGAGCACAGTAGTTAAGAGCTTTATGAACCGGCTTTAGCCCAGAAAACTCTTAACTCCTGGCTTTTCTCTGCGGCTGGAGTCTTGTCTTTAGAGCTCTAACGCTCACTTCAGCCAAGACTCTAAATACCGGCATTAGAAAGATCCCATTGAAAAGATAGGATACACAATTGGCGTAGGGGGATCTGCGGTATGGAAAAGTCGCGGCTGGAAAGTGAACGTTAGACCCTTTCCTGACTGACTCTAAATACCAGCGGCCGGACAAAACCAGCGTTAGGGCCCCCTAACGTTGGTTTTGACGGCTAACGCAGAACTCTAAATCTAGGCATTAGAATATAGCGCGTGTTCACATATTCCCTTATAGAAGTTAAATTAGTTAATGCAGAAAAAAAAGTGGAGAAAAAACACCCTACTCGCGTGCAAATCCAATCGCATATTGTCATGTGCGCTAACCCAACATGAAAATATAAATATTTCCCATTCCAATGTTCTTCACATAGATGTTCTATTTATTTATAAATAAATATTTCTACATATATCTGATGGTATTTTGGTACTTTATAGTTATAGATATATACAGATATATGTTTTTGTTTAAAATTGTATGTTTTATCTGACTCATGAAAGAAACATCTGGGGTGACAAAAGCTCTAGCAATTTTCACAATCTTAATAGCGCATTTGACCTCTCTGATGCTCTTGCAGATGGGTGAGACTTATGGACCTGTAAGTACGATTTATATGGGTTCACGACCTATGGTTATTCTGAATGGATACCAGGCAGTGAAGGAAGCTTTTGTTGACCGCGGGGACGATTTCCTTGACCGAGGGAAGATGCCTCTATTTGAACGAGTTTATAGAAATGGCAGTAAGTAATTCGTTTACTGTTCTTCCATGGAAGCTCTTCAAACAAAGGGTAATACATAGTAAAGACAAGAGACTGTCTACAATAAAGATTTCCAACAATTATAACAATTATGGAGGCCTCTTTCTCACTTTTCAATGTACCATATAAACTGAGAACTTTATTACATTTATAGTTACATACGATGATGAGTCTTCTCAATGTTTCTTGAACCTCTTCTTACACAAAAAACCCACCCCAGAGATTCTTCTTATTTTTATTGGCCAATAATTTTAGTTATCTGTATTTATCAATGTCAACCAGGAACCATCTTATAACCATATGTCAGAATTGCTCCTACTGTTTAAAGTGAATGTAAAGTTAGGCATTCAGGAAAACCGCTACGCATAGACTTTGTCTCACTAAACCTAGTCGCTGAGTTATTTGTTTTTAAAAACGATCTGATTTTCTGTTATATAGCATCTCATTTCTTAACCATTTCTTCGCAAACTCCTCCAAAGAGATACTTCCTGGTTTTTCCTTGTCTGACGAATAGAGCGATCCCACCCGCTCTATACGTAGCTCTGAAGCATGCTCCCGATAACAAATTTGTATTGCGCATGCTCTACTCTCCGCTCTCTCATCATACTACAAAGTGTTTTGCTATGAGGCCAATAGGGTATGCCCATCTCATGAACATGGATGTAGATTCCATCTGAAAAATCTCCTTTAACGCATGCTTAGACTAAACGTGTGATGTTTGTGGAAAGGGGCTGAACGCCCCGGGGGGGGGGGACATTGATTTGTGGATCGCAGAATCTTCATCTGTCAATCAAGTTAAGAATATGGTGGGTGGAAGAGCGGCGCTAATCTTGATAGCATTAAAAGGTACAATTTGGACCTCATAACCAAATACTGTAGTAAAGATTTGATGAATGAATTTCTGCCTAATTTTTATAAATTCTTGCCTATGACGTGACCAACTTCGGTCAACTTTACATTCACTTAAACAACATAAAATATCCATGTAGCAGCTGAGTTGCAAAGATGTCCACAATTCAGTAACGCCCTTTCAAATAACGTGTACCAGGCATGGAAAAGCTTCATGCATTTGTATAACATATATCTTTTTCAGGTTTAGGACTTGCTAATGGAATGGACTGGAAGCAGCTTCGACAGTTTAGCATTTTGACCCTCCGTGATTTTGGATTGGGGAAAAAGAGCCTTGAAGAGCCAATCCAGAAGGAGGCTCAGTATTTAGTAGAGCACTTCAGACGTCTTAACAGTAAGTTTAAAACTCACAAGAGAATATTAGTTTTCAGGTAGAAACAGGAGTTTTTTATACTTTATGGTGTAAAGTTATTAACATTTTCAGTAATTATACATTACAGCAGGGGCAGGCAATTATCGGCCCTCCAGATGTTATGGATTACATCTCCCATGATGCTTTGCCAGCCTTATGGCTGAAAGAGCATTATGGGAGATGTAGTCAATAACATCTGGAGGGCCGATAATTGCATTCCCCTGCATTACAGTGTCTTTGAGACTTTCTATCCTCTGCAGAAAGAATCTGAGAAGGTCAATATTGGAATTAATTTGACTCCATTAGAAGTGCCATCCACAGAACTTTTCCTATTTCAAACTTGATATCAGTGTATTTTTTTAAAGCACATTTTTATTTTAGTTCTAGTCATAGGGGAACATCCATCTACCTTCCAGTGGCTATGATGCCAAGCAAGGTAAAATGTCTACCCGGGTTTGGGACAAGCAAGCTGCTTTCACTGCTCACATTTTAACATTACACAAAAAAAAACTTGTGCATCCCTACCATTGCTCTCACGCAGGGTTTCTTACTATGGGCTAGATGACGCGTGGAACGGCATTTTGCGCTCACTCCTTAACTCCGCTAAAAGTAAACATTTTGCGCGTGTCAGGTAGTGTGCATATTACAAGTTGAAAGTGAAATGTTTTCACACACGCTCTAACCTGGATCGCGCAAAAAGCCAAATGTCGCGACCACATTAACATATTCCACCATAGACTTCAATGGAGTGTGAAAAAAGGAAAAAAAAACTAACACCCAACAAGTAGTGCAAACACGATCGTGTTTCCTCAAATGAGAATATGTTGCATTTATTCTTATATATATATATATCCTACATGTGCATCTGCACTCACAATACAGTTAGGTCATCAACCAGGGTGCAAAGTCAGTAGTAGTCACAGTCTATTTCAATAAAGGACTGCACTCGCTGGATTTAGATATAAAAATTATTTATTACGGTAACGTTTCGAAGTACGCAGACCCCTGCGTACCTCGAAACGTTACTGCAATAAATAATTAATTTGATATCTAAATCCAGCGAGTGCAGTCCTTGATTGAAATATATATGACTTTTTTTCTATATATCTATATATATAATTATATATATATATATATATATATATATATATATATATATATATATATATATATATATATAAATCCCACAAGTATCTGCACTCTCACTGCCAGGTACTCAACGACCAGGGTGCTTAGTCAGGATTAAATTTCAATAGTAAAACATATAGGCCTCTAGTTATCAACGTGTCTACTTACCTGCCTTCGCCGGCCCAATACGCCCGCCTACCATCGCCGCCGCAGACCTGAATATGCTCGCCAAAGTTATCAAAAAAGCTGTCAAAAAGCCGCGCACCAAGTACGGGGCGATGAGCAGCGGACTGTGATAGTTATCACTCATCCGATCTCGCTGCTCTTCGGCTGTCACTAAGCACCCACACTAAACTACACTGTTCTACCCCCTATACTGGCGCCCCCGGAGCCCCCCGCAACTAAATAAAGTTATTAACCCCTAAACCACCGCTCCTAGACCCCGCCGCAACTATAAAAAATGTATTAACCCCTAAACCGCCACTCCCTGAGCCCACCGCCACTCTAATAAACGGATTAACCCCTAATCCGCTGCTCCCGGACCCCGCCGCCACCTACATAATACCTATTAACCCCTATCCTGCCCCCCCTATACCGCTGCCACCTATAATAAATTTATTAACCCCTATCCTGCCGATCCCGTACCTCACCACAACTAAATAAACTGCTTAACCCCTACACAGGCCGCTCCCGGACCCCGCCGCAACCTATATTAAACTTATTAACCCCTAATCTGCCCCCCCCTACGCCGTCGCCACCTATAAAAAATGTATTAACCCCTATCATGCCCCCCCTATACCGCCGCAACCTATAATAAAATTATTAACCCCTAATCCTAAGTCTAACCCTAACCCTAACACCCCCCTAACTTAAATATTAATTAAATAAATATCACTCTTATTAAATTAGTTATTCCTATTTAAAACTAAATACTTACCTATAAACTAAACCCTAAGATAGCTACAATGTAATTAATGATTACATTGTAGCTATCTTAGGATTTATATTTATTTTACAGGTAACTTTGTATTTATTTTAACTAGGTAGAATAGTTATTAAATAGTTATTAACTATTTAATAACTACCTAGCTTAAAGAAATACAAAATTACCTGTAAAATAAATCCTAACCTAAGTCTTCCATCCAATAGAAGTCTTCATCCAGGCGGGGTCTTCAATCTTCATCCATCCGGAGCGGAGCGGAGCCATCTTCAAAGCAGCCGACGCGGAGCCATCTTAATCCACCGTCGCTGATCCAATCAGCCAATCAGATTGAGCTTGCATTCTATTGGCTGATCCGATCAGATTTTTCCTACCTTAATTCTGATTGGCTGATAGAATCCTATCAGCCAATCGGAATTCGAGGGACGCCATCTTGGATGACGTCACTTAAAGGAATATTCATTCGGCGAGTAGGCGTCGGTGGATGAAAATGGCTCCGCGTCGGCTGCTTTGAAGATGGCTCCGATCTGCTCCGGATGGATGAAGATTGAAGACCCCGTCTGGATGAAGACTTCTATCGGATGGAAGACCTCTTCAGCACCCCTTGGATGAAGATTTTGGCCACTGCGGATGTCCTCTTCTGTTCCATCGGTGGTCAGCTGGCTGAAGACGGCTAAAGGTAGGATGATCTTCAGGGGGGTAGTGTTAGGTTTTTTTAAGGGGGGATTGTGTGGGTTAGAGTAGGGGTATGTGGGTGGTGGGTTTTAATGTTGGGAGGGTTGTATTTTTTTTAACATGCAAAAGAGCTGATTTCTTTGGGGCATGCCCCGCAAAAGGCCCTTTTAAGGGCTGGTAAGGTAATAGAGCTGTTAACTTTCGTAATTTAGAATAGGGTAGGGCATTATTTTATTTTGGGGGGCTTTGTTATTTTATTAGGGGGCTTAGATTATGTGTAATTAGCTTAAAAATCTTGTAATATTTTTTTTATTTTTTGTAACTTAGTTTTTTTATTTTTTGTACTTTAGTTAGTTTATTTAATTGTATTTAATTGTAGGTATTTGTAGTTAATTAATTTAATTTATTTAATGATAGTGTAGTGTTAGGTTTAATTGTAACTTAGGTTGGGATTTATTTTACAGGTAATTTTGTATTTCTTTTAGCTAGGTAGTTATTAAATAGTTAATAACTATTTAATAACTATTCTACCTAGTTAAAATAGATACAAAGTTACCTGTAAAATAAATATAAATCCTAAAATAGCTACAATGTAATTATTAATTACATTGTAGCTATCTAAGGCCTAGATTTGGAGTTCAGCGGTAAAAGGGCTGTTAACGCTCCGCGGGCTTTTTTCTGGCCGCACCATAAAATTAACTCTGGTATCGAGAGTTTAATCAAATGCTGCGTTAGGCTCCAAAAAAGGAGCGTAGAGCATTTTTACCGCAAATGCAACTCTCGATACCAGAGTTGCTTACGGACGCGGCCGGCCTCAAAAACGTGCTCGTGCACGATTCTCCCATAGGAAACAATGGGGCTGTTTGAGCTGAAAAAAAACCTAACACCTGCAAAAAAGCAGCGTTCATCTCCTAACGCAGCCCCATTGTTTCCTATGGGGAAACACTTCCTACGTCTGCACCTAACACTCTAACATGTACCCCGAGTCTAAACACCCCTAACCTTACACTTATTAACCCCTAATCTGCCGACCCCGCTATCGCTGACCCCTGCATATTTTTTTTAACCCCTAATCTGCCGCTCCGTAAACCGCCGCAACCTACGTTATCCCTATGTACCCCTAATCTGCTGCCCTAACATCGCCGACCCCTATATTATATTTATTAACCCCTAATCTGCCCCCCACAACGTCGCCGACACCTGCCTACACTTATTAACCCCTAATCTGCCGAGCGGACCTGAGCGCTACTATAATAAAGTTATTAACCCCTAATCCGCCTCACTAACCCTATCATAAATAGTATTAACCCCTAATCTGCCCTCCCTAACATCGCCGACACCTACCTTCAATTATTAACCCCTAATCTTCCGATCGGAGCTCACCGCTATTCTAATAAATGTATTAACCCCTAAAGCTAATTCTAACCCTAACACCCCCCTAAGTTAAATATAATTTTATTCTAACTAAATAAATTAACTCTTATTAAATAAATGATTCCTATTTAAAGCTAAATACTTACCTGTAAAATAAATCCTAATATAGCTACAATATAAATTATAATTATATTATAGCTATTTTAGGATTAATATTTATTTTACAGGCAACTTTGTAATTATTTTAACCAGGTACAATAGCTATTAAATAGTTAAGAACTATTTAATAGTTACCTAGTTAAAATAATAACAAATTTACCTGTAAAATAAATCCTAACCTAAGATATAATTAAACCTAACACTACCCTATCAATAAAATAATTAAATAAACTACCTACAATTACCTACAATTAACCTAACACTACACTATCAATAAATTAATTAAACACAATTCCTACAAATAAATACAATTAAATAAACTAGCTAAAGTACAAAAAATAAAAAAGAACTAAGTTACAGAAAATAAAAAAATATTTACAAACATAAGAAAAATATTACAACAATTTTAAACTAATTACACCTACTCTAAGCCCCCTAATAAAATAACAAAGCCCCCCAAAATAAAAAATTCCCTACCCTATTCTAAATTAAAAAAGTTACAAGCTATTTTACCTTACCAGCCCTGAACAGGGCCCTTTGCGGGGCATGCCCCAAGAAGTTCAGCTCTTTTGCCTGTAAAAAAAAACATACAATACACCCCCCCAACATTACAACCCACCACCCACATACCCCTAATCTAACCCAAACCCCCCTTAAATAAACCTAACACTAATCCCCTGAAGATCTTCCTACCTTGTCTTCACCATCCAGGTATCACCGATCCGTCCTGGCTCCAAGATCTTCATCCAACCCAAGCGGGGGTTGGCGATCCATAATCCGGTGCTGAAGAGGTCCAGAAGAGGCTCCAAAGTCTTCCTCCTATCCGGCAAGAAGAGGACATCCGGACCGGCAAACATCTTCTCCAAGCGGCATCTTCGATCTTCTTCCATCCGGAGCGAAGCGGCAGGATCCTGAAGACCTCCAGCGCGGAACATCCATCCGGACCGACGACTGAACGACGAATGACTGTTCCTTTAAGGGAAGTCATCCAAGATGGCGTCCCTCGAATTCCGATTGGCTGATAGGATTCTATCAGCCAATCGGAATTAAGGTAGGAATTTTCTGATTGGCTGATGGAATCAGCCAATCAGAATCTAGTTCAATCCGATTGGCCGATCCAATCAGCCAATCAGATTGAGCTCGCATTCTATTGGCTGATCGGAACAGCCAATAGAATGCGAGCTCAATCTGATTGGCTGATTGGATCAGCCAATCGGATTGAACTTGATTCTGATTGGCTGATTCCATCAGCCAATCAGAAAATTCCTACCTTAATTCCGATTGGCTGATAGAATCCTATCAGCCAATCGGAATTCGAGGGACGCCATCTTGGATGACGTCCCTTAAAGGAACAGTCATTCGTCGTTCAGTCGTCGGTCCGGATGGATGTTCCGCGCTGGAGGTCTTCAGGATCCTGCCGCTTCGCTCCGGATGGAAGAAGATCGAAGATGCCGCTTGGAGAAGATGTTTGCCGGTCCGGATGTCCTCTTCTTGCCGGATAGGAGGAAGACTTTGGAGCCTCTTCTGGACCTCTTCAGCACCGGATTATGGATCGCCAACCCCCGCTTGGGTTGGATGAAGATCTTGGAGCCAGGACGGATCAGTGATACCTGGATGGTGAAGACAAGGTAGGAAGATCTTCAGGGGATTAGTGTTAGGTTTATTTAAGGGGGGTTTGGGTTAGATTAGGGGTATGTGGGTGGTGGGTTGTAATGTTGGGGGGGGGGTATTGTATGTTTTTTTTTACAGGCAAAAGAGCTGAACTTCTTGGGGCATGCCCCGCAAAGGGCCCTGTTCAGGGCTGGTAAGGTAAAAGAGCTTGTAACTTTTTTAATTTAGAATAGGGTAGGGAATTTTTTATTTTGGGGGGCTTTGTTATTTTATTAGGGGGCTTAGAGTAGGTGTAATTAGTTTAAAATTGTTGTAATATTTTTCTTATGTTTGTAAATATTTTTTTATTTTCTGTAACTTAGTTCTTTTTTATTTTTTGTACTTTAGCTAGTTTATTTAATTGTATTTATTTGTAGGAATTGTGTTTAATTAATTTATTGATAGTGTAGTGTTAGGTTAATTGTAGGTAATTGTAGGTAGTTTATTTAATTATTTTATTGATAGGGTAGTGTTAGGTTTAATTATATCTTAGGTTAGGATTTATTTTACAGGTAAATTTGTTATTATTTTAACTAGGTAACTATTAAATAGTTCTTAACTATTTAATAGCTATTGTACCTGGTTAAAATAATTACAAAGTTGCCTGTAAAATAAATATTAATCCTAAAATAGCTATAATATAATTATAATTTATATTGTAGCTATATTAGGGTTTATTTTACAGGTAAGTATTTAGCTTTAAATAGGAATCATTTATTTAATAAGAGTTAATTTATTTCGTTAGATGTAAATTATATTTAACTTAGGGGGGTGTTAGTGTTAGGGTTAGACTTAGCTTTAGGGGTTAATCCATTTATTAGAATAGCGGTGAGCTCCGATCGGAAGATTAGGGGTTAATAATTGAAGGTAGGTGTCGGCGATGTTAGGGAGGGCAGATTAGGGGTTAATACTATTTATGATAGGGTTAGTGAGGCGGATTAGGGGTTAATAACTTTATTATAGTAGCGCTCAGGTCCGCTCGGCAGATTAGGAGTTAATAAGTGTAGGCAGGTGTCGGCGACGTTGTGGGGGGCAGATTAGGGGTTAATAAATATAATATAGGGGTCGGCGGTGTTAGGGGTAGCAGATTAGGGGTACATAGGGATAACGTAGGTGGCGGCGCTTTGCGGTCGGAAGATTAGGGGTTAATTATTTTAAGTAGCTGGCGGCGATGTTGTGGGGGGCAGGTTAGGGGTTAATAAATATAATACAGGGGTCGGCGGGGTTAGGGGCAGCAGATTAGGGGTACATAAATATAACGTAGGTGGCGGTCGGCAGATTAGGGGTTAAAAATTTGAATCGAGTGTCGGCGATGTGGGGGGGCCTCGGTTTAGGGGTACATAGGTAGTTTATGGGTGTTAGTGTACTTTAGGGTACAGTAGTTAAGAGCTTTATGAACCGGCGTTAGCCAGAAAGCTCTTAACTCCTGCTTTTTTCAGGCGGCTGGAATCTTGTCGTTAGAGCTCTAACGCTCACTTCAGAAACGACTCTAAATACCAGCGTTAGAAAGATCCCATTGAAAAGATA
Organism: Bombina bombina; assembly: GCF_027579735.1. NCBI lineage: Eukaryota > Metazoa > Chordata > Amphibia > Anura > Bombinatoridae > Bombina > Bombina bombina. Next base: position 503,479,019 of record NC_069505.1, read on the forward strand.
GGCTACGCAAATGGCGTAGGGGGATCTGCGGTATGGAAAAGTCGCGGCTGAAAAGTGAGCGTTAGACCCTTTAATCACTGACTCCAAATACCAGCGGGCGGCCAAAACCAGCGTTAGGAGCCTCTAACGCTGGTTTTGACGGCTACCGCCGAACTCCAAATCTAGGCCTAAGGGTTTATTTTACAGGTAAGTATTTAGTTTTAAATAGGAATAATTTAGTTAATTATAGTGTAGTGTTAGGTGTAATTGTAACTTAGGTTAGTTTTTATTTTACAGGTAAATATGTCTTTATTTTAACTATTAACTATTAACTTTTTAACTATTTAATAGCTATTGTACCTAGTTAAAATAAATTTAAATTTGCCTGTAAAAATAAAAATAAATCCTAAAATAGCTACAATATAATTATTAGTAATATTGTAGCTATATTAGGGTTTATTTTATAGGTAAGTATTTAGTTTTAAATAGGATTAATTTAGTTAAAAAGAGTAATTTTATTTAGATTTATTAAAATAATATTTAAGTTAGGGGGGTGTTAGGGTTAGACTTAGGTTTAGGGGTTAATAAGTTTAATATAGATGGCGGTGGTATAGCAGGATAGGGGTTAATAAATTTATTATAGGTGTCGATGGTGTAGGGGGGTCAGAATAGGGGTTAATAAGTTTAATATAGGTGGCGGCGGGGTCCGGGAGCGGCGGTTTAGGGGTTAAACAATTTATTTAGTTGCGGAAGGGTACGGGATCGGCAAGATAGGGGTTAATACATTTATTATAGGTGGCGGCGGTATAGGGGGGCAGGATAGGGGTTAATAGGTATTATGTAGGTGGCGGAGGGGTACAGGAGCGGCGGTTTAGGGGTTAATAAGTTTATTAGAGTGGCGGTGGGCTCCGGGAGCAGCTGTTTAGGGGTTAACATGTTTATTATAGTTGTGGCGGGCTCCGGGAGCGGCGGTTTAGGGGGTAATACATTTATTTAGTTGCGGCAGTGTAGCGGGGGGGCAGATTAGGGGTTTTTAGACTCGGGGTACATGTTAGGTGCAGATGTTTCCCATAGGAATCAATGGGATGTCTGGCAGCAGCGAACATGAGCTTTCGCTATGTTCAGACTCCCATTGATTCCTATGGGATCCGCCGCCTCCAGGGCGGTGGATTGAAAACCAGGTACGCTGGGCCGGAAAAGTGCCGAGCGTACCTGGTAGCCATTTGATAACTAGCAAAAGTAGTCAGATTGTTCCGAACTTGCATTCGGAACATCTGGAGTGACGTAAGAATCGATCTGTGTCGGACTGAGTCTGGCGGATCGAAGCTTACATCACAAAATTCTACTTTTGCCGGGCAGCAGGGCTTGCTAACTTAAGCGAATCAGCCTCGCCACAAATACGCTGCACAATTCCAGCGTATTTGAGGTTGACGGCTTGATAACTAGAGGCCATTGACTGCACTCACTGGATACAAATCCAGTGAGTGCAGTCTATATATACAATATATATATACACAGTTGTATGCAAAAATTAGGCACCCCTGACAATTTCCATTTTTCTCATTTATAAATAATTGGGTGTTTGGATCAGTAATTTCATTTTGATCTATCAAATAACTGAAGGACACAGTAATATTTCAGTACTGAAATGAGGCTTATTGGATTAACAGAAAATGTGAAATATGCATCAAAACGAAATTAGACAGGTGCATAAATTTGGGCACCCCAACAGAAAAATTGCATCAGTATTTAGCCTCCTTTAGCAGAAATAACAGCCTTTAGATGCATCCTATAGCCTGTAATGAGTGTCTGGATTCTGGATGAAGGTATTTTGGACCATTCCTCCTTGCAAAATATCTCCAGTTCAGTTAGGATTGATGTTCCTCTGCATAAATTCCAGAGTAGATTTTGAGCAGTGTTTTGGGTTGTTGTTTTGTTGAAATATCTAGCCCAGGCATTACTTCAACTTTGTGACTGACTCCTCAACATTATTCCCAAGTATCTGCTGATATTGAGTGGAATCCATGCGACCCTCAACTTTAACAAGATTCACAGTACCGGCACTGGCCACACAGCCCCACAGCATGATGGAACATCCACCAAATTTTACTGTGGGTAGCAAGTGTTTTTCTTGGAACGCTGTGTTCTTTTGCCGCCATGCATTAAGCCCCTTGTTAGGACCAAATAACTCAATCTTTGTTTCATCAGTCCACAGCACTTTCTTCTAAAATGAAGCTGGCTTGTCCAAATGTGCATTTGCATACCTCAAGCGACTCTGTGGTGTGTGTGCAGAAAAGGCTTCTTCTGCATCACTCTCCCATACAGCTTCTCCTTGTGAAAAGTGTGCTAAATTGTTGAACTATGCACAGTGACACCATCGCAGCAAGATCATGTTGTAGGTCTTTGGAGGTGGTCTGTGGGCTGTTTTTGACTGTTCTCACCATCCTTTGCCTCTCCGATATTTTACTTGGCCTGCCACTTCTGGCCTTAACAACAACTGTGCCTGTGGTCTTCCATTTCCTCACTATGTTCCTCACAGTGGACACTGACAGCTTAAATCTCTGCGATAGCTTTTTGTAGCCTTCCCCTAAACCATAATGTTGAGCAATCTTTGTTTTCAAGTCATTTGAGAGTTGTTTTGAGGCCCCCATGTTGCCACACTTCAGAGGAGAGTCAAAGAGAACAACAACTTGCAATTGGTCACCTTAAATACCTTTTCTCATGATTAGATGCACCTGTCTATAAAGTTCAAGGCTTAATGGGCTCACCAAACCCAATTAATCAGTGCTAGGTAGTTACAGGTATTCAAATCAACAAAATGACAAGGGTGCCCAAATGTATGCACCTGTCTAATTTCGTTATGATGCATATGGCACATTTTCTGTTAATCCAATAAACCTAATTTCCCTACTGAAATATTACTGTGTCCTTCAGTTATTTGATAGAGCAAAATGAAATTGCTGATCCAAACACCCAATTATTTATAAATGAAAATCATAGAAATTGTCAGATTTGCCTAAACTTTTGCATACAACTGTATATAGAAATCCAAGTAGATCAACACTCACCATCACCTCCAACAACTGTGTGCTCTGTCAAAATCATAACAAGATGAACCGGTATGCTGAACTGGACTCGACAAAGATCCCAACTGCACAACACATATGTAGGCACCACAGCTTGTTCCAACCACCTTTATTGTGTCAAGTCATAACACATAACGTTTTGGCCCCTCACAGAGGCCTTGGTCACATGAATAATATTCCACACAGCATATAACAACACACCCCTACACTAGTGCCTAATATACCCACAGGGGATGACCTGAAATTCTGCATATGACTGCGTGACTCATCGCATCAATCCATATAGAAAACACATGCGTTATGGACGTCATCAGAACGAGTCCGTTATCATGGTGATCGCCGAACACAAAGCCAGCAGTTGTGCACGATACAACGTAACAGCTAGTCGCCTACACATGGCGTTTCATCAGCTGGTGTAATTTATGTTATTGAGATCACCATGGTAATATATGCAGTATCAGGGATCCACCTGTCAGAAAAAAACATTAGCGTATGCTAGTAAGAAAGAAACACAAAAAAAGGAGAATGTTGCTAATAGCAACCAAATTTTTAACCCAAAGTTAAATTGCCTACAATTTAAACTCATGTTTCATCTGATCGGCATATATTTCACATATTACTCCTAATGTGATTTCTTATTAGACCTAGCTTAATTTTTAAAAACAAGACAAGAGCAAACCACAATGTGCACCAAGGATATGGTAAAAACATATATTTGAAGAAAGGAGACCAACAGTCCTTATTTGTGGAAGCAACTATACTTGATCATAGTGTTGAGACCATTAGTTGAAATAGTTCCCAGCCTATGGCCTCTAGTTATCAAGCCGTCAACCTCAAATATGCTGGAATTCCGCAGCGTATTTGTGGCGAGGCTGATTCGCCTTAGTTATCAAGCCCTTTAGACCGGCAAAAGTAGAATTTAGTGACGTAAGCTTCGATCCGCCGGACTCAGTCCGACACAGATCGATTCTTACGTCACTCCAGATGTTCCGCACACAAGTTCGCCACTATCTGACTACTTTTGCTATAGAATGCGAGCTCAATCTGATTGGCTGATTGGATCAGCCAATCGGATTGAACTTCAATCTGATTGGCTGATTCAATCAGCCAATCAGATTTGTCCTACCTTAATTCCGATTGGCTGATAGAATCATATCAGCCAATCGGAATTGAAGGGACGCCATCTTGGATGACGTCCCTTAAAGGAACCTTCATTCGTCGTTAGTCGTCGGGAAGAAGAGGATGGCTCCGAGTCGGCTGGTCTGAAGATGGCTCCGCTCGACTCCGGATGGATGAAGATTGAAGACGCCGCTTGGATAAAGACTTCAATCGGATGGAAGACCTCTTCAGTGCCCCTTGGATGATGACTTCTGCCACTTCGGATCTCTTCTTCGGTTCTATCGGTGGGTCGGCTGGCTGAAGACGGCTAAAGGTAGGATGATCTTCAGGGGGGTAGTGTTAGTTTTATTTAAGGGGGGTTTGGGTTAGAGTAGGGGTATGTGGGTGGTGGGTTTTAATGTTGGGGGGGGGGTGTATTTTATTTTTACAGGCAAAAGAGCTGTTTTATTTGGGGCATGCCCCGCAAAAGGCCCTTTTAAGGGCTGGTAAGGTAATAGAGCTGGTAACTTTTTAATGTGGAATAGGGTAGGGCATTTTTTTATTTTGGGGGGCTTTGTTATTTTATTAGGGGGCTTAGATTAGTTGTAAGTAGCTTAAAATTGTTGTAATATTTTTGAAATGTTTGTAACTTATTTTTTTTATTTTTTGTAACTTAGCTTTTTTTATTTTTTGTACTTTAGTTAGTTTATTTAATTGTATTTAATTGTAGTTATGTGTAGGTAATTTATTTAATTAATTTAATGATAGTGTAGTGTTAGGTTTAATTGTAACTTAGGTTAGGATTTATTTTACAAGTAATTTTGTATTTCTTTTAGCTAGGTAGTTATTAAATAGTTAATAACTATTTAATAACTATTCTAACTAGCTAAAATAAATACAAAGTTACCTGTAAAATAAATATAAATCCTAAAATAGCTACAATGTAATTATTAATTACATTGTAGCTATCTTAGGGTTTATTTTACAGGTAAGTATTTAGTTTTAAATAGGAATAATTTATTAAAGTATAGTGTAGTGTTAGGTGTAATTGTAACTTAGGTTAGTTTTTATTTTACAGGTAAATTTCTCTTTATTTTAACTAGATAGCTATTAAATAGTTAATATCTATTTAATAGCTATTGTACCTAGATAAAATAAATTGAAAGTTGCCTGTAAAATAAAAATAAATCCTAAGATAGCTACAATAAATTTATTATTTATATTGTAGCTATATTAGGGTTTATTTTAAAGGTAAGTATTTAGTTTTAAATAGGAATAATTAATTTAATAAGAGTTCAATTTATTTAGATGAATTTAATTAATATTTAAGTTAGGGGGGTGTTAGGGTTAGTGTTAGAATTAGGTTTAGGGGTTAATAATTTTATTACAGTGGCGGCGGTGTAGGGGGGGCAGGATAGGGGTTAATAAATTTATTATAGGTGGCGACAGTGTAGGGGGGGCAGATTAGGGGTTAATAAGTTTAATATAGGTTGCGGCGGGGTCTGGGAGCGGCGGTTTAAGGGTTAAACTATTTATTTAGGCGCGGCGGGGTCCGGGATACGCAGGATAGGGGTTAATAACTTTATTATAGGTGGCGGCGGTATAGGGGGGGCAGGATAGGGGTTACTAGGTATAATGTAGGTGGCGGCGGTGTCCGGGAGCGGCGGTTTAGGGGTTAATACATTTATAAGAATTGCGGCGGGGTCTAGGAGCGGCGGTTTAGGGGTTACTAACTTTATTTAGTTGCGGGGGGCTCCGGGGGCACCGGTATAGGGGTTAGAACAGTGTAGTTAGTGTTTGTGCTTAGTGACAGGTTGTCAATAAAGCTGTCAAAAAGCCAAAGAGCAGCAAGATCGGATGAGTGATAACTATCACAGTCCGCTGCTCATCGCCCCGTACTTGGTGCGCGGCTTTTTGACAGCTTTTTTGATAACTTTGGCGAACGTATTCAGGTCCGCGGCGGCGATGGTAGGCAAGCTTAGGCGGGCGTATTGGGCCGGCGAAGGCAGGTAAAGTAGACGCGTTGATAACTAGAGGCCTATGTATCCACCTCTATTCCAACCTCAATAGTGCCTTGGCTCGATCACCACCACATCTTATTTTACTTTTACATTAAAGGGAAAGTCTACTTAACAATTTTTATTTTAAAACATAGATCTCTTTATTACCCATTCCCCAGTTTTGCATAACCAACACGGTTATAGAAATATACTTTTTACCTCTGTGATTACCTTGTATCTAAGCCTCTGTAGACAGCCCCCTTATCTCAAATCTCTTGACAGACTTGCTTTTTATCTAATCAGTGTTGACTCATAATTAACTCCATGGGAATGAGCACAATGTTATCTATATAGAATACATGAACTAGCACTGTCTGGTTGTGAAAAACTGTCAAAATGCACTGAGATAAGAGGCAGCCTTCAAGGGCTTATAAATTAGCATATGAGCCTACCTAGGTTTAGCTTTCAACAAAGAATACCAAGACAACAAAGCAAATTTGATCAAAGTAAATTGGAAAGTTGTTTAAAATTGCATGCCCTATCTGAATCATAAAAGTTAAAATTTTGACTACACTGTCCCTTTAAGTTTCATAAACATTTATATTTATCATTTTTTTCCTGCAGAAGAACCAGTTGATCCCAGCAGTACAATGATCTGTGCTTCATCCAATATCATTGCGTCACTCCTCATGGGAAAACGTTATAAATACAGTGATAAGAAATGGATTCAGATTCTAAACAATGTGCATGAAGCATTTCATTTAGTCTGCTCCTTATGGGGCCAGGTGAGATTGACTTTTGTGAAAATCTTTAGTGTTAAAGTAGCAGAAATGTAGTTAAATATGTCTATGTGACATCACTTCTCCTGTTGCTGCTCCTCTCCATGAAATGTCTTCAAATAATCTTTTAAAGGGACATAATACTCCTATGCTAAATCACTTGAAAGTGATGCAGCATAACTGTAAAAAGCTGACAAGAACATATCAACTGAACATCTCTATGTAAAAAAGGAAGATATTTTACCTTTAAAATTTCTTCAGCTCACCAGAGTAAGTGCAGTGTAAACAGTTTTATTTCAAATGCTGTCCAGCTGCAAGCTGAAAAAAAACAATAGCCAATCAACATCAGCAGTGCTGAGGTCATGCTTTGCTTTGCTGTGATCTAATGAGATTTCAATGAAATTCTGTGATTTCAGTGAAATCTCATGAGAACAAAGCAAACCATTACCTCAGCACTGCTGATGCTGATTTTTTTTTTTTTTTTCAGAACTAAGCTGAAGAAATTGTGAGGTTAAAATATCTCTCTTTTTTACATATAGTAGTTCAGAACTCCAGGTGATATTTTCATGTAAACTTTTTACAGTTATGCTGCAGCACTTTCAAGTTATTTAGCATATGAGTATTATGTCCCTTTAAACAAAATATGGAAATAACATGACTGTGCCTTGACATGCCAGATGCAGACTCCCTTGCAAGTCATGGGACAAGTATCCTCACTGGCTGCTTAAAATCTCTTTACAGTGGGGTGTGAGGTAAACATCTTCCTTTTTTACATAAAGATGTTCAGGTGATATTTTCTAGTCAGCTTTTTACAGCTATGCTGCATCAGTTTCAAGTGCTTCAACAATTTAGTATCATGTCCCTTTCATTTTTGTATATTTTATCCAATTACATTCTCTAAAAGCTCTTTCTACTATATATAACTTCTCCCTTTAGTTTAAATTGAAAGTTTAATTTGGACTTTACTATCCCTTTAATTAAAGGGACAGTCTAGTCAAAATTAAACTTTCATGATTCAGATAGGGCATGTCATTTTAAACAACTTTCCAATTTACTTTTATCTTGAAATTTGCTTTGTTTTCTTGCTATTCTTTGTTGAAAGCTAAACCTAGGTAGGCTCATATGCTAATTTTTAACCCCTTGAAGGCCACCTTTTGGGGTCCATTTATCATTGTGCGGATGGACATGATCCACTATAGCGAACCATGTCCGCCGCACATCAATAAATGTCGGCATTTATCATTGCACCAGCAGTTCTTGTGAACTGCTGTTGCAATACCGCCCCCTGCAGATTCCAATCAGCCCGATCGTACATAATCGGGGGATTGCTATACGCCACCTCAGAGGCGGTGTATGAGTTTAGGAGCAGCAGTCTTAAGACCGCTGCTTCTTAACTCCTGTTTCCGGCGAGCCTGAAGGATCGCGTGGAAACAAGGGGAACAGGGGCCATTCAGCCATTGTTAAATAGACCCCATTATCTTAATACATTTGTCAGTTTTTCACAGCTAGAGGGCGCTAGTTCATGTGTACCATATAGATAACATTGTGCTCACGGCTGTGGAGTTACTTATGAGAGGGCTCTGATTTGCTGAAATGCAAGTCTGTCAAAAGAACTGAGATAAGGAGCCACTCCCTATAAACCTTTTAACATCTACATATAACTGATTTCTATCATTCATATAACTGTAACTTCACTTGGGCTAGATTTAGCAAAATGTGAATGGCCATATCAGTTTTAGGCTCACTAAGCAAGCTTGCAACCATAATGTACTGTGTAAAGCAAACATTTAAACTGCTGCTTCCTAAAACCTCTTCACAACCTCAGATGGCAGATTAAAATCCCCCTGGACTAACTGGAGTGTGATTGCCAAGTTCTGCTCTCAACTGATTGGCTGAGAGCAAGGAGGTAACATATCAGGAGTGTCCATTCGTGCAATGATACATAAAGGCAGTAAACGCTGTACGGACAGGTTCACTACCTGAGAACCTTGTCTGTCCAGAGAATAATAAAAAAATCTTACTAAAACTCCTCCAAATGTTTAATGAGGCTACTTTTTACTCCATACTGATTCTTTACCTTCTCTTACAGATGTATGATGTTTTACCAACGTTGATGCGTGTAATGCCTGGACCACATAACAACATTTTCCCCCTGTTCCAAGAACTCATGGATGTTATTGAGGAACAAATAAAATCTAACCTTGCCACATTGGACCCAAACTGTCCTCGGGATTATATTGATTGTTTTCTCATCAGAATGAAACAGGTAAGGATTAATGTGAGAGTGAGCGGGAAAAATAATTAACTAGTTTTGATTGTGAATGCTAAAATGGAGCCAAAAAGTATTATTTATTAGCTGTACTTATAGGGGCATATTTATCAATGTTCGAGCAGACATGATACAAAGTAGCGTATTGTGTCCAACGCACATTGATAAATGCCAACATAGTATGCTGTGAACTGCTGGTGCAATGCCGCCCCCTGCAGATTCGCGGCCGCTAGCAGGGGGTGTCATTCAACCCGATCGTATTCGATCGGGTTGATTTCTGTCCGCGGCCTCAGAGAAGGCAGACAAGTTATGAAGCAGCAGTCTTTAGATGGGCGCGCCGGAAACAAGGGGCATCAAGCTCCATACGTAGCTTGATAAATATGCCCCATAGTATCATATTTGCTGTAGGTTTATATACTCCCTCATTATGTTATTGGGCTTCATGTATTAAGCAGCCTTTGCTGCTTTGGAGGCCAATCATAAGACCGCTGTTCCTTAACCTGTCCGCCACCTTTTAGATGGCAGATTGAAATCATCCCGATGCGATACGATTGGGATGATTGACAGTTGATTCGCCACCAGTGAGCAGCATTGCACAAACATTTCACCAGAAATACTTGTGCAATGATAAATGTGGACAACGTATACTGTTTATGTTCAGTGATGTCCTCTCAACAAATGATAAATCAATCCCACTGTGTTTACAAGAGTAAAAAATTGTCAGGTGCTAAGCATAACCTTACTCCCATTTTCCTTTAACATTCAGTAATATGGTATTTTTAAAAAGAAAATTAGGGGCATATTTATCAAGCTCCGAATGGAGGTTGATGCCCCGTGTTTCTGGCGAGCCTGCAGACTCGCCAGAAACACCAGTTATGAAGCAGCGGTCACAAAGACTGCTGCTCCATAACCTGTCCGCCTGCTCTGAGCAGGCGGACAGACATCGCTGCAATTCAACCCGATCGAGTACGATCGGGTTGACTTACACCCCCCTGCTGGCGGCCTATTGGGGGCGGCTCTTGTGAGCTGCTGGTGCAATGCTGAATACGGCGAGCGTATTGCTCGCCGTATTCAGCGATGTCTGTCGGACCTGATCCGCACAGACCTTGATAAATAGAGGCCAAATATCTTATAAACTATTTAATATAAATCTATGTTAGACCATGATGTTTAGTAAATATATTTTTCTGTATAGTTTTAACAAAATCATATATATATATTTATGTATTTTATTATTTTCTTTATAATTTTAATACATTAACAAAATATTTCAGTAATTAATATATTTTAAATTTATTCTCAGATGTTTTTATTATTTTATGGCTATAACTCAGGAGATTCCAAATTGAAATGATCTAAATTGATTTTAGGTCTTTAGAATAATTGATACCTTAGCATTTACTGATTTATTGATTTACTGAATTACTTTATATCGCCTCCCTGAAGAATAGCAGGCTTTGAGTATAATTTATATTTTTATTTTTCGTCTGAAGGAACAGGATCCCAAGACACCATTTAATATGATAAACCTCATAACAACAGTAACTGACATGTTTTTAGGGGGAGCAGAGAGCACAGGAATAACGCTAAATTTTGGATTCTTAATTTTTATCAAGTACCCAGAAATACAAGGTAAAGTATCTACATGAGCCTAATCTATTTATGTAAAGGCGAAGAAAAATTAATTTAAAAATGTAATATTTTACTCAAAAATGTAGGAAATAATTGTTGCTGCTATGTGCTGAAAAGTATGTTTGTGAATTGCTAGATTTTTTACTGTTGATTCTTGAATTATTATAATATTTGTTTGAAAATGATATTATTTAGAGTCTGTATCTTTAATTTAGAATGGATCATGTGTACATTGCTTCACTGTATTCCAATTACCTTGCTCTGTTTAGTTCCTCCCAAGCTACTACTGCTCCTCCCCCGATCACTCACTCTAACCCCTCCCCTACGGTTCCATATACAACATTACTTTCTTTATATTATTTGTTCTAAATTTCTCAAAATAATTCTTTATCTGCTGCTGTGAAATCGGCCCCAACTATTCCTCATATTTCCTTCTTCGTATCTCTAAGTTGTTATGGTTACTACCGGAATTACTAAAGCCCTACCTATTTACCGTAAATACTCCATGTAATACCTAATCTCTATAAGTGTTTTGTTTTTCATAGTTTTTCCTCTAACTCTTGCAAAAGCTCCTCAACTCAATCATCCTATAACATTTTTACTAATGTTACTACAGATCCTTTATTGATTCTCTTCTTCTCGTAATAACTGCTTAGATTAATGTTCCCCATAGCTGCTCCACTAATAATTAATTTTGCTGATAATTTGACACTACATTTTTTTTTCCAAAAAAACGAAAAAATCTTTCTATAAATAATTTCTATATTTATTATGGAACTATCAAAAGGGGATCTTGGCATGCAAGACAGATGCTGCAAAATATTAGCAATCAGGTATAGGCATACCCTGGAGGAACTAGATAGCTGGATCAGATTCCCTCTGGAGTGACCTACAAACAGGGGTGCACTGTAATAAACTAGCTCCACCCCCTTTCAACAATATGATAGCACCTACTCGATGCAGTGTGCAGCTCCGGAGTAAATTATCTTTACCTGCATTGCTCCCAAATGAGACTTGGGAATTATTTCAGATGATTTAAAATTTGGTAGACAATGCAGTAGTTCAGCCATTAAAGCCAGTCAAATACTTGGTTGCATTGGGAGAGGAATTAGCAGTAGAAATAGTAAGATTTGTATGGCTCTTTACAGATCACTAGTTATGACTTATCTGGATTATTGTGTACAGTTCTGGAGACCATGGGGCCTATCTATCAAGCTCCGAATGGAGCTTGACGGGCGGTGTTTCTAGCGAGTCTTCAGACTTGCCGTAAACACAAGTTATGGAGCAGCGGTCACAAAGACTGCTGCTCCATAACCCTGTCTGTCTGCTCTGAGCAGACGGACAGGAATTGCTGGAATTCAACCCGATCGAGTACGATCGGGTGTATTGACACCCCCTGCTGGTGGCCCATTGGCTCTTGTGAGCTGCTGGTGCAATGCTGAATACGGAGAACGTATTGCTCTCTGCATTCAGCGATGTCTTGCGGACCTGATCCGCACTGTCGGATCAGGTGCGCAAGACATTTGTTAAATAGGCCTCCATATCTCCTGAAGGATATAAATACACTAGAAAATGTCTAAAGGAAGGCTATTAAAATGGTACATGGTTCTAAATATAAAACATTCAAAGAAAGACTCTATAATATAAATATGTATAGTTTAGAGGAGAGACAGGAAAGAAGTGACATGATAGAAACCTTCAAATATATGATGGAACTTAATAAAGTTGAAACGGAAAGCATTTTCCACAAAAAAACAAATACCAAAACAAGGGGTCACAAACTAAAGTTAGAGGGTAGCAGATTAAGGAGAAATTTAAAGGGACAATTTACCCCCCTCCAAAAAAAAAATATCCCCTTTAAATTGTTCCCAATTTCCCTGTTGGAGTGTAATTAAATTGTTTACAAGTAACTCCTTTACTTTATTTTGGCATTTGAAATAGCTGATTAAGCCTGTGATATTCCCCACCTATAGTAAAAGTTTCTAAACTGGAGTAGGCTATTGAATAGCCTAAGTAAACACAGCCAGCAGAATAAATTACACTCCCAGTGGGGTGCAGGATAGTTAATTTATAACATTTAAATGTTCCATTGTTCTCTCTAAGTTTTAAGCTTTGGTTTTCCAGACAAATATAAGATAAAGAAGCAAGTGTGTTATAAGTGATAACATAATGATTTTACCTGGAACTCAACTAATTATAATAGGCTGTGGTTTAAAAGCATAAAACCCAGCTACTTCATATACACAAATAAACCTGAAAATGCAATTTCTCATACATTTTATTCTCTGCAGCTGGTAGTCATTGAAAATACATTAATATAAAAATAATTTTACAGTGTACTGTCACTTTAAGGAAGCATTTCTTTTTGCAGAAATGGTGGTAGATTCATGGAATAAAATTATAATTAATGTGGTAAACACAGGGACTGTAAAAAAAAAAAAAAAAATTAAAAAATGCATGGGATATGCATAAGGGTATCTAAGAAAAAAAGTAACATTTAATATGAGTAGAACTTGGCCTTTTTTGATTTTTATCTACAATCCAATTCTATGTCTAACTAATATAATTTCAGGCTTGACAAAAGGAAAGTGGGAACATTGAAAATGGCAACATTTTATAGCTTATAAAGCTAATTATCCCAATAGGTCAGTGGTCTCAAAGTACCAGCCCTGAGGCAATAAGCAGCCCTAACCACTTAAAGGGACAGTATACACTCATTTTCATATAACTGCATGTAAAAGACACTACTATAAAGAATAAGATGCACAGATACTGATATAAAAATCCAGTATAAAACTGTTTAAAAACGTACTTAGAAGCTGTCAGTTTGGCTCTGTTGATAAGGCAGCTGGAAAGCCCACTGCAAGTGGCAAATAAGACCCTCCACCCCTCCCCCTTCTTTTGCATATGAAAAGACCCTTTACACAAACAGGAGCAAGCTGGAGAAGGTAGCTGACGGTATTCACATAAAAGTTTGGGGCTTGGTTAGGAGTCTGAAAATCAGAGCAATGTTATTTAAAAATAAGCAAAACTATACATTTATTTTAAAAAAAAAACCTTTATGGGCTATATAAATAGATCATCTACAAAACATTTATGCAAAGAAAAAATGAGTGTATAATGTCCCTTTAAGGACAAGGCCATTTTTCAATTTCTTTCCCTTAAGGACCAGGGCTATTTTTACATTTCTGCGGTGTTTGTGTTTAGCTGTAATTTTCCTCTTACTCATTTACTGTACCCACACATATTATATACTGTTTTTCTCGCCATTAAATGGACTTTCTAAAGATACCATTATTTTCCCCAAATATCTTATAATTTACTATAAAAAGAATTATAAAATATGATGAAAAAAACACTTTTTCTAACTTTGACCCCCAAAATCTGTTACACATCTACAACCACCAAAAAACACCCATGCTAAATAGTTTCTAATTTTTGTCCTGAGTTTAGAAATACCCAATTTTTACATGTTCTTTGCTTTTTTTGCAAGTTATAGGGCTATAAATACAAGTAGCACTTTGCTATTTCCAAACCACTTTTTTTTTTTAAATTAGCGCTAGTTACATTGGGACACTGATATCTTTCAGGAATCCCTGAATATCCCTTGACATGTACATATTTTTTTTTAGAAGACATCCCAAAGTATTGATCTAGACCCATTTTGGTATATTTCATGCCACCATTTCACCGCCAAATGCGATCAAATAAAAAAAATTGTTCACTTTTTTACTAACTTTTTCACAAACTTCAGGTTTCTGAAATTATTTACAAACAGCTTGTGCAATTATGGCACACATGGTTATAAATGCTTCTCTGGGATCCCCTTTGTTCAGAAACATCAGACATATATATGGCTTTGGCATTGAGTTTTGGTAATTAGAAGGCCGCTAATTGCCGCTGAGCACCACACTTGTATTATGCCCAGCAGTGAAGGGGTTAATTAGGTAGCTTGTAGGGTCAATTTTAGCTTTAGTGTAGAGATCAGCCTCCCACCTGACACATCCCACCCCCTGATCCCTCCCTGACCCCTCTCAAACAGCTCTCTTCCCTCCCCCACCTCACAATTGTCACCACCATCTTAAGTACTGGCAGAAAGTCTGCCAGTATAAAAATAAAGGTGTTTTTTTTTTATTATTATTATTTTTTTAATATATTTAATATTAAGTGTAGGATCCCCCAATGGTACGTCACTGGTCCTTAAGGGCATAACGACCAGTGTTGTACAGGGTACGACGCTGGTCGTTAAGGGGTTAAAGATAGTTTGATCTGTCCCTCCCTTGTTTATAAGTTAAATCATTAATTTGGGCCGTTCATTTTTTTTTAAGGGTGCTAATAAGTGTAACTAGCATGCATGCATGCATTGTACAGTGTAGAATCCCACCATGCACTGCATGGATAAATGCAAATTTTTACGCTATTATACAGTTTTAGAATAATCACTGCACTCACAAGATAAACATGGGCAACTGTGTATGCCTTGGCTACAACTCCCACCATGCACTACTACTTAGGTAAATGTCCCTTCCAGTTCCTGGTTTATCCAGTTCAAGAACATTCACTCTGTTCAAGCAGCCCCTCGTGGAAGAAGGGCACTTGGCCAATGGACCCCAGATACACTGAGCTTGATACCCCTGCAATAGACACTCTAATACACAATAATAATAACAAGAGAATCAATCCTTACAAAGGCAATAACACCAGCAAACAATGTAAATAGCAAGTACACTTGAGAGAATAGACTGTAGTAACTCTAATAAAGTCATCAAAAAATATATATTTATTGTATACTAAACAGAAGTCTCCAGTTCATAAAGCGTCCTGAATAAATCCTTTATAATTTGGAGAGCAGTTGTTTACCACAGCGATTTGGTTCTTGTTGAGTAATATCATTACCGCTTTGCCTTCCAAGAGTTTGGCTGTCTGCCCTAGGTGGTGTCTTCTTTTTGTTTTTATTGTTACGGTTCTTGTTAAATTAAAATAATGTAACAAGACAAAATGAGAAAGCTCTTCTCTGATTCAAGGATTTTAAAACTCACTGAAAAAGACACATAACAAAATGCACTTATATAAATTGTAAATAAAAAGCTTAGTCACTGGGTTCTCCACTCCATACAAGTCCTGTGCCTTCACATGATCCCTGGCTATATAGATGGTGAGGTTCTCTGTTCAGAGTTCTGAACCCTTTTACTTTCAAAAAACATTACAAGATGCTTTCTAAAGGACAGATTATGAGTAAATCTTAATGTGCGCCCTTAAAAGGGGCAAATTTGCCAGATTATCAGCACATGATAAATGACCAGCCATTACAAGTGGCTGGTTAATGTAACCGCAAGCTCGCATTTTCACTTTCCATTAAACGCAATTTAAGTGGAGGTCAGACCTCTGGTGAAAAAGAAAAAGTTAACTCAATTGCCCCCAAAATAAAGAGGACAGTACATTAAGATCTAAAATAAATATGAAGTTTTTTTTTTCTTAAACAGCACAAAGCAGTTATAAGGGGATAAAGTTAGGGGATGTGGGGTGTTTGAAAAAAAACAAAAAACGGCACCTACAGTGCCTTTACATGGAGGTCAATGGGGGACTGTGTTTTCACTATAAATATATATGTATATGCTTATATACATATATATTTATGTGTTTATATATACACATATAAACACATAAATATATATGTATATATTCATATACATATATAGTTACTTATTGCTGCACAATTTGACCCCTGCACTGCGCTATGTGGTTTCCTGTGGCTGCCGGCATGAAAACGAGGCTCTCATTGGAGAGTATAGAAGCGTGCTCTCATGAGCGCTTGGCTTTCGGCAAATTTACGTGCGTTGGTTTAATTGAGTCGAGTGCAAATACCGCACTCGCGTAAGTGCAATATTGGGCTCCACTCGTAATCTGGCCCTAAGTATGGTAGTCAGAGATTTTACCTTACTTTTTCTGTAGCCCCAACACACACAGGGAAGCAATATCGCAACCATGCTAACTTACGCGCACAAACAGAAATTGCGTTAAAAGTATTAGCGTGGCTTCAGACCTAGCATAAAGTGTAAGGGTTAAAAAAAATGTTCAGAGAACACATTGCAAACTAATTAAAATAAACTCTTACACACATATATACACATTCTGCTAACAAAAAACAATGTTTTACAAGGGTTAAAAGAGATATGGTATATGAACAGGTATTTGACTGGAAAGGGCTATTATATTATATATATATATATATATATATATATATATATATATATATATATATATATATATATATATATAAAATGTGTGTGTGTGTGTATGTATGTATATATATATATATATATATATATATATATATATATATATATATATATAAAAATACTTATTTATACATGTATGTATATATACACACATATATATAAATATATATATTTTTTATGCAATATATATACACACACACATACATACATACACATCTTTGGACATGTACTGTATATGTATGTATCTCTATGTTATAGCCTTTTACCTGCCCTTTTTTTTTTTTTTAACACCTGAGATGCCATATCTTTGAGCCTTTATAACTTTTGTGTGCAATTATTTTTATTAGATAGTGTTACTATTACTAGGTTACCTTCTCTGCTGTGACCAATTAGAGACAGTTATAAATAGGTCACTAGAGTGTGCAGCCAATGGCTGTGTGGAATATACCAGTGTTCTGCACTTTCATTTCTAACAGGAACTAAAAAGCTCACTAATTCAAAATGGAATTACAGGAAAGGGGGCAACATAAATAATGAAATTATATCACATAATTAACAAGTGCATAATAAAATGTCAGTAAAATAACACTTACTTTGAAGTTCAGCAGATTTTTTTTTCTGGCAAATTTAGTTGTTTTTTCCCCCATTTGCCAGCCTCCTGTACCATGTGATAGTCATCAGCCAATCGCATGCTAGCATATGCATACACTATATACTCCTGCATATGCTCAATAAGAGTTAGTGTCTCAGAAACTGTATAACACAACTGAGCACAATTTCATAATTTAAGGGAATTGGAAAGATTTGTTTTTAAAAATTGCATGGTCTATCTTAATCATGAAAGTTCTGCTCACATCATCTACAAACCATCTTCAGTTAACCTCTCCCTATTTTTTCCACTGGGTAAAATACAGCAAAGTTACAAGAGGAGATTGACCAGGTGATTGGACACAATCGTGAGCCATTGGTGGAAGACAGGAATAATATGCCCTACATGAATGCGGTTATCCATGAAATTCAGAGATATAGTGATGTTTTTCCAATGGGCTTAATTCGCTCTACTACAAGAGACATATTTTACCATGGATATCACATTCCAAAGGTATATGCGGGTATATAAAGAAGTTAAAGTCTACACCAGAATTTTTATTGATTAAAAAGATACATAATCCCTTTATTACCCATTCCCCAGTTTTGCATAACCAACACAGTTATAATTATACACTTTTTACCTCTGTAATTACCTTGTATCTAAGCCTCTGCAGACTGCAGTTCTTTTGACAGACTTGCATTTTAGTCAATCAGTGCTGACACATAAATAACTCCATGGGAGTGAGCACAGTATTAGCTATATGAAACACGGAAACTAGCGCTGTCTAGCTGTGAATAACTTTGAAAATGCTCTGAGATAAGAAGAGGCCTTCAAAGGCTTAGAAATTGGCATATGAGCCTACCTAGGTTTAGCTTTCAACAAAGAATACCAAGAGTGCAAAGCAAATTTGATGATAAAAGTACATAGGATAGTTGATTAAAATTACATGCCCTATCTGAATCATGAAAGTTAAATTTTGACTAGATTGTCCCTTTAAAGGAGCAAACAACCCATATTTTTTATTTTTCTTCCATGATTCAGATAGAGCATGTGATTTTAAACAACTTTCCTATTTTCTTCTATTATGTAATTTGTATTGTTCTATTGGTATCCTTAGTTGAAGAGGAACTGCTGATTGGTGTCTGCACACATGTCTCATGTTATTGGCTCACCAATGTGTTCAGCTAGTTCCCGGTAGTGTATTGCTGCTTCTTCAACAAAGGATGCAAAGAAAATGAAGTAACTAAGATAATTTGTAAAGTTGTTTAAAATTCTATTCTCTGTCTGAATCATGACATAAACAATGTGGGTTTCATGTCCCTTTAAGATTTCCTAACCTAAATTCTTCTAGCACATTAATCTACCATTCAATTTTGTATTTATTTTTTTTGCCTTGAAAAGTAGCAATATGAAAAACTAATATCTGAGTCTACAATAAAATCTACAGGGCCGGATTTATAATAAGGCAGAGTGGGCATATGCCTACAGAGGGGCGCCTGTCTCTGCCTATTATAAATACCGGTCATGTAGATTTTATTGTAGACTCAGATATTAGTTTTTCATATTGTTACTTTTCAAGGCAAAACAATAAATACAAAATTGATTAATTAATTAAGGTCGCAGGCACATAAGTAAATGATGACCGGGGAAAGCTGGGTGATTTTGGTGCCCACAGGCTGCTAGGCTGTAAATCCGTCTCTCAAACTATAACATTCATTTTGAATAAAATGTGAGCTTGGCTATAAAATCTGTGTGTACAATTAACAGCGAGGGTTGCAATGTTTTATAAGGTTAATATTTTATTTTATTAAATATCACACTTTTTAGCACTTTTCTACTTCTCCTTAATTAGTGTAATATGTGTATTTACATATAGTAGAGGCTGAATAAATAAGTGAGTAGTCACAGCTAAAAAATAGATGCTGTGAAAAAGAATGACAAGGCAGCACTCAAATTGCATAAATAACAAGTGGTTTATTTGGTAAACCTACATATGTCAAAGACAAAATTCCCCAAACCCTTAATTACAATAAAAGGAGTGACTAATAAACCCAGGCCTGGTTAGTACTTTATCTGACACACTACCGTAAAACTGCGGTTATTACAAGTGATTGTTCGAAGTATATAACATATTTTAACTATGCACTGTTACAAACAAACAATGTGTGAAAGATAAACTGTTGCAACAAAATTCAAAAGAGACACAGATTAACAAATGTCCGTTTTAACAGAGCACTTAGTGTGAATCACACGCTCTGTAAATGAAATGTGTTACAAAGAAGCAGTTCCAGCGTTACTGATTGGAAAACCAACTGTTATAGATTTACTGAACAAACAGTCTCACCACATTCGCGGTACAAAGTTCCTGTATTCGCTCCAACACTAGCTTTTATAATTACCACTTGATCACTCCAAACTATGCATATTTCTCATGCCGGATCCTGGTAATTCTCCAAACAAAGTGATTTGTGTTAAGGCTCCATTACGGTTTTAATGCCTCCTTGTATTTACAAAACCGGAACTTCTATTCAAGACTGCTGCGTGCTTGTCAGTTGTTAGAACCACATCATAGTAACTCGGTATGCTTTAAACCAGCTGCCAGGGACTTGGCACTCCACTTCAAACAGTTGCCGCTTCACAAAACGTCAGGCATGACGCGTTTCGCCCCTCCCCTTAGTGGGATGACTTTAGGGCTTCATCGGATGCTTGTCTGTAGTGAAAACACCCCTTTTATAGCACAATAGCTAATTTAAATATTTAATTGATGACAGTTTTAGCACCATATTGCAACCTCATATTCAAAGATAAACAAAAACTTTTAATTGCACAAACATTATATTTGTTAAATAATTACATGTTATGCAACATATATTTGGGTTTTTCTTTTCCATTCTGGGATGGCAAAATCAAAACTACACAATTTATCTACCATTGCAATTTTTACATCTCAAAACTTTTTCTTATCTTTTAGGCTAAACTAATGACTATTATATACACAACTGAAATAATGTAAGTATAGAGATACCAAAAGGTTCTTTAACATTTGTCCCCTACTAGGGAAAGTTCTACAGAAAGCATGAGAAATCTATTTTTTCATTAAGGCCATTTGGAGCCAGAGTATTTAATCGATAAATCCATCGGGATTCATTCCTTAATAGCATATTATCAACATCACCACCACGGCGGTGCTGTTTTATGTGCTGAATGCCAGTTACTTTCATAATAGTAAAATCAGAATTATGATATAATTCAAAGTGTCTGGCCACTGGGCTATCCTGCTCTTTGTTCTTAATGTCCTCCCTATGCTCTCTGACTCGATCTTTCAGATCACGCTTAGTTTTCCCTATGTAAAATAGGGGGCATGAGCAGTGCAAGAGGTAAATGACACCTGTAGTGTTGCAGGTTATCCATTGTTTTATATTGTATTGTCTACCTGTTAGAGTTTCAAATTTACATGTTTTTTGTATAAACCTGCAGTACACACAATGCCCACAAGGGCTACAGCCTTGCCATTTGCCTCTTGTGCTTAACCAATTGGTTTTCGGTTCTCTTGTGTATTCACTTCTAACAAGCTTATCCTTAAGACTGTCAGCTCTGCGTGCTGTCAACAAAGGGAAGTCTCCTACATAGTCTTTTAGTTCAGTATCAATAGTCAACATGTGCCAATATTTATTCATTATGTCTCTAAGTTTGCCCCAGTGTGCGTTGTACTTAGTTATGAGGCGTACCTTATCACCATTCCTTTTAACTGCATTATGTTTATAGAGCAAATCATTTCTTGTGCTGTTCCTAGCCCTTGTCCAGGCCCTTTTAACCTGTCTCTTAGAATATCCTCTTTCAAGGAACCTAGACGACATGTCTTTGGCCTGTGATTCAAACTCCTCTAAGTCGGAACAATTCCTTCTCAACCGAAGGAATTGGCCAACTGGAATGCCAGTTTTTAGGCATTCAGGATGGTGGCTAGTAGCATGTAAAAGGCTATTAGTGGCCGTTGATTTGCGATGGACCCTAGTGGTTAGATGTCTACCTTCTTTCCTAATTGATAGATCTAAGAAAGTTGCTTCATCTTTACTCATTTCACATGTAAGAAAGATGTTGTACCCATTGTCAGAGTTCAAAATACTCAAGAAATTTTCTAACAACTCTTTGCTGCCCCGCCACAGGAGTAGAATATCGTCCACATAGCGGAGCCAGAGTGCCACATGTGCCTCCACTAGGGATTCAAAACACGAAAAAACCTCTCGTGCCTCCCATAAGCCTAGGTGTAAACAGGCATATGTGGGGGCACATGTGGCACCCATGGCCGTGCCTTGGAGCTGTCTATAATATCTTCCATCAAATTGGAATATATTATTGTTCAAAATGAGTTGTAACAAAGAGATTACAAAATCAGTATGTTTTTGAAAATCATGCCCTCTTTGTTCAAGAAAATATCTGGTCGCTCTGATTCCCACATTATGGGAGATCGAGGAGTATAACGACTCGACATCAAGGGTCACTAACCATGTGTCTTCATCAACGTCAATGCCATCTAATTTCCTAAGGACATCCGAAGTATCCTGGACATAGGAGGGCAATGAACTCAGGAAGGGTCTCATAAAGTAGTCTATATATCTACTCGCTCCTTACATAGGCCCCCCTATGCCCGAGATAATTGGTCGTCCCGGCGGTTTGCTCATGCTTTTATGCAGCTTGGGGATGCAGTAAAAGGTTGGCACAATTGGAAACTTTTTGAACATGAATGCATGTTCTTTGGTTGTTATTAGCCCCTCTCTCAAAGCATCATTGAGAATAAACAAAAGCTCATTACAAGATGTATCAAATGCAGTTCTGTTAGTCAATTCATACTGTGTAGTATTAGATAATTGCCTCTGGATTTCTGTCACATAGTCATGATCATTCATGACCACCAAATTACCACCCTTGTCGGATGATTTAAAAATGAGTCCCTTACTATTGAGTAATTCTTTGAGAGACCTTCTCTCATCTAAACTCAAATTATCCTGAACAACTTCACATCCTTGTAGATCCCCAATCTCTCTTTCAACGCATCTTACAAAGTTTTGAATCTCTGGAGCTGTTGAGAGTGGGGGCATGTATTTTGAAGTCGGTCTAAAATTGGATTTTTTAGGGTGTTGAGTAATATCAACATCCTCATTTTGCTCCTCTAAGAGTGACAGTAAATCATCCAGGGCAGGTTTGTCACTTCTGTCCCGAGGCACATCCGGACCCATTTTTCTATTCATCTCTTTTTTAAGTACCAACTTCCTGGCAAATAAGTTTAGGTCTTTTATGAATTCAAATTTATCCAGATGTGCCGATGGACAGAACGACAAACCTTTACTTAGCAGTGACATTTGTGTGAGGGAAAGGGGGACGGAAGATAAGTTCACAACCCTGAGGGTGTCAACACCCCCAGATCCGTGTGAGCCAAGAATAGAGGTTATACCCTCTGATTCCTGGTTAACATCCGTGTACCTCTGTTGTTCTTGTACCTCCCACCACCTCTTCTCCTGTTTGAAGAGCGTCCACCTCCCTCTCTTTCTCCTGCCCCCTCCTTGTTTTCCGCCTAAAGGGGGCAGGTCTGAAGAAGAGCCTGCCACAATTTCATTTTGCTCATTATCTGAGTTGTCAGTCCCTGAGTCATATGAAAACCTGCTGTTATTACTGTTTCTGTAGATATAGATCTTGTTTTTCCTTTCATCATCCTGATCTCTCATTAATTTTTTCCTCTTTCTAAATTTCACTTCATTTTGTAATTTATCTAGATTCCTTTGAATCTCTTTATTTAGTTTTTCGAAAGCTGGATCTACAGAAAAAATATTTACAGCTATATATGCCTTTTCTACTTCAATCTTACTTTCTTCTAACTTAATTTTATCCTCTGATATCATTAATTCCATCAGTTCAATTGTACATTTAGTTAGAATTGCATTCCATTTTGCAACAAATTCATTATCAGCATTTGGTCCTCTTAAACTAATGCCAGGGTCCAGTTTAATCCTTAGACCTCTTGGTATTAGTTTTTCTCTAACATAGTTCTCAAGGCTAGCAATCTCCCATTTAAGTTTCAATTCTTTAATAGCTTTAGCTTTATATAGTTTAAACGCTGTAAACACATCCTCACTTTTTTCATCAATGTTTTCCTCATCAATGATAATTGTGGCTTTAAAAACTTCACTCACATCACTTTGCCATCTGTCATCAGTAATTTTAAATGCCATTTTTCCACCCCAGAATGAAAAACAACAGCGTTCTTGACAATATGGAGGATACCAAATAATAAATGAACTCCACTCGGTTCGTAATCAAAGATAGGTGCTCAACTGAAACAGCATTAAATTAGCTGCATATGTCCAAATTACTAATTATTGAAATGTGTGCACTCTATCTAGATCACAAACAAAAACAATTTTGGTGCTAGCAGTCATAATGCAATAGTAAATGAATAAATAAGAGAGTAGTCACAGCTAAAAAATAGATGCTGTGAAAAAGAATGACAAGGCAGCACTCAAATTGCATAAATAACAAGTGGTTTATTTGGTAAACCTACATATGTCAAAGACAAAATTCCCAAAACCCTTAATTACAATAAAAGGAGTGACTAATAAACCCAGGCCTGGTTAGTACTTTATCTGACACACTACCGTAAAACTGCGGTTATTACAAGTGATTGTTCGAAGTATATAACATATTTTAACTATGCAATGTTATATTGTTTGTTTGTAACAGTGCATAGTTAAAATATGTTATATACTTCGAACAATCACTTGTAATAACCGCAGTTTTACGGTAGTGTGTCAGATAAAGTACTAACCAGGCCTGGGTTTATTAGTCACTCCTTTTATTGTAATTAAGGGTTTTGGGAATTTTGTCTTTGACATATGTAGGTTTACCAAATAAACCACTTGTTATTTATGCAATTTGAGTGCTGCCTTGTCATTCTTTTTCACAGCATCTATTTTTTAGCTGTGACTACTCTCTTATTTATTCATTTACTATTGCATTATGACTGCTAGCACCAAAATTGTTTTTGTTTGTGATCTAGATAGAGTGCACACATTTCAATAATTAGTAATATAGTAGAGGCTATTCCAGTCACAATAGTCATGTTTCATTTTTAAGCAGAGTTACCTAGATTACGAGTTTTACGTTGCGGTTTTAACGCAGAAAAAAGGCAATTTCAGCGTAAAAACCGTAAAACACAGCCATTACGAGTCGTATCGGTATAGCTATATCGCAAATATTTTAGCCTCTAATGCAACATCAATCCTGCACTCAAAAAAAATGACGTTTTTGCGTAGGATTTCCATAGCACCGGTATTACAGGTTGTGCGGTTAGGCTAAAATGCTTGCGTTACAGCCTATACCGACACAATCTGTTCTGCTATCAGAGACCAGTAGTTATGAGTTTTGCGCAACAAAACTGTTACACAAAGCTCATGATTAAAATGTTACAAAGTACACTAACACCCATAAACTACCTATTAACCCCTAAACCGCCACCCTCCCACATCGCAAACACTATAATAAAGTTATTAACACTTTGGGGCCTATTTATCAAGCCGTCCACCGCAAATTCCCTGGAATTCCGCAGCATAAATGTGGCGAGCTTGATTCGCCTTATTTATCAAACCCTACAGACCGGCAAAAGTAGAATTTTGTGACATAACATACAATCCGCCTATCTCAGTCCGACACAGATCGATGCTTACGTCACTACAGATGTTCCGAATGCAAATTCGGCACTATCTGACTACTTTTGCTAGTTAACAAATATCTACCAGGTACGCTTTGCCACTATTCCGGCCCAGCGTACCTGGTTTTCAATCCGCCCGATATCACATTGATTCCTATGGGACAATAAAAGTTATGTTTACACCTAACATCCTAACATAAACCCCGAGTCTAAACACCCCTAATCTGCCGCCCCTTACACCGCCGCCACCTACATTATGTTATTAACCCCTAATCTGCCGCCCCAACACCGCCGCCACCTACATTATACTTATTAACCCCTAATCTGCTGCCCCGACCCCGCCGCCACCTACATTATACTTATTAACCCCTAATCTGCCACCCCCTACATCGCCGCAACCTACATTATACTTATTAACTTCTAATCTGATGCCCCGACACTGCCGCCACCTACATTATACTTATTAACCCCTAATCTACCGCCCCGCTACCGCCGCCACCTACATAAAGTTATTAACCCCTATCCTGTCGCTCCCGGAGCCCACCGCAACTAAATAAAGTTATTAACCCCTAAACCTAACAACCCGCTAACTTTATATTAAATATTAACTCATCCCTATCTTATAATCAATTTAAACTTACCTTTAAAATGAAATTAAACTATAATAATTAACCTACCCTAACTATTATATTAAAATTACATTAAACTATATTAAACTAATAATTAATTTACCCTAACTATTAGACTAAATTACATTAAACTACAAATTAAATTAACTATATTATATATTTAAAAACCTAACCCTACTCAAATAATTTAAATCTACACTAAAAAATTACTAACTTACAAAAAACTAACAACTAAGTTACACAAAAAAAAATAAACACTAAGTTACAAAAAATAAAAAAGAAATTATCAAAGATTTAAACTAATAACACCTAATCTAAGGGCCCTATGAAAATAAAAAAGCCCCCCCAAAATTAAAAAAAAAAAACCCTAGCTTACAATAAATTACAAATAGCCCTTAAAAGGGCATTTTGCAGGGCATTGCCCCAAAGAAATCAGCTGTTTTACCTATAAATAAAAAATAGAAACACCGTCCAAACAGTAAAACCCACCACACACACAACCAACCCCCCAAATAAAAACCTAACTAAAAAAACCTAAGCTCCCCATTGCCCTGAAAAGGGCATTTGGATGGGCATTGCCATTAAAAGGGCATTTAGCTCTATTGCAGCCCAAACCCTAATCAAAACTAAAACCCACCCAATACACCCTTAAAAAATCCTAACACTAACACCTGAAGATTCACTTACAGTTTTGAAGATCCGACATCCATTCTCCAAATAGCCGGGAGAAGTCCTCATCGAAGCCAGCAGAAGTCTTCATCCAAGCTGCCGAAGTCTTCATCCAAGCGGCCGAAGTCTTCATCCAAGCCCACAGAAGTCTTCACCCAGACGGCATCTTCTATCTTCATCCATCCGGATGATGTCATTTAAAGGAACATTCATAGTTCAAGAAGACGTCGATGGAAAAGGATGCTCCGCGTCAGATGTCTGGAAGATGGAGCCGCTCTACGCCGATGGATAAAGATAGAAGATGCCGTCTGGGTGAAGACTTCTGCGGGCTTGGATGAAGACTTCGGCGGCTTGGATGAAGACTTCTGCCGGCTTCGATGAGGACTTCTCCCGGCTTCTTGGAGGATGGATGTCAGATCTTCAAAACTGTAAGTTGATCTTCAGGGGTTAGTGTTAGGATTTTTTAAGGGTTTATTGGGTGGGTTTTATTTTTAGATTAGGGTTTGGGCAGCAATAGAGCTAAATTCCCTTTTAAGTGCAATGTCCATTTAAATGCCCTATTCAGGGCAATGGGGAGCTTACGTTTTTTAGTTAGGTTTTTATTTAGGGGGTTGGTTGTGTGGGTGGTGGATTTTACTGTTGGGGGGTGTTTGTATTTTATTTTTTTTTACAGGTAAAAGAGCTGATTTCTTTGGGGCAATGCCCCGCAAAAGGCCCTTTTAAGGGCTATTTGTAGTCTATTGTAGGTTAGGGATTTTTTATTTTGGGGGGGATTTTTTATTTTCATAGGGCCCTTAGATTAGGTGTAATTAGTTTAAATCTTTGATAATTTCTTTTTTATTTTTTGTAACTTAGTGTTTATTTTTTTTGTGTAATTTAGTGTTTGTTATTTTTTATAACATAGTTGTTAGTTTTTTGTAACTTAGTAATTTTTTCGTGTAGATTTAAATTATTTGAGTAGGGTTAGGTTTCTAAATATATAATATAGTTAATTTAATTTGTAGTTTAATGTAATTTTATTATAAAAGTTAGGGTAGATTAATTATTAATTTAATATATTTTAATGTAATTTTAGTCTAATAGTTAGGGTAGGTTAATTAATAGCTAAATATAGTTTAATGTAAGTGTAGTATAACAGTTAGGATAGGTAAATTAATAGTATAATGTAATTTTATTATAAAAGTTAGGGTAGATTAATTATTAATTTAATGTAATTTAATATAATTTTAAAGGTAAGTTTAAATTGATTATAAGATAGGGATGAGTTAATATTTAATATAAAGTTAGTGGGTTGTTAGGTTTAGGGGTTAATAGGTTAATTTAGTTTATGGCGATGTGGGGGGCTGGCGGTTTAGGGGTTAATAACTTTATTTAGTTGCGGTGGGCTCCAGGAGCGGCAGGATAGGGGTTAATAACAATGTAGGTCGCGGCGGTATAGGGGGTGACAGATTAGAGGTTAAGAACATAATGTAGGTGGCGGTGGGCTCCGGGAGCAGTGGGATAGGGGTTGATAAGTTTATTTAGTTGCGGCGGGGTCAAGGAGCAGCTGTATAGGGGTTATACAGTTTAGTATAGTGGCAGTGTTTAGTGACAGTATACAAATAAAGCTGGGAAAAAGCAGAAGAGCAGCGAGATCGATGACTGTCAGTTAACAACAGTCCGCTGCTCATCGTCCCGTACTTGGTGCGCGGCTTTTTGACAGCTTCTTTGTTAACTATGGAGAACGTATTCAGGTTTGCGGCAGCGATGTTAGGCGATGTCCGGCGAGCGTATTGGTGCCGTCGAATGCAAGTAAGTTGACGGCTTGATAAATAGGCCTCTTAATCTGCTGCTCCCGACATCGCCGCCACTAATAAAAGTTATTACCCCTATTCAGAAGCTCCCCGACATCGCCACCACTAAATAAAGTTATTAACCCCTAAACCTCTGGCCTCCCACTTCACCGCCACTAAATAAACTTATTAACCCCTAAATCGCCAGCCCCCACATTGCAAAAAACTAAATTAAACTATTACCCCTAAACTTAACAACCCCCTAACTTTAAATTAAAATTAGAATGTCCCTATCTTAAAATAAATAAAAACTTACTTGTGAAATAAAAAAAAAACTATAAATTAACCTAACAACTATTATAAAATTTAAATAACTACCAATTAAATTACACATTAAAAAAACCTAACACTACTAAAAACAATTAAATCTATTTTATTACAAAAAATAAAAAATACTAAATTACAAAAAAATAACTAACACTAATTGCAAAAAATAACAAACAAAATTATCCAAAATAAAAACAATTACACATAATCTAATAGCCCTATAAAAATAAAAAAGCCCCCCAAAATACAAAAATCTAGCCTACAATAAACTAGCAATAGTCCTTAAAATGGCCTTTGTAGGGCATTGCCCTAAAAAAAATCAGCTCTTTTCCCTGTAAACCCCAACCGCCACCTAACCAACCCACCAAAATAAAAAAACTAACAAAAACCTAAGCTACCCATTGGAAAATGGGGAAAGCGTGCACATCAAAAAATGGGGAAAGCGTGCACATCAAAAAATGGGGAAAGCGTGCACATCAAAAAATGGGGAAAGCGTGCACATCAAAGCAGCCCTTGGATTGTGTGCGGTATGGAGCTCATAGCCACCATATTGCATGCACAAGGCGGCTTTACAAAAGCTTGTAATGTCAACGCTATGGAAGGCGAAATAACGTTTCGCATCCTCTATAGCGCAAAACTTGTAATCTAGGTGTAAGAAAATTACTGATTTAATTTGTTTCTTTATAGGGTACTGATGTGTTACCAGTGTTAACTACGGCACTAAAGGATCCGTCCCAGTTTAAAACTCCCTCAGAAATCAACATTGACCATTTTTTGGATGAAAGTGGCCAATTTAAGAAAAATAATGGTTTCATGGTATTTGGTGCAGGTAGGTCTGAAAGCTATACGTAAGAATTAGTACATTGATTAGCACTGTAAGTGACATTCGGTTATATAGACTCCGTATCCAATTAGCTCCCTATTTTCTGTCTTATTATGTCACCTTGCAGTGGAAGGGACAGACTCCCATAATCAAAACGGATAATCTTCCTGTAGTCAATCTGAAGTAATTGATGATACCAGACTAGTCATCAGAA
Source organism: Bombina bombina (assembly GCF_027579735.1). Lineage (NCBI taxonomy): Eukaryota > Metazoa > Chordata > Amphibia > Anura > Bombinatoridae > Bombina > Bombina bombina. The sequence continues at coordinate 503,508,826 of NC_069505.1, forward strand.
GCCATTTTGAAGTATGCCCACAGGCCAAAATATTTAAATTTGATAACTCTAGAGTCATTCATTGGCTGTTCATGCTTGTGATGTAATCAGTAAGGTAATCTGCTAATCATTCTGAAGTCATCACACCAGAATTGTTTTATCTTAGCTGATGACTTTTACAAGCCTGATGATGTCTGAAGATATGCAAATGACTTATAAAGTAGTTTAATGATCATACTCCAGGGTGGTCTCTAAAGTAATCCTGTTTGTCTTGGGTCAATGCCCAATAGTTATTTTCTGTCTGTGTTATTGTGTCACCCTGCAGAGGAATGGACAGTCCCCATATCCCCTAGTTCTCTCTTATGTGTGTCACTTATTAAGAAGAAGAGGCAAATATTAATTTATTTTTTTGTGTCACCCTACAGGGGGAGGGACAGAATATTTTACTTATATCTCAGCCGTCCATGTAATTGTTTTACTTTGTAAGGAAGGAGACTCTGTTGCATACATTTGTCTGCTGCTCATTGTTACCCTAAAGAGAAACAGTCTTCATATAATATGTATGTCTCATGTCTATCAACCTGCTGGAGATAGATTCCATATGACATAGCTCCCTTCTCTTGGTATTACTAGGTAACCATGTAGGTGAATGACTATCTAGTACCTCTCTCTAGTATATGATATTGATTTAGTCTATATATAAAGAGCCAGATTATACATTCCATTGTAATGAAACTGAGATATATTACAGATGTCTAATAGCTTTTCTTTTCATGTAATATCACAGGAAAAAGAGGTTGCGCAGGAGAGAGCATGGTTCGAATGCAACTGTTTATTTTCTTTACAACGATTCTACAGAAATTTACCCTTAAAGCTACTGTTGATCCAAAGGATCTGGACATTAATCCAAAGGAAAGTGGCTTTGAGACTCTACCACCTGTCCACAAAGTCATCTTTATACCTCGAGAGTAATCTGTTGGGTTACTCTATACTACGTAACATATGTGTGATCCATGTTTTTGTCTGGAAACTGTAAAATTATTTGATATAACAGATTGAATTTATGGTTTTCCATTGGCTAGCTTAAATGTGGCAACTATTCCTGCTTACAGTTCTACATTCCACAATGTTGTTAAAACCCCAAATATGGGATATACAGTATATGCTGGAAAAAAAACACAGCTCAGACCAGCTTATTGTACGTAAAATAGATTTAAAGGATTAATGAGAAAACAGTGACACATTTGTATAAGCACATTCAAAAACAGGCTCAAATATACAGACCTTCACGTCCTCACATACAGGGCTCCATGTATTAACTGGCGTGCGGACAAGCTTCAGAAGTTGTCCACACACCTTCGCTATATACGGTCAGCGGATCTGTTCGCCCGCTGGGCCATATGCATCATTACACATTCTGATGAGTGTGTAATGCCCGCCCCTTCCCTTGCGCAAGAAGAGGGACTGTCAATCACAGAGAGTAAGCTCTCAGTAATTTCTCTTCGCAATCTCTCTTCTTACATTGCGGGAAGTAGGCTTGCAGGTGCTTTGCTGCTCCGTACCTGGAGCCCACAGTCTCATAAATATGTAGAGAGAGTTGTAAACTTAACTTTAAGCGATATTATCATATTTGCTTCATTCCCATAATATTCTTTGTTGAAGAGATACCTAGGTAGGCATCTGGAACACTACATGGCAGGAAATAGTGTTGCCATCTAGTGCTCTTTCAAATGGATAACATTCTTGCAAAAATGCTGCCAAAAAAGTGCTCCATAAATGAGCTTTTCAACAAAAGATATCAAGAGATTTAAGAAAAATTGATAATAGAAGTACATTAGAACGTTGTTTAAAATTGCATGCTCTGGGGGCTACTTATCAAGCCGTCTACTTTTCTGGCTTCGCCGGTCCAATACGTCCGCCTAAGCTCGCCTACCTTCGCCGCCGCGGACCTTGAATACGTTCGCCTAAGTTATCAAATAAAGCTGTCAAAAAGCCGCGGGGCGATGAGCAGCGGACTGTGACAGTTATCACTCATCCGATCTCGCTGCCCTTCGGCTTTTTCCCAGCTTTATTGCTAGCCTGTCACTAAGCACTCACACTAAACTACACTGTTCTACCCCCTATACCGGCGCCCCCGGAGGCCCCCGCAACTAAATAAAGTTACTAACCCCTAAACCGCCGCTCCTAGACCCCGCCGCAAGTCTTATAAATGTATTAACCCCTAAACCGCCGCTCCTAGACCCCGCCGCAAGTCTTATAAATGTATTAACCCCTAAACCGCCGCTCCCGGACACCGCTGCCACCTACATTATACCTAGTAACCCCTATCCTGCCCCCCCTACACCGTCGCCCTCTATTATAAAATTATTAACCCCTATCCTGCTGATCCCGCACCTCTCCGCAACTAAATAAATAGTTTAACCCCTAAACCGCCGCTCCATGAACCCGCCGCAACCTATAATAAATTTATTAACCCCTATCCTGCCCCCCACTACGCCGCCGCCACTGTAATAAAATGATTAACCCCTAAACCTAAGTCTAACCCTAACGCCCCCCTAACTTAAATATTAATTAAATAAATCTAAATAAATTAACTCTTATTAACTAAATGAATCCTATTTAAAACTAAATACTTACCTTTAAAATAAACCCTAATATAGCTACAATATAAATAATAATTATATTCTAGCTATCTTAGGATTTATATTTATTTTACAGGTACCTTTCAATTTATTTTAACCATGTACAATAGCTATTAAATAGTTATTAACTATTTAATAGCTTACCTAGCTAAAATAAAGAGAAATGTACCTGTGAAATAAATCCTAACCTAAGTTACAATTACACCTAACACTACACTATACTTTAATAAATTATTCCTATTTAAAAATAAATACTTACCTGTAAAATAAACCCTAAGATAGCTACAATATAATTAATAATTATATTATAGCTATCTTAGGATTTATATTTATTTTACAGGTAACTTTGTATTTATTTTAGCTAGTTAGAATAGTTATTAAATAGTTATTAACTATTTAATAACTACCTAGCTAAAAGAAATACAAAATTACCTGTAAAATAAATCCTAGCTTAAGTTACAATTAAACCTAATACTACACTATCATTACATTAATTAAATAAATTAACTACAAATAACTACAATGAAATACAATTACATAAACTAACTAAAGTACAAAAAATAAAAAAAGCTAAGTTACAAAAAATAAAAAATTAAGTTACAAACATGTTAAAAATATTACAATTTTAAGCTACTTACACCTAATCTAAGCCCCCTAATAAAATAACAAACCCCCCCAAAATAAAAAAAATCCCTACCCTATTCTAAATTACATAAATTTCAAAGCTCTTTTACCTTACCAGCCCTTAAAAGGGCCATTTGTGGGGGCATGCCCCAAAAAGTTCAGCTCTTTTGCCTGTAAAATAAAAATACAACCCCCCCCCCAACATTAAAACCCACCACCCACATACCCCTAATCTAACCCAAACCCCCCTTACAAAAACCTAACACTAATCCCCTGAAGATCATCCTACCTTGAGTCGTCTTCACTCAGCCGAGCCACCGATGGAACTGAAGAGGACATCCGGAGCGGAAGAAGTTAATCCTCCAAGCGGCGCTGAAGAAATCTTCCATCCGATGAAGTCATCATCCAGGCGGCGCTGAAGAAGTCTTCGATCCGGCCGATGTCATCTTCAAAGAGGCGCTGAAGAGGTCTTCTATCCGGGCGAAGTCATCTTCCAAGCCGGGTCTTCAATCTTCCTTCCGCCGACGCGGAACCACCTTCTTCACCGACGGACTACGACGAATGACGGCTCCTTTAAGGGACGTCATCCAAGATGGCGTCCCCTCAATTCCGATTGGCTGATAGGATTCTATCAGCCAATCGGAATTAAGGTAGGAAAATCTGATTGGCTGATGGAATCAGCCAATCAGATTGAGCTCGCATTCTATTGGCTGTTCCGATCAGCCAATAGAATGCGAGCTCAATCTGATTGGCTGATTGGATCAGCCAATCGGATTGAACTTGAATCTGATTGGCTGATTCCATCAGCCAATCAGATTTTCCTACCTTAATTCCGATTGGCTGATAGAATCCTATCAGCCAATCGGAATTGAGGGGACGCCATCTTGGATGACGTCCCTTAAAGGAGCCGTCATTCGTCGTAGTCCGTCGGTGAAGAAGGTGGTTCCGCGTCGGCGGAAGGAAGATTGAAGACCCGGCTTGGAAGATGACTTCGCCCGGATAGAAGACCTCTTCAGCGCCTCTTTGAAGATGACATCGGCCGGATCGAAGACTTCTTCAGCGCCGCCTGGATGATGACTTCATCGGATGGAAGATTTCTTCAGCGCCGCTTGGAGGATTAACTTCTTCCGCTCCGGATGTCCTCTTCAGTTCCATCGGTGGCTCGGCTGAGTGAAGACGACTCAAGGTAGGATGATCTTCAGGGGATTATTGTTAGGTTTTTGTAAGGGGGGTTTGGGTTAGATTAGGGGTATGTGGGTGGTGGGTTTTAATGTTGGGGGGGGGGTTGTATTTTTCTTTTACAGGCAAAAGAGCTGAACTTTTTGGGGCATGCCCCCACAAATGGCCCTTTTAAGGGCTGGTAAGGTAAAAGAGCTTTGAAATTTATGTAATTTAGAATAGGGTAGGGATTTTTTTTATTTTGGGGGGGTTTGTTATTTTATTAGGGGGCTTAGATTAGGTGTAAGTAGCTTAAAATTGTTGTAATATTTTTAACATGTTTGTAACTTAATTTTTTATTTTTTGTAACTTAGCTTTTTTTATTTTTTGTACTTTAGTTAGTTTATGTAATTGTATTTCATTGTAGTTCTTTGTAGGTAGTTTATTTAGTTAATTTAATGATAGTGTAGTATTAGGTTTAATTGTAACTTAAGTTAGGATTTATTTTACAGGTAATTTTGTATTTCTTTTAGCTAGGTAGTTATTAAATAGTTAATAACTATTTAATAACTATTCTAACTAGCTAAAATAAATACAAAGTTACCTGTAAAATAAATATAAATCCTAAGATAGCTATAATATAATTATTAATTACATTGTAGCTATCTTAGGGTTTATTTTACAGGTAAGTATTTATTTTTAAATAGGAATAATTTATTAAAGTATAGTGTAGTGTTAGGTGTAATTGTAACTTAGGTTAGGATTTATTTCACAGGTACATTTCTCTTTATTTTAGCTAGGTAAGCTATTAAATAGTTAATAACTATTTAATAGCTATTGTACATGGTTAAAATAAATTGAAAGGTACCTGTAAAATTAAAAAAAAATCCTAAGATAGCTAGAATATAATTATTATTTATATTGTAGCTATATTAGGGTTTATTTTAAAGGTAAGTATTTAGTTTTAAATAGGATTCATTTAGTTAATAAGAGTTAATTTATTTAGATTTATTTAATTAATATTTAAGTTAGGGGGCGTTAGGGTTAGGGTTAGGTTTAGGGGTTAATCATTTTATTACAGTGGCGGCGGCATAGTGGGGGGCAGGATAGGGGTTAATAAATTTATTATAGGTGGCGACGGTGTAGGGGGGGCAGGATAGGGGTTAATAAATGTATTATAGGTGGCGACGGTGTAGGGGGGGCAGGATAGGGGTTAATACATTTAATATAGGTTGCGGCGGGTTCAGGGAGCGGCGGGTTAGGGGTTAATACATTTATTATAGTTGCGGTGGGCTCCGGGAGCGGCGGTTTAGGGGTTAATATGTATAGAGTAGCTTGCGGTGGGCTCCGGGAGCGGCGGTTTAGGGGGTAATAACTTTATTTAGTTGCGGCGGTGTAGGGGGGGTCAGATTAGTGGTGTTTAGACTCGGGGTACATGTTAGGGTGTTAGGTGTAGACAGCTCCCATAGGAATCAATGGGATGTCTGTCAGCAGCGAACTTGTACTTTCGCTATGGTCAGACTCCCATTGATTCCTATGGGATCCGCCGCCTCCAGGCTGGCGCTTTGAAAACCAGGTACGCTGGGCCGTAAAACTGCTGATCGTACCTGCTAGTTTTTTGATAGCTAGCAAAAGTAGTGAGAATGTGCCGCACTTGTGTGCGGAACATCTGGAGTGACGTAAGAATCGATCTGTGTCGGACTGAGTCCGGCGGATCGAAGCTGACGTCACAAAATTCTACTTTTGCCGGTCTCGAGCCTTTGATAACTAAGGCGTATCAGCCTCGCCACAAATACGCTGCGGAATACGCAGCGTATTTGAGGTTGACGGCTTGATAACTACCCCCCTCTATCTGAATCATGAAAGAAAATTTGGGGGTTTCATATGCCTTTAAACATACCTACCTACTTGTGTGTAGAGAGAGTGAGAGAGAGCAAGAGCGAGAGGAGAGAGGAGAGATAGAGAGGAGAGAGAGGAGAGAGAGAGAGAGAGAGAGAGAGAGAGAGAGAGAGGAGAGAGAGGAGAGAGCGAGAGAGGAGAGAGAGAGAGGAGAGAGAGAGGAGAGAGAGAGGAGAGAGAGAGGAGAGAGAGGAGAGAGAGGGGAAAGGAGAGAGAGAGGGGAAAGGAGAGAGAGAGAGAGAGAAGAGAGAGGGGAGAGAGGAGAGAGGGAAGAGAGGAAAGACGGGAGAGAGAGAGAGAAGAGAGAGAGGGGAAAGGAGAGAGAGGAGGGAGAGGGGAAAGGAGAGAGAGAAGAGAGAGGGGAAAGGAGAGAGAAGGGAGAGAGAAGAGAGAAAGAAGAGAGAGAAAGGAGAGAGGGAGAGAGAGAGAGAGAGAGAGAGGTGGGAGAGAGAGGAGAGGGAGAAGAGAGGATAGAGAGAGAGAGTGAGAAAGAGAGAGAGAGAGGAAGAGAGAGAGAGAGAGAGGAGATAGAGGGTAGAGAGGGGAAAGGAGAGAGAGAGGAGATAGAGGAGAGAGAGAAGAGAGGAGAGAGAGAAGAAAGGAGAGAGAGAAGGGAGAGAGGAGAGAGAAGAGAGAGAAAGGAGAGAGAAGAGAGAAAGAGGAGAGAGAGAGGAAAGGGAGAAGAGAGAGAGAGGAGAGGGAGAAGAGAGGAGAGGGAGAAGAGAGGAGAGAGAGGAGAGAGAGAGAGAGAGAGGAAAGAGAGAGAGAGAGAGCGAGCGAGAGAGTGCGAGAGAGCGAGCGAGAGATAGAGAGGAAAGAATGAGAGGAGAGAGAGGAGTGTAGAGAGAGAGGAGGGATAGAGGAGAGAGAAAAGTTAACACTGCCACACACATGCATTCACAGGCACACACACATACACACACAATAAAGTAAACACAAACTAACTTATATAGAAATATACAAATCAAAATATAAACACATACATATGTGTATATTTTCAAATGTCTTTCGCCTATTATAGAAGTTTAACATTTGCAATAGATATTATATTAGATTGCTTATTACAATATATCTATTTCAATGCTGTGTGTTATTTGTGTGCGCTGTCTATCATCTATCTTTTTATCTTTCGATCTATCGATCTACAGTATCATCTATTTATCTATTGATCTATTTATCTATCCATCTGTCTATATATCTCTATCTATCTCTCTATCTATCTATCTATCTATCTCTCTCTATCCATCTATCCATCTCTATATTTCTCTATAAATATAAATGACTAAATATGTTGATTACATTGTTTGTCATTCTGTATAATGTATATCACTTTGTTATTAGCATTAAAGGTCTTTATATATTATAATGCGTTACAGTTTGATTACAGCGTTTGCTGAATCTCACTTTATAGACAATAGACAAATATGGTATGTGTTATTCAATAAAGCAGATGAAGATGGAAAATATTTTGTAAAAAAGGAATAATGTATGTGACACAACCATTTTGTTGGTTCATTTATGCCAGGGCTGTCAAACTCATTTGAGTCGTGGGGCATTTTACATACAAGAGCAACTCACGTGGGCCGCAAATTACCTACATAGCTAAACAAAGCAGTGGCGTTTGCTATAACTGTATACATTAGTGTTCTGTAACTCCTAATTAAATTACTCTGGCTTGATGAAACGTGCTCTTAAGCTTTTAAGAAAGTGACACACGCTCCATCTGGTTGCTCTCCCACAGAATTTGTGCTATTTTTTCTCTAGCAGCCCTGTTCCGAGAGCGCTCACAGTTTAGCATACGCATGCGCATAGTATAACATACTATAACATTTCATCTGCATTATAAATAGTGAATCAAAACGCTGCTAGGTAGTTAGTAAAAGGTAGTTAGTTAGTAACTATTTACTAACTAGTCTACCTAGTTAAAATAAATACAAACTTGCCTGTGAAATAAAAATAAAACCTAAACTAGTAATATAACTATTATTTATATTGTATCTAGCTTAGGTTTTATTTTACAGGTAAGTATGTATTTATTTTTATATAGGTATTATTTAGTTAATAATTGTAACTTTAGCTCTGTTTTTACATATGTTAATGTTAGGGGGTGTTAGGGTTAGGGTAACGTTAGGGTTAGGGTTACGTTAGGGTTAGGGGTTAATAGTTTAATTCAGGTAGTTGCGATGCGTGAGGGCCTCAGTTTATGGGGTTAATAGATTTATTATAGTGGGGACAATGTCTGGGAGCGCCGGAATAAAGGTTAAAGAACATTTTAAGTGGCAGCGATATCAGGAGCGGCAGATTAGGGGTTAATAACCGTAGGCAGGTGTAGGTGATGTTGGGGCGGCAGATTAGGGGTGTTTAGACGTGGGGTTTATGTTAGGGTGTTAGGTTTATACTGTATATTCTATTTCCCCATAGACATCAATGAGGCTGCGTTACGGAGCTTTTGTTTTCGCGATCGCAGTTTTTTTTTTCAGCCGGCTCTCCCCATTGATGTCTATGGGAAAATCGTGAACGAGCACATCAGAGCAGCACTTGTTTTCGGTGCAGTATGGAGCTTAACGCAACCATATCGCCCGCACAAGCCTGCTTTTTTCAACTGTAATCGCAGCGGTATAGGGGAATGAATGACGCCAATTTTGTGGCGTTCGTTATTTACCCTATGGCGCTCGAAACTCGTAATCTAGCTGAATGTTATTCGTTAAAGTCCGAGGGGTATTAATGATCTCGCTACCATAGTGCAGCTGCTCACTATATAACAAGTGAATCGCAATGCCAGAACAAAGGGATACAGTTATTATAATGGAGAGCTGAATGGAAGGGGCACGTATGCACATCCCTAACAGTAAGTGCACTCACTCTTTAAGTAATAAGTATATTATAATTATTATTTTTCATGGAGGTAGGCGTGGGCCGCACAAAATTAAGTTGTGGGCCACATGTGGCCCGCGGGCCGCCAGTTTGACATATCTGATTTATGCAGATAAAACTGTTACTCTAAAAGTGATAAAGACCTTTCTGCAGATTGTAAAGGCTTCAAATTTACAGGTTTACACTATTCAATAGGGATCCAATCCTACTGCTCCCATTAAAAAAAAAATATTTATGTGCTGCTGGTGGCTTGTAACAACAGCACTAGCAACTACTTTAACTTTATTTAAATGCACATTACGGTTAAATTAGAAATGCAGATAGATTCATTATATCTGTGAATAGAATTTTTTTTACAATATATATGTACTGGCAAAAATGTTTTTAGTAAAAGTTATCACTGTTTTGGAGTTAGTATTTTTCACTGCTCATGCATGTGAAGCATATCTAGATATTTGCAGTGCACCAGCATACTAAATACTGCAGCTACTCAGAGCATCAGTGGGGATTGTATCATGTCAGCAACTGTGAACATTTTGTAATTAACATGTCAGTATGTGAACATTTTGTAATTAACTCCAATTTGCTTGCTATCTATAGGTTTTAAGAAAATGAAAAAGAAAATATTGTGTTTAGTCATGAGATAAAGATAATAGTAAAGTACAAGTATTTTATCAATCTGAGACACAAAACTATGACATAATTGATATTTTTTTTAAAAGGGACAGTCTAATCCAGAAATGTTAATGTATAAAAAATAAAGATAATCCCTCTATTACCCAATCCCCAGTTTTGCATAACCAACACGGTTATATTAATGTACTTTGTACCACTGTAATTACCTTGTATCTAAATCTCTGCAGACTGCCCCCTTATCTCAGTTCTTTTGACAGACTTGCATTTTTGCCAATCAGTGCTGACTCCTAAATAACTCTACAGGAGTGAGAACAATGTTTATCTATATAACACACATTAATTAGCACTGTCTAGCTGTAAAACAATTGTCAAAATGGAAGAGATAAGAGGCGGCCTTCAAGGGCTTAGAAATTAGCATATGAACCTACCTAGAATAAAGCAAATTTGATAAAAAAAAAGTACTTGGAAAGTTGTTTAAAATGACATGCCCTATCTGAATTATGAATGTTTAATTTTGACTAGACTGCCCCTTTAATAATTTTTTTTTTTTTTTTTCAAAACAAGCTTTATTGGTAATAAACAAAGACATTGTACATTGAGCAATATTACAAAGAGAACAATTGTGGGAGCGCAGCGCGCAGAACCACATTACAAAAATCTTAGTACAGAGATGCGAAGCTTGACATTTTAATAATTATTTGTTGGTCAATTCTTTATGTAAAGTAAAATAGTACATAATATGCCTTCTCAATCTACCAAGACACTCCTAGGAGAGGTAGAAAAGTAAGAAGTTGCGGGTAAATGGGGGAAGGAAGGGGGGGGGGAAGGAATAGCAAGGGCCTGAACATAGCTTTCAGAGAGAGGGATAAACTCCCTAAAGTTTCACGCAGGGGCAGGAGACCAAACGGTCATCATTAGTTTGTATGTCACCATTTGGTTACACTTGAAATAATGCAGTTTTTCCATAACCAATAGGTCATTGACCGCGGCGCGCCAATCTGCCAAAGCAGGTACTTCTTTTGATTTCCACAATCTGGGGATAAGCTTCTTTGCACCGGTAAGCATAAGTAAAAGGAGAGCGCGACTATGTATGGCTTTGATACTGGGGAGATGTAAGAATAGCAGGGTCTCGGGGGTGTTGGGTATGGTTGTGTTCAATTTTTCTGATATCTCCCTCATGACCGCCTCCCAGAAACTGGAGAGGCTGGGGCAAGACCACCATATGTGGACAATGGAACCCTGTTCTCCACACCCCCTCCAACATGTGGCGCTAACCGCAGGAAAGAGCTGATGAAGCCTGGCAGGGGTATAATACCATCTGGTCAATAGTTTAAGGTGTATCTCCTGTACAGTGGCTGATACCGATGACCTCTTGGTCAGGTCAAAGGATTTAAGCCAATCGTCCTCCTGAACTACACTACTAAGCTCTCTATTCCATACCCTAGTATATGTAGGCAACTGAATGTCTGGTGGAATGAGTAAAAGTTTGTATATCTTTGAGATCAGTCTTTTAGGTGGGGTGTTTTCGGTGCATAGGGATTCGAAAGGCGTCAGGTTTCTAAGAAAATTGTGTTTTTGTTTGTGGGTGAGTAAGAAATGAGAAAGTTGGTGGTATCTTAACCAGGAGGAGAAAACAGGGCCATTCTGTTCTTGTAGTTTTTGCTGTGATTGTAATCTGCCCCCCTCCTGGGCGTAATGCAAGACTCCTACTCTTAGTCTGTAAGGAGAGCGCACGCGTCTACTGAATTCGTAGTATGGTAACTCTGGGTTTTCTATGATGGGAAGCATTGGCGAGACAGGGGTCGACATGTGTGTACTCGTAGCTATCAAGTTGTCCCACACAGCCAGCGTTTCATGTGTTATGTGATATTTTTGTATCAGCCTGGGGCGTTTATTTGTAGTGATCCACGCCAAGGATCCAACATTATTTAGTTGTAAAATTTGCCCATCTATTCCGACCCATTTTTTTTGCATGGTGTTCTGAGACCATTCAACCAGTCTATGTAGAAAAATGGCCCTCCTATAAGAGGCTAGGTCTGGGAAGCCAAGTCCCCCCTTGTCTCTAGGGAGATACAGTGTCCTTCTAGGTATTCTCGGTCTCGTACCTTTCCAGATAAACTGTTCTATGGTGCTCTGAAGATGGGGCAGGAAATCGTTCGGTAGGCGAATCGGGACTGTTTGCATTACATACAATATTCGTGGTAGAATATTCATTTTAATGAGGCCTATCTTCCCTAACCATGAAAGTGATTTATTACTCCAAGAGGACAGGTCATTGACTATCTCTTTACGTAGGGTCAAGTAATTGTTTTTAAAAATGTCAGAGGGGCTTGCAGAAAGATATATACCAAGATATTTCAATTTGGCGGGTGCTATTGTCATCTTATAACTATTGGACAGGAAGTTTATATGTTCTGTAGGGGCATTTATATTAAGAAGCTCTGATTTAGTTAAATTTAGGTGAAAATTAGATAGCTTGCCATACTCATCAATCTCTTTCAGAAGCTCAGGGACAGATGTATCAATATTTGTGAGTGTATAGAGAACATCATCGGCGTATAAGGCCTGTTTGTGTTCCTCACTCCCGATGTGTATTCCCTTGATGTTTGCATTATTTCTAACCTTTTGAGCAAGCGCCTCTATGGAGCGAATAATAAGGGGGATAGGGGGCAACCCTGTCGGGTCCCGTTGGAAATGTCAAATCTATCCGACAGAATACCATTCACTCTAATACGTGCATTCGGGGCAGAGTATAATGCAAATGCCATGTTAGTGAAAACTGGACCGATATTCATTGCTGACATGACTCGACACAGGAAGAGCCAATCGACCCGGTCGAAGGCCTTCTCCGCATCAGTCGCTAGAAGGGCCATTGGTATTCCTTCAGTTTGGGCAAAGTTAATAATTTGAAAGACTTTGGTGGTGTTGACTCTTGCCTCCCTACCGGGCACAAAGCCCACTTGGTCAGAAGAAACAAGGGAAGGGATATACTTATTGAGACGATTCGCTAGAATTTTTGCTAAAATTTTGATGTCCATGTTCAGCAAAGATATGGGTCTAAAATTCGCTGGGGAAGTAGGGGGCTTACCAGGTTTGGGTATAAGTGAGATATGTGCTTCGAGCATTGTACCAGCCAAAGTTGGCTCTGTTATCAGGCTGTTGAACAATTGAAGCATCAGTGGGCTTAGTGTTTTACTGTAGAATTTATAGTATTTTAATGAGTAGCCATCTGGGCCTGGGCATTTCCCGCTGGGGAAGTCTTTAAGGGCTTTAGAAAGCTCCAAGGCAGTGATGGGCTCGTCTAAGCTATTCTTTTGATCGGGGTCTAGTCTTGGTAGTTCAAGGTCTGTTAAGTATTGATCTATGAGCTGGATTTTAGCGTCTGTTGTGACTTTGCATTCCCCATGGTTAAGCTTGTGTGGGATATTATATAATGCTTTGTAATACGTGTGGAAAGAATTTGCAATTTGTTTGCTACTTTTCAGTGTTGTGCCATCAGGGTTCTGGATACTGTGAATATATGTTTTGAGCTGCTTTCTACGGGTCGCTCTAGCTAGCAGTTTCCCCGGTTTATTGCCTCCCTCATAGTACTGTTGTTTTATCGCTAAAAATTTACACTGAAAGGACTCTCTTAGGTGGGCCTGAAGTTCCCTCCTAGTGTCTTCTAATTTATTCTTAGCCTCCATGTCCCCTGGGGCGTTTTTGTGTGCCGCTTCGAGATGTGTAACAGTGTTCAATAGTTGGGTATATTTTAATCTGTACTGTCTGTTAAGACGGGCTCTGTGTTTAAGGAATTCTCCCCGGATAACACACTTATGGGACTCCCAAAAGCTTATTATTGAGGTCTGCGAGGGGTCGTTATGCCGTAGATAATCTGTAAGGGATTTTTGGATTTCAGAGCTTATTGCAGGATTGTCTAGTAGTGTATCGTCAAGTCTCCATATATATGTCGTGGGAGGAAGATCGGGCCATTGAACTTCACATGTGACAGGGGCGTGGTCTGACCAAGTAATCGGGCCTATAGTGCAAGATGTTACCATATCAAGTCCGATAGAGTCTATAAAGCCCCTTTAATAATTTTATGTACCCTAAAATACCTTACCTTTATGGGAAATTGTAATTTTATGTTTATTGTTTTTTATTTGAAATAGTTGATATTGTTCATTAAAATCATCACCTATTGTTCGCAAGGATTTGCCCATAAAAATGGGCTGAGTCTGCATGTAAAGCTCTATAACATTATAACTCAAAAATTGCGACATTCAAAAAGATTTAAGCCCACTCCTTGTCTCCAGTATATACAGTATATATAAATATAACTGTTTACCTCTTGGTGCATAGAATGTGTTCATTTGTGAAGGATACCGGCATTACACAAATAACTTCATAATTTTCCTGAACAAACTTAAAGGGACATAAAACTCAATTTTTTTCTTTCAGGATTTAGATAGAACACACAGTTTTAAACAACTTTCCAATTTACTTCTATCAAATTTTCTTAGTTTTTTGTAATCCTTTGTTGAAAAGCAAGGATGTAAGCTCAGAAGTGTGCAGGAGTCTGCAGAACTATATTGCAGCAGTTTTGCAACAATGTTATATATTATCAAGAGCACTAGATGGCAGCACTATTTCCTGTCATGTAGTATTAATAATATACATTAGCAAGAGCACTAGATGGCAGCACTATTTCCTGTCATGTAGTACTAATATTATACATTAGCAAGAGCACTAGATGGCAGCACTATTTCCTGTTATGTAGTACTAATGTTATACATTAGCAAGAGCACTAGATGGCAGCACTATTTCCTGTCATGTAGTACTAATGTTATACATTAGCAAGAGCACTAGATGGCAGCACTATTTCCTGTCATGTAATACTAATGTTATACGTTAGCAAGAGCACTAGATGGCAGCACTATTTCCAGTCATGTAGTACTAATGTTATACATTAGCTATAGCACTAGATGGCAGCACTATTTCCTGTCATGTAATACTAATGTTATACATTAGCAAGAGCACTAGATGGCAGCACTATTTTCTGTCATGTAGTACTAATGTTATACGTTAGCAAGAGCACTAGATGGCAGCACTGTTTCCTGTTATGTAGTACTAATGTTATACATTAGCAAGAGCACTAGATGGCAGCACTATTTCCTGTCATGTAGTACTAATGTTATACATTAGCAAGAGCACTAGATGGCAGCACTATTTCCTGTCATGTAGTACTAATGTTATACATTAGCAAGAGCACTAGATGGCAGCACTATTTCCTGTCATGGAGTACTAATGTTATACATTAGCAAGAGCACTAGATGGCAGCACTATTTCCTGTCATGTAGTACTAATTTTATACATTAGCAAGAGCACTAGATGGCAGCACTATTTCCATTCATGTAGTAATAATGTTATACGTTAGCAAGGCCACTAAATCGCAGCACTATTTCCTGACATGTAGTACTAATGTTATACATTAGCAAGAGCACTAGATGGCAGCACTATTTCCTGTTATGTAGTACTAATATTATACATTAGCAAGGGCACTAGATGGCAGCACTATTTCCTGTCATGTAGTACTAATGTTATATATTAGCAAGAGCACTAGATGGCAGCACTATTTCCTGTCATGTAATACTAATGTTATACATTAGCAAGAGCACTAGATGGCAGCACTATTTCCTGTCATGTAGTACTAATGTTATATATTAGCAAGAGAACTAGATGGCAGCACTATTTCCTGTCATGTAGTGCTAATGTTATACATTAACAAGAGCACTAGATGGCAGCACTATTTCCTGTCATGTAGTACTAATATTATACGTTAGCAAGCGCACTAGATGGCAGCACTATTTCCTGTCATGTAGTACTAATGTTATACATTAGCAAGAGCACTAGATGGCAGCACTATTTCCTGTCATGTAGTACTAATGTTATACATTAGCAAGAGCACTAGATGGCAGCACTATTTCCTGACATGTACTACTAATGTTATACATTAGCAAGAGCACTAGATGGCAGCACTATTTCCTGTCATGTAGTACTAATATTATACATTAGCAAGAGCACTAGATGGCAGCACTATTTCCTGTCATGTAGTACTAATTTTATACATTAGCAAGAGCACTAGATGGCAGCACTATTTCCTGTCATGTAGTACTAATGTTATACATTAGCAAGAGCACGGAATGGCAGCACTATTTCCTGTCATGTAGTACTAATGTTATACATTAGCAAGAGCACTAGATGGCAGCACTATTTCCTGTCATGTAGTACTAATGTTATACATTAGCAAGAGCACTAGATGGCAGCACTATTTCCTGTCATGTAGTACTAATGTTATACATTAGCAAGAGCACTAGATAGCAGCACTATTTCCTGTCATGTAGTACTAATGGTATACATTAGCAAGAGCACTAGATGCCAGAAATATTTCCTGTCATGTAATACTAATGTTATACATTAGCAAGAGCACTAGATGGCAGCACTATTTCCTGTTATGTAGTACTATTGTTATACATTAGCAAGAGCACTAGATGGCAGCACTATTTCCTGACATGTAGTACTAATGTTATACATTAGCAAGAACACTAGATGGCAACACTATTTCCTGTCATGTAGTACTAATATTATACATTAGCAAGAGCACTAGATGGCAGCACTATTTCCTGTTATGTAGTACTAATGTTATACATTAGCAAGAGCACTAGATGGCAGCACTATTTCCTGTCATGTAGTACTAATGTTATACATTAGCAAGAGCACTAGATGGCAGCACTATTTCCTGTCATGTAATACTAATGTTATACGTTAGCAAGAGCACTAGATGGCAGCACTATTTCCTGTCATGTAGTACTAATGTTATACATTAGCAAGAGCACTAGATGGCAGCACTATTTCCTGTTATGTAGTACTAATGTTATACATTAGCAAGAGCACTAGATGGCAGCACTATTTCAAATTTTCTTAGTTTTTTGTAATCCTTTGTTGAAAAGCAAGGATGTAAGCTCAGAAGTGTGCAGGAGTCTGCAGAACTATATTGCAGCAGTTTTGCAACAATGTTATATATTATCAAGAGCACTAGATGGCAGCACTATTTCCTGTCATGTAGTATTAATAATATACATTAGCAAGAGCACTAGATGGCAGCACTATTTCCTGTCATGTAGTACTAATATTATACATTAGCAAGAGCACTAGATGGCAGCACTATTTCCTGTTATGTAGTACTAATGTTATACATTAGCAAGAGCACTAGATGGCAGCACTATTTCCTGTCATGTAGTACTAATGTTATACATTAGCAAGAGCACTAGATGGCAGCACTATTTCCTGTCATGTAATACTAATGTTATACGTTAGCAAGAGCACTAGATGGCAGCACTATTTCCTGTCATGTAGTACTAATGTTATACATTAGCTATAGCACTAGATGGCAGCACTATTTCCTGTCATGTAATACTAATGTTATACATTAGCAAGAGCACTAGATGGCAGCACTATTTTCTGTCATGTAGTACTAATGTTATACATTAGCAAGAGCACTAGAGGGCAGCACTATTTCCTGTCATGGAGTACTAATGTTATACATTAGCAAGAGCACTAGATGGCAGCACTATTTCCTGTCATGTAGTACTAATTTTATACATTAGCAAGAGCACTAGATGGCAGCACTATTTCCTGTCATGGAGTACTAATGTTATACATTAGCAAGAGCACTAGATGGCAGCACTATTTCCTGTCATGTAGTACTAATTTTATACATTAGCAAGAGCACTAGATGGCAGCACTATTTCCATTCATGTAGTAATAATGTTATACGTTAGCAAGGCCACTAAATCGCAGCACTATTTCCTGACATGTAGTCCTAATGTTATACATTAGCAAGAGCACTAGATGGCAGCACTATTTCCTGTTATGTAGTACTAATATTATACATTAGCAAGGGCACTAGATGGCAGCACTATTTCCTGTCATGTAGTACTAATGTTATATATTAGCAAGAGCACTAGATGGCAGCACTATTTCCTGTCATGTAATACTAATGTTATACATTAGCAAGAGCACTAGATGGCAGCACTATTTCCTGTCATGTAGTACTAATGTTATATATTAGCAAGAGCACTAGATGGCAGCACTATTTCCTGTCATGTAGTGCTAATGTTATACATTAACAAGAGCACTAGATGGCAGCACTATTTCCTGTCATGTAGTACTAATATTATACGTTAGCAAGCGCACTAGATGGCAGCACTATTTCCTGTCATGTAGTACTAATGTTATACATTAGCAAGAGCACTAGATGGCAGCACTATTTCCTCTCATGTAGTACTAATGTTATACATTAGCAAGAGCACTAGATGGCAGCACTATTTCCTGACATGTACTACTAATGTTATACATTAGCAAGAGCACTAGATGGCAGCACTATTTCCTGTCATGTAGTACTAATATTATACATTAGCAAGAGCACTAGATGGCAGCACTATTTCCTGTCATGTAGTACTAATTTTATACATTAGCAAGAGCACTAGATGGCAGCACTATTTCCTGTCATGTAGTACTAATGTTATACATTAGCAAGAGCACGGAATGGCAGCACTATTTCCAGTCATGTAGTAATAATGTTATACATTAGCAATAGCACTAGATGGCAGCACTATTTCCTGTCATGTAGTACTAATGTTATACATTAGCAAGAGCACTAGATGGCAGCACTATTTCCTGTCATGTAGTACTAATGTTATACATTAGCAAGAGCACTAGATAGTAGCACTATTTCCTGTCATGTAGTACTAATGTTATACATTAGCAAGAGCACTAGATGCCAGAAATATTTCCTGTCATGTAATACTAATGTTATACATTAGCAAGAGCACTCGATGGCAGCACTATTTCCTGTCATGTAGTACTAATTTTATACATTAGCAAGAGCACTAGATGGCAGCACTATTTCCTGTCATGTAGTACTAATTTTATACATTAGCAAGAGCACTAGATGGCAGCACTATTTCCTGTCATGTAGTACTAATATTATACATTAGCAAGAGCATGGAATGGCAGCACTATTTCCTGTCATGTAGTACTAATGTTATACATTAGCAAGAGCACTAGATGGCAGCACTATTTCCTGTCATGTAGTACTAATGTTATACATAAGTAAGAGCACTAGATGGCAGCACTATTTCCTGTCATGAAGTACTAATGTTATACATTAGCAAGAGCACTAGATGGCAGCACTATTTCCTGTCATGTAGTACTAATGTTATACATTAGCAAGAGCACTAGATGGCAGCACTATTTCCTGTCATGTAATACTAATGTTATACATTAGCAAGAGCACTAGATGGCAGCACTATTTCCTGTTATGTAGTACTATTGTTATACATTAGCAAGAGCACTAGATGGCAGTACTATTTCCTGTCATGTAATACTAATGTTATACATTAGCAAGAGCACGGAATGGCAGCACTATTTCCTGTCATGTAGTACTAATATTATACATTAGCAAGAGCACTAGATGGCAGCACTATTTCCTGACATGAAGTACTAATGTTATACATTAGCAAGAGCACTAGATGGCAGCACTATTTCCTGTCATGTAGTACTAATGTTATACATTAGCAAGAGCACTAGATGGCAGCATTATTTCCTGTCATGTAGTACTAATGTTATACATTAGCAAGAGCACTAGATGGCAGTACTATTTCCTGTCATGCAGTACTAATGTTATACATTAGCAAGAGCACTAGATGGCAGCACTATTTCCTGTCATGCAGTACTAATGTTATACATTAGCAAGAGCACGGAATGGCAGCACTATTTCCTGTCATGTAATACTAATGTTATACATTAGCAAGAGCACTAGATGGCAGCACTATTTCCTGTCATGTAGTACTAATGTTATACATTAGCAAGAGCACTAGATGGTAGCACTATTTCCTGTCATGTAGTACTAATGTTATACATTAGCAAGAGCACTAAATGGCAGCACTATTTCCTGTCATGTAGTACTAATGTTATACCTTAGCAAGAGCACTAGATGGCAGCACTATTTCCTGTCTGTAGTACTAATGTTATACATTAGCAAGAGCACGGAATGGCAGCACTATTTCCTGTCATGTAGTACTAATGTTATACATTAGCAAGAGCACTAGATGGCAGCACTATTTCCTGTTGTGTAGTACTAATGTTCTACGTTAGCAAGAGCACTAGAGGGCAGCACTATTTCCTTTTATGTAGTACTAATGTTATACATTAGCAAGAGCACGGAATGGCAGCACTATTTCCTGTCATGTAGTACTAATGTTATACATTAGCAAGAGCACGGAATGGCAGCGCTATTTCCTGTCATGTAGTACTAATGTTATACATTAGCAAGAGCACTAGATGGCAGCACTATTTCCTGTCATGTAGTACTAATGTTATACATTAGCAAGAGCACTAGATGGCGGCACTATTTCCTGTTATGTAGTACTAATGTTATACATTAGCAAAAGCACTAGATGGCAGCACTATTTCCTGTCATGTAGTACTAATGATATGCATTAGCAAGAGCAATAGATGGCAGCACTATTTCCTGTCATGTAGTACTAATGTTATACATTAGCAAGAGCACTCAATGGCAGCACTATTTCCTGTCATGTAGTACTAATGTTATACATTAGCAAGAGCACTAGATGGTAGCACTATTTCCTGTCATGTAGTACTAATGTTATACATTAGCAAGAGCACTAGATGGCAGCACTATTTCCTGTTATGTAGTACTAATGTTATACATTAGCAAGAGCACTAGATGGCAGCACTATTTCCTGTCATGTAGTACTAATGTTATACATTAGCAAGAGCACTAGATGGCAGCACTATTTCCTGTCATGTAATACTAATGTTATACGTTAGCAAGAGCACTAGATGGCAGCACTATTTCCTGTCATGTAGTACTAATGTTATACATTAGCAAGAGCACTAGATGGCAGCACTATTTCCTGTTATGTAGTACTAATGTTATACATTAGCAAGAGCACTAGATGGCAGCACTATTTCAAATTTTCTTAGTTTTTTGTAATCCTTTGTTGAAAAGCAAGGATGTAAGCTCAGAAGTGTGCAGGAGTCTGCAGAACTATATTGCAGCAGTTTTGCAACAATGTTATATATTATCAAGAGCACTAGATGGCAGCACTATTTCCTGTCATGTAGTATTAATAATATACATTAGCAAGAGCACTAGATGGCAGCACTATTTCCTGTCATGTAGTACTAATATTATACATTAGCAAGAGCACTAGATGGCAGCACTATTTCCTGTTATGTAGTACTAATGTTATACATTAGCAAGAGCACTAGATGGCAGCACTATTTCCTGTCATGTAGTACTAATGTTATACATTAGCAAGAGCACTAGATGGCAGCACTATTTCCTGTCATGTAATACTAATGTTATACGTTAGCAAGAGCACTAGATGGCAGCACTATTTCCTGTCATGTAGTACTAATGTTATACATTAGCTATAGCACTAGATGGCAGCACTATTTCCTGTCATGTAATACTAATGTTATACATTAGCAAGAGCACTAGATGGCAGCACTATTTTCTGTCATGTAGTACTAATGTTATACATTAGCAAGAGCACTAGAGGGCAGCACTATTTCCTGTCATGGAGTACTAATGTTATACATTAGCAAGAGCACTAGATGGCAGCACTATTTCCTGTCATGTAGTACTAATTTTATACATTAGCAAGAGCACTAGATGGCAGCACTATTTCCTGTCATGGAGTACTAATGTTATACATTAGCAAGAGCACTAGATGGCAGCACTATTTCCTGTCATGTAGTACTAATTTTATACATTAGCAAGAGCACTAGATGGCAGCACTATTTCCATTCATGTAGTAATAATGTTATACGTTAGCAAGGCCACTAAATCGCAGCACTATTTCCTGACATGTAGTCCTAATGTTATACATTAGCAAGAGCACTAGATGGCAGCACTATTTCCTGTTATGTAGTACTAATATTATACATTAGCAAGGGCACTAGATGGCAGCACTATTTCCTGTCATGTAGTACTAATGTTATATATTAGCAAGAGCACTAGATGGCAGCACTATTTCCTGTCATGTAATACTAATGTTATACATTAGCAAGAGCACTAGATGGCAGCACTATTTCCTGTCATGTAGTACTAATGTTATATATTAGCAAGAGCACTAGATGGCAGCACTATTTCCTGTCATGTAGTGCTAATGTTATACATTAACAAGAGCACTAGATGGCAGCACTATTTCCTGTCATGTAGTACTAATATTATACGTTAGCAAGCGCACTAGATGGCAGCACTATTTCCTGTCATGTAGTACTAATGTTATACATTAGCAAGAGCACTAGATGGCAGCACTATTTCCTCTCATGTAGTACTAATGTTATACATTAGCAAGAGCACTAGATGGCAGCACTATTTCCTGACATGTACTACTAATGTTATACATTAGCAAGAGCACTAGATGGCAGCACTATTTCCTGTCATGTAGTACTAATATTATACATTAGCAAGAGCACTAGATGGCAGCACTATTTCCTGTCATGTAGTACTAATTTTATACATTAGCAAGAGCACTAGATGGCAGCACTATTTCCTGTCATGTAGTACTAATGTTATACATTAGCAAGAGCACGGAATGGCAGCACTATTTCCAGTCATGTAGTAATAATGTTATACATTAGCAATAGCACTAGATGGCAGCACTATTTCCTGTCATGTAGTACTAATGTTATACATTAGCAAGAGCACTAGATGGCAGCACTATTTCCTGTCATGTAGTACTAATGTTATACATTAGCAAGAGCACTAGATAGTAGCACTATTTCCTGTCATGTAGTACTAATGTTATACATTAGCAAGAGCACTAGATGCCAGAAATATTTCCTGTCATGTAATACTAATGTTATACATTAGCAAGAGCACTCGATGGCAGCACTATTTCCTGTCATGTAGTACTAATTTTATACATTAGCAAGAGCACTAGATGGCAGCACTATTTCCTGTCATGTAGTACTAATTTTATACATTAGCAAGAGCACTAGATGGCAGCACTATTTCCTGTCATGTAGTACTAATATTATACATTAGCAAGAGCATGGAATGGCAGCACTATTTCCTGTCATGTAGTACTAATGTTATACATTAGCAAGAGCACTAGATGGCAGCACTATTTCCTGTCATGTAGTACTAATGTTATACATAAGTAAGAGCACTAGATGGCAGCACTATTTCCTGTCATGAAGTACTAATGTTATACATTAGCAAGAGCACTAGATGGCAGCACTATTTCCTGTCATGTAGTACTAATGTTATACATTAGCAAGAGCACTAGATGGCAGCACTATTTCCTGTCATGTAATACTAATGTTATACATTAGCAAGAGCACTAGATGGCAGCACTATTTCCTGTTATGTAGTACTATTGTTATACATTAGCAAGAGCACTAGATGGCAGTACTATTTCCTGTCATGTAATACTAATGTTATACATTAGCAAGAGCACGGAATGGCAGCACTATTTCCTGTCATGTAGTACTAATATTATACATTAGCAAGAGCACTAGATGGCAGCACTATTTCCTGACATGAAGTACTAATGTTATACATTAGCAAGAGCACTAGATGGCAGCACTATTTCCTGTCATGTAGTACTAATGTTATACATTAGCAAGAGCACTAGATGGCAGCATTATTTCCTGTCATGTAGTACTAATGTTATACATTAGCAAGAGCACTAGATGGCAGTACTATTTCCTGTCATGCAGTACTAATGTTATACATTAGCAAGAGCACTAGATGGCAGCACTATTTCCTGTCATGCAGTACTAATGTTATACATTAGCAAGAGCACGGAATGGCAGCACTATTTCCTGTCATGTAATACTAATGTTATACATTAGCAAGAGCACTAGATGGCAGCACTATTTCCTGTCATGTAGTACTAATGTTATACATTAGCAAGAGCACTAGATGGTAGCACTATTTCCTGTCATGTAGTACTAATGTTATACATTAGCAAGAGCACTAAATGGCAGCACTATTTCCTGTCATGTAGTACTAATGTTATACCTTAGCAAGAGCACTAGATGGCAGCACTATTTCCTGTCTGTAGTACTAATGTTATACATTAGCAAGAGCACGGAATGGCAGCACTATTTCCTGTCATGTAGTACTAATGTTATACATTAGCAAGAGCACTAGATGGCAGCACTATTTCCTGTTGTGTAGTACTAATGTTCTACGTTAGCAAGAGCACTAGAGGGCAGCACTATTTCCTGTTATGTAGTACTAATGTTATACATTAGCAAGAGCACGGAATGGCAGCACTATTTCCTGTCATGTAGTACTAATGTTATACATTAGCAAGAGCACGGAATGGCAGCGCTATTTCCTGTCATGTAGTACTAATGTTATACATTAGCAAGAGCACTAGATGGCAGCACTATTTCCTGTCATGTAGTACTAATGTTATACATTAGCAAGAGCACTAGATGGCGGCACTATTTCCTGTTATGTAGTACTAATGTTATACATTAGCAAAAGCACTAGATGGCAGCACTATTTCCTGTCATGTAGTACTAATGATATGCATTAGCAAGAGCAATAGATGGCAGCACTATTTCCTGTCATGTAGTACTAATGTTATACATTAGCAAGAGCACTCAATGGCAGCACTATTTCCTGTCATGTAGTACTAATGTTATACATTAGCAAGAGCACTAGATGGTAGCACTATTTCCTGTCATGTAGTACTAATTTTATACATTAGCAAGAGCACTAGATGGCAGCACTATTTCCTGTTATGTAGTACTAATGTTATACATTAGCAGGAGCACTAGATGGCAGCACTATTTCCTGTCATGTAGTACTAATTTTATACATTAGCAAGAGCACTAGATGGCAGCACTATTTCCTGTTATGTAGTACTAATGTTATACATTAGCAGGAGCACTAGATGGCAGCACTATTTCCTGTCATGTAGTACTAATGTTATAAATTAGCAGGAGCACTAGATGGCAGCACTATTTCCTGTCATGTAGTACTAATGTTATACATTAGCAAGAGCACAGAATGGCAGCACTATTTCCTGTCATCTAGTACTAATGTTATACATTAGCAAGAGCACTAGAGGGCAGCACTATTTCCTGTCATGTAGTACTAATGTTATACATTAGCAAGAGCACGGAATGGCAGCACTATTTCCTGTCATGTAATACTAATGTTATACATTAGCAAGAGAACTAGATGACAGCACTACTTCCTGTCATGTAGTACTAATGTTATACAATAGCAAGAGCACTAGATGGCAGCACTATCTCCTGTCATGTAGTACTAATGTTATACATTAGCAAGAGCACTAGATGGCAGCACTATTTCCTGTCATGTAGTACTAATGTTATACATTAGCAAGAGCACTAGATGACAGCACTATTTCCAGTCATGTACTACTGATGTTATACATTAGCAAGAGCACTAGATGGCAGCACTATCTCCTGTCATGTAGTACTAATGTTATACATTAGCAAGAGCACTAGATGGCAGCACTTTTTCCTGTCATGTAGTACTAATGCTATACATTAGCAAGAGCACTAGATGGCAGCACTATTTCCTGTCATGTAGTACTAATGTTATACATTAGCAAGAGCACTAGATGGCAGCACTATTTCCTGTCATGTAGTACTAATGTTATACATTAGCAAGAGCACTAGATGGCAGCACTATTTCCTGTTATGTAGTACTAATGTTATACATTAGCAAGAGCACGGAATGGCAGCACTATTTCCTGTCATGTAGTACTAATGTTATACAATAGCAAGAGCACTAGATAGCAGCACTATTTCCTGTCATGTAGTGCTAATGTAATACATTAGCAAGAGCACGGAATGGCAGCACTATTTCCTGTCATGTAGTACTAATGTTATACATTAGCAAGAGCACTAGATGGCAGCACTATTTCCTGTCATGTAGTACTAATGTTATACATTAGCAAGAGCACTAGATGGCAGCGCTATTTCCTGTTATGTAGTACTGTTATACATTAGCAAGAGCACTAGATGGCAGCACTATTTCCTGTCATGTAATACTAATGTTATACATTAGCAAGAGCACTAGATGGCAGCACTATTTCCTGTTATGTAGTACTAATGTTATACATTAGCAGAGCACTAGATGGCAGCACTATTTCCTGTCATGTAGTACTAATGTTATACATTAGCAAGAGCACTAGATGGCAGTACTATTTCCTGACATGTACTACTAACGTTATACATTAGCAAGAGCACTAGATGGCAGCACTATTTCCTGTCATGTAGTACTAATGTTATACATTAGCAAGAGCACGGAATGACAGCACTATTTCCTGTTATGTAGTACTAATGTTATACATTAGCAAGAGCACTAGATGGCAGCACTATTTCCTGTCATGTAGTACTAATGTTATACATTAGCAAGAGCACTAGATGGCAGCACTATTTCCTGTTATGTAGTACTAATGTTATATATTAGCAAGATCACTAGATGGCAGCACTATTTCCTGACATGTAGTACTAATGTTATACATTAGCAAGAGCACGGAATGGCAGCACTATTTCCTGTCATGTAGTACTAATGTTATACATTAGCAAGAGCACTAGATGGCAGCACTATTTCCTGTTATGTAGTACAAATGTTATACATTAGCAAGAGCACGGAATGGCAGCACTATTTCCTGTCATGTAGTACTAATGTTATACATTAGCAAGAGCACTAGATGGCAGCACTATTTCCTGTCATGCAGTACTAATGTTATACATTAGCAGGAGCACCAGATGGCAGCACTATTTCCTGTCATGTAGTACTAATGTTATACATTAGCAAGAGCACGGAATGGCAGCACTATTTCCTGTCATGTAGTTCTTCAGGCACGTACACGCTACCTACCTAGGTATCTCTTCAACAAAAAATATCATGAGAAGGAAGCACATTTGATAATAGAAGTAAATTGGAAACTTTTTGAAAAATTGTATTCTCTATGTGAATAATGAAAAATATTTTGTGTTTAATGTCCCTTTAAAGAGACATTAAACAGATGAGTCAAACAACAGTATTAAAGGGATAGTAAACCCATTTTTTTTTTCTTTTATGAATCAGACAGAACTTGAGATTTGAAGCAATTTTCTAATTTACTCCTATTATCAATTTTTCTTTGTTCTCTTGGTATATATATTTGGAAATCAGGAATGTAAGCATGAGAGCCGGCCCATTTTTGGTTGAGAACCTGGGTTGCACTTGCTTATTGGTTTGCTAAATGTAGCCACCAATCACAAGTGCTATTGATGGTGCTGAAACAAAATTGGGCCGGCTCCTTAGCTTATATTCTTACTTTTTAAAATAAAGATAGCAAGACAACGAAGAAAAATTGATAATTGGAGTAAATTAGAAAGTTGCTTAAAATTGCTGCTCTGTCTGATTCATGACAGAAAAAATGTGGGTTTACTATCCCTTTAAGGTATTGTTTTCCCTCCTGTACCTGCAGCTCTCTTCAAAACAATTCTCTTTTTTTTTAACCCTTTACAAGTACCGGTTAGTAAAGCTCTGTAACTTCTCAGAAAATATAGTAATTTGTCATTTCTCGCACCCTGTCACAGAAGAATTGACAAGACATTGACCCCTATTTATCAAACACCAGATGGACAAGGACTGCCCAAAATCGCAGAGACCTGCAGTTATCATTGCACAAGCAAATGCTTGTACAGCCACACCCTAGTGCTCTCACACAACCAATTGCGTGAGAGCAGAGGTTGTCAATCATCCCAGTCTATCTTAAAGGGACAGTTTACCCAAAAATGTCTCTTAAATTTGTTCCCA